>NC_137980.1:12867834-12914318 GCF_963924665.1 Micromys minutus
CTTGGTTAAGTATGGATCCTCAAGTTGACTTTTTCCACTAAGTGGGAAGAGCTGGGAGTCCCTCTGGCTTGACCTGATATAGCCCTGAACCATGGTGCCGCAGTCTCTGCGAGTTTGTATCTGCATCATTTTTATACATAAGAAAATTTATATACAAAGAACTCTACTTTCCCCATCTTTCAACTAATTAATGTTTGTAATCTGTGTCTCCCGTCGTCCCTTTCTAATGTTTCTAGGGGCATCACTTCCCTTTCTCAGAGGTAGGCAATAAAATCAGGCCGTGGTTGGACGAAGATCTTCCAGGAGGATCACAATCCATCTTTGGCAGCAGCCCCTGGGAACTGGAGAGACGAGCTGACACAATGCCAGGTGCATTTTGAGACTGCTAATGGTTCTTGCAGTTTATACTATGCTTGTTGGCCTTGGGAGTCCACCACTGGAAACTTCCATCCCTCTCCGCCTGGCCTGTGGAGCGTTCTTCACACTTTGCATCTCCTTGTAGATTGGACTCAACTCTGCAAAGTACTTAAGGCTGTGGTGATGGAAGAGGGGGCCCTGCAACCCCAGTCTGCCTGGGGAAGGAGAGAGTGGCACCTTAACTAGAAAGCCAGACTTTTCCAGGGCTGTCTGTTTTGCATATTTGAGACATCGAAAACATCTACCACAGACAAAATGATAATAATGGATCACTGTCCCTAACTTGGAAATTCTCCCTGCGATGATTAGAATCAGATTAGAATTAGATTAGAATCAGCTGTTCAGTGATCAAGAAAGGAAATGTGTCTTCTTGGCTTCAGGCAAAGCCCAGCCTCCCAGAGCCGTGATTGGCAGCTCTCCATCCCAGGAGAGCCTGGCTCTGGATGCGTGGATGGTGCAGGTGCAGGTTAGAAATGGAGCCCGCTCACAGGAGAATGGCTAGAAGAAATTAGCCATGTAAGTATCCCACTCTCCTCCCCAGCCTGAGTCACGTTCCTGTCAGCAGAGCGCCTGCCTCGCCCCAGGCCAGATGCCTGTGCGCCAAGTCAGCACCTCAGAGCACCTCGGCCTTGGGAAGGAAATCACTGCTATTTTCACTGCTCTTTATACTTCCCCTTCTAGGTGACATACCAGCTATCTAGCTGAAGGAGTCTGGGGAGAAGATAACATAGCAATGAGGAGAAGATTCGGGTTGAGATTAGATAGCCAGAGAAAACAAACTAACTAACAACACTCACAAGATAAATGTGTGTGAACATATATATATATATATATGTGTATATATAAACATGTTTATACAAATATGTACCTGTGTGTATATGTGTATATAAATATGTATATATATACATACACATGTATGTGCATGTATATACCTACATTATATACATATACATACATACACATAAACACACACACATACACATACATGTGCATATATGGGTATCATGTAGTCAAAGCTGTCCTAAAACTCTAAAAAAGTCACTATGAAGCCAAAATGACCTTGAATGGCTGATTCTCCTACCACAACCTACAAAGCACTGGGATTCCATGAGGAGGCCACTATTCCCAGTTCATGCAGTGATTGGGACATGCCTCACATGTGCACGGAGGTATACACTCTACTAACTGAACCACACCCTCAACCACTACCTTCTATATTAAGTCCCTCAAAGACCTCAAAAACCTTCAGTCTGGGAGGCAGCATTTACTTCATGTAACATTTTCTAGCACAAAAGAAGTGTGTGTGTGTGTGTGAGGGGGGGGGGAGGGAGAGGGAGAGAGAGAGAGAGGACTTATGAACTCTATGAACTCCTAATTCAAAAACTATTCATTTTATTTTGAAAATTTGTGTTTTCCTGGTTCTTTGTGTATGTTTGTTCTTTGGTAACAAGATCTCACCATTTATAGCAAGACAACCTAGAAGTCACTATGTAGATGAGGCTAGCCTTGAACTCACAGAGATCTACCTGCTTCTGCCTGCTAAGTGCTGGGATTCCAGGTAAGCATCGCTATGCCAAGCCCAAGGTTCTCTGTATGGTAGAGGCGGTCCGTGTTTATCATGATTTCATTTAGATTGAAAGCCTATCAAATTCCTAGTCTTTTACACTGTGTCCATGGTGGCAGAGAAGCATGGAACCCTGAGTGAAAGAAGAGAAGACTTAGTAAAAATAGGTTGTGTCAACACATGGATTCAAGAGAAGGAATAACGGAGTAACAGAGAAAAGTAGATGGTCAGGGCCACAATGCTAACAGTAGGCATCTATGACATCCATGGAGAAAGAGCTCTGAGGTTCTCTCTCTCTCTCTCTCTCTCTCTCTCTCTCTCTCTCTCTCTCTCTCTCTCTCTCTCTCTGTCATGTGTATGTGCACGTTTGATCTATCTTTGAGACAGGTCTCATGTGGCCCAGGACCCCTAAATGCTATGATTACATACTTATGTAGTTGCTTTATGCAGTTAAGGATGTTAAGGATGCATTGGTGATGCTAAGGATGTAGTCCAGGACCTTTGCATACCTAGCAAGCACTGTCCTAAATGGGTTACATGCCCAGTCTTAAACTGTATTAATAAGATATTCAAACTCCACTGTCACACTCCATCCCTCCTTAATTCTCCCTTCTTTCACAGAAGCCACCCTGAGACATTCAGGAGGACATTTCAAATGAAGAGGGATATGATCTTGTGGCATCTTACCAGCCTGTGACTGTGACAGGGGATGAGGTTGTTTCCTTCTTATTCCCAAATCGCTCTGACCTAAGTTACAGTTATTCCAGTTCCCGGAATCCAGACCTAGACTGGCAGCATCCAAGAAAGTGCAATTAATCCTGCACTGGCAAAAGCCCCCCACTTTCTCCACAGGAAACTCCTGCTCCTCAGACATGTTGCTGTCCTTCCCAACCACACCCTAATGTCAGGGTCTTCTGTGAACACGGCTGTCCTCGCAGGGCCTGCAGCCAGTAGTCCTGCTCTTGATGGGAAGGGAAAATGCTGCCTCTTCCGTTAGTCTTTCTGAAACATAGGCCAGGTTTCCCAGAGCCTGGAGATTATTTAATAGCTTGTTATAAGAAGTTACTGATAGTAAGAGCTAAAAGAAGTATGTGAAAGAGAAACAATGATTCTGGCTGGAATTTAGTCCAAGGGGCCAGAGGTCAAATGGGACCTCAGAGCCATTACTGGGCACTTGTGTCTGGCTCCTGCCCTCTCCACATGACCAGTTTCCATACAGAAGCCTGGGATCCAACTCTTCACTGGCCTAAGAAGAAAAATATTTCTCCTGCATATGCAGACTGCCTTACTTTCACTTAGGAATATCTTTGTCCTAAGGAGCTCAGCTTTGGGTAAAGCATTTTCTCAGGGCTGTCTCTACTCAGGCATTTTACATGATAGCAAGCCCATGACAGAAACTGAAGACAGTTAGATATTGAGAACATATTTCCCAGTTCAGCCAAATTAGAGTAGCAGCAACTGATGCACCATCAACAGAGTTCAGAGTCCTGTATGAGCTAAAGAGGGGACCTTAAGCTAGCTTCCAAGGCAGGTAAAATACCAAACCTATATCGCCTGTGCCTAAATCAGGCTCCACCTATTTCCGGAGAGTGTTTGAGAAACATAAGCTATAAATATAATGAAATAAAAATATCTGTCTTATACTCACACACATACACACAGATGCATAGCATGCATACAGAGAGAGAAAGACCACACATGCACATGTGTGTGCTTCTAAAACAAATTATAATGTCAAGGACAAAAAAGCCTTATTTCAAGCTTATGGGAAAATACTTAATAACAAACTTCTGACAGTTACTGAAGTACTTTAAATCTGAAGTATTGTCTGCTTTTGGGTTGTGTGGAAAGATTTAAGGGTTTTGTTGGGTTTTCTTTTCTATTTTCAAAATCAGGGGGAGGCTATTCATCTAAGTATGAGGGGCTAACATGAAATCACTGTCCTGACCAATCAGAGGCCAAGCTTCTTTGGCAATTGACTCTAATAAGTACCCATAGTAAAGTCCTGAGGTGGCTATCTTCACTCTCTAAACATAAATACCTTATCAACTCTGCCCTGCAAACTATTCTTATGAGCTGGGTCACTTAACATAGCTGTACTGTAAGACTTGAGGAACGACCTCTGTTTGTAATCAATTTTCTATGCCTCCTCTTAATGATAATGGCATTGTCCAAAGAACAAGATAAGGAAGAAATCTAGAATGACTAAGGAAAGACTGCTCGGGACTCCAGCACCACTGACCAGAGTAGTTTCCTGGCACAAACTTCTTGTGTGAGATATAGAAATAGCCTCTGGTGCCATATTTGTTGACTATCACTCCTAGAAACATTAAAAGGTGAGTGGTGAATGGGTTGGAGGTGTGGGGTTCTAACAAGATGTCTTCCCTCACAGTTTCAAGTCATAGATGAGCAACACTAACATGAACATGGAGGAAGTGGACGTCCAAGAGAGAGCACATCACAGAGGCAGGAATGAGCACCACTGAAATTCACAAAGCACGTGATGCCTTTGAAACCACGTTCACCCCGCAGTCCTTGGTCTCTAAGGAAGCCTAGGTTCATTTCTGTGTGACAGATACACCAGAGAAACCTGCACATACTGTCTCAACATAGAATTTCTCATCACCGCCTATTACCTTACATTAGTGCTCATGGTTTGGGGAATAAGATGAAACATGGGGAGTGAGTTACTGATAAGGTCTTGGGGCAGGGAAGAGCTTTCCCAAACAAGAACCATGAGCATCTGGTGGCAAATGGGATCACTCAGCATCCTCCCTCAACTCTCACCTTTCGGTGTGACTTGAAGGTTTAAAATTGCAAAAGAAAGCAATCATGCAGAAACACATCCCAAGGGGAGCAACAGAGGACCCAGGGAAGTCCTTCCACCAACACTGCTGCAGAAGACCAGTGCAGGTGCCATCTTTACGTACTTCAGCATTCTGGTTTGCAGAGTACTTTTGAGGAAAAGATTCAAAGTGTCAGCTGCCTCTCCATATCCCTACCTTATCCTTGGTCACCCTAGTCTAAGACTAGGATATTCCAGAAACTTACTCAGCAATAGCATTGGAAGTGCCACAGACCTGAAAAGAACATTTTTGCTCAAGGGCTAGACTGGAGACATTGTGTGTCCCTCCCTCTTCCCCTCACATAAGCCAGCAATTTTGTCACCATCCTCTACTCACAGTGGGGAATTTCTCTGCCTTGCCTCTAAGCCAGTGTTTCTCAACCTGTGGGTCACAATCCTTTTATGGGTCAAATGACTCCCTCACAAGAGTTGCCTAAGACTGGGAAAACGCAGAGATTTACATTATGTTTCATAACAGTAGCAAAATTACAGTTATAAAATAGCAACAAAAATAATTTCATGGTTGGGGCCACCACAGCACGCAGAGCTAGATGAAAGGGTCACAGTGACAAGGGTTTGGGAACCACTGCTCTGAGCGACCAGCCTGCTTCTAGCCCCTGTGTGGATGAACTAGAAAAGGGTTGTTTTGTTTGTTCTCAATGACACCTTCAAATATCAGTTCCCTGGCTGTCATGTTTTGACTGTGTAGCTAACTTGATCACAAGCAGAAACATGCCTGTGAACCGTCAGACCATTTTCTAAACCCCATCTGTTAAGACACTTACCATGTAAAGCACAGCCACATTTTTTCAGTTTATCATTGCTCTGGTTATCTATCATTTTATGGACTCAGAATACTTGGGGCCAAAATTTTTATCAGCATGCTGGAAATGCTACAACCAAGTGCCACAAACTGACCTAGCTTACACAACCCGAACAAATTTCTTTCAAGGTCTTGGAATGTAAAAGTCCAATGTCAGGATATAACAATCTAATTTCTTCTGAGACTTCTTCTCCAGCTTATAGATACTCACTCATCCTCACCTGGCATTTTCTCTGCCCTAGTCTGCATAAATGTTATCACTTTAGTATGTCAGTCAAACTGGCTCAAACTCACCCTATGAGCTGATTTTAAACAGATTGCCTCTTTTGAAATTCTCTCTGTGGAGCTGAGAGGATGGAGCGGTACCTGCTGCACACACGTGAGGATCTGAGTTCAAATACCCAGAGCTCACACAAAGCTCAAGTAGAATGTGCTTTTTCTCTCCGTGTCACTACCACAGTATGAAAGGCAGAGACAGGAGGGTCCCTGAAAGCTCACGAGCTGGCTCACCTGGTCACCTGGTGTGCAGAGTGGTTAACAGCAAAGGGCCCTTTCTACAACAAAGTCAAGGGTGAGGACCAACATCAGAGGTCATTTGACCTCTTCATTCATGCTGCAGTGGATATGCACACTCATAATCACACACAGGAATATGTGTGTGCATGTGTATGCATGGGCACATGAACACACACACACAGAGAGAGAATAAAAACATTCTTTTCTATAAGTACTGTCTCATTCTGAGATGTGGCGGTTTGTGAATTGGAGTACAGTCTTAGGCAGGGGCTCACACTTCAGTCTACATCAGTCCTTGTGGGGACAGTTGAATTAATGTCAGCATAGGGCCTTGTGAGGAAAGCATTGTGACCACCTCCCTCCTTGTTCAGGCTCCATCAGAAACCTCAGCCACCGTTTGCATGGAGTGGGTACAGCAGCTAGGCTGAGATGATTGCAAACTACACGTATTCCCGAACAGCATATCTTTGTTATATTCTGTTGCTCCTAAACAAAGCACATAAGGCCTACTGTTATCAGCTCCTGCAGTTCTGTCTGGCCAACTGTAAATTATACTTTCTCAGAACGGTCCAGAATCCAATCTTAGTCTTTGAATATTTAGCTGAGGCTTCTGCTTCTGAAGCAAAAACAAAAAAAGTTTTTAGAATAAGTCTTTCGGGTGTGGGTTGATCCTGTCTGGAGCATTCTGCCTGTATGCCAGGAAGAACACTTACATTACGAATTGTCGCTCAATTCCTGCAAAAGATGAAGACGTCCACGTGGCACTGCAAGTCACAGCGAGATAAGAATCTGGCAGCTTGTGCCCCCTCAGGTACTCAGAAGACTGCATTCCTTCTCCACACAGGCCAGAACAAATACTCAAAGAAACTGTTGGCCTAAGTACAAAGCAAAGCAGTTTCCTGTCCTGGGACATGATGAAACCCAGAGCGTGCTCTGTGTGGGAGAATACAGAAGACGACGAATGTTGACTAGGAGAAGCAAACAGTCAAGAGGGAAGAGGTCTCCCAAGAGCAAGCATGAAGGAAGAGTCTCTTCCACCAGTAAGAACAGGGAATGATGTGGGAGACAGCTGTAGTCCTGTAAATCCCCCAGGCCACCTACCGTCTGGGGTTCAGGGATCAGGACGTATTTGTCTGCCTGAAGAGATAGTGAGAGATTCAATACTTTATATATGAAAAGTAGAGAATAAATTTCAGGCTAAGATAAGACCCAACCAACTGGTCTTTTAGGATAAGGAGAATGCTATTGAAGTTTGTATAGTAGTTAAAGTTGGATCTACCATAAAAAAGTACTGAAAATATCTGCATTTGATATAAAATGCAAAATATGTAAGGCCTTAGATTACATTTTAGTCTATTTATGAAATAATAGTCTAACCTGCAACTACTTCCTAAATGCTAGAAGAAGATGCAAGATTCCTGAGATCAAAGCCTTCTTTCTCAAGCACAACCAGCAGAATGGTTATATCAATTCTTCTTAAGCCCTGTGTTTCACAGTAATCACACCAAGGGCAAAGAGCTAGGGTACAGAATGGAAGATGGTTTTAGAATGATAAATGGTCTCTCTCTCTCTCTCTCTCTCTCTCTCTCTCTCTCTCTCTCTCTCTCTCTCTCACACACACACACACACACACACACACACACACACACACACACACATACACACATACACACACACACACACACACACACACACACACATACTCACACATACTCACACACTCACACACACTCACACACAAATCCATACATTGAAATCTTAACCTCTACGACCTCAGTCTGTGGCTACATTCATAAAGATCTTTAAAGGAGTGATTAACAGAAGATCATTATGATAAGCCCAGGTTGCATTTGACTGATATCTTTATAAAAGAACCTTTGAACCCAGATAGATGTAATAGGAGATCACTCAAAAACTGAGGGAGGAGGCTGGAGAGATGGTTCAGCAGTCAAGGACCCTGGCTGCTCTTCCAGGGGTCCTGAGTTCAATTCTCAGCAACTACATGGTGGCTCACAGCCATCTGTAATGAGATCTGATGCCCTCTTCTGGTGGAGACAGCTACAGTGTGCTCATGTACGTAAGATGCCTAAATAATTATAAAAAACAAAATAAAACAGAACAGAGAAGACAGCTAATCATCATCCCCTGGTTCCCAAGAGGCTTCAGATTTACCAACATCCAGCTATGAGACTTCTGTTCTCTAGAGCTTTTGTCATTCAGGTTTTCAAGTCTGTGGTATCTTACTCTTCCTATCCTCACAAATTAACACAAGTACTGAACATGGAAAACAAGGCATATTCCTACTAGCCTATAGCTTTTGTCCCAGAGAAAGACATTATCTTTTATTTGTTGAATATTTTACTTATTTACATTTCAAATGTTAGCCCCAAGGTTTCACCTCTGGAAACCCACTATTTCATCTCCCATCCCCCTGCTTCTATGAGGGTGCTCCCCCCATACCGGCCTGTCTCTGCACCAGTTTTTAATCACAGTTGCTCTGTAATACAGTTTGAGGTCAGGGATGGTGATTCCCTCATAAGTTCTTTTACTGTTGAGAATAGTGTTCGATATTCTGAGGTTTTTGTTATTCCAAATAAATTTGCAAATTGCTTATTCTAACTCTGTGAAGAACTGAGTTGAAATTTTGATGGGGATTGCATTGAATCTGTAAATAGCTTTTGGCAAGATGTCCATTTTTACTATATTAATTCTGCCAGTCCATGAACATGGGAGCTCTTTCCATCTACTGAGATCTTCTTAGATTCTCTTTCTTCAGAGACTTGAAGTTCTTATTATACAGATCTTTTACTTGCTTGGTTAGACTCACACAAAGGTATTTTATATTATTTATGACTATTCGCTTCCCTAGTTTCTTTCTCAGGCTGTTTTGTTTATCCTTTGAGTAGAGGAAGGTACTGATTTGTTTGAGTTAATTTTATATCCAGCCACTTTGCTGAAGTTGTGTATCAGAGTTGGGGGATGTTATCTTATCTCTGGAGGTTGCTCCCTGCAAATAAAACTGTGAAAAATCACCCAGCTAGAACGTGATCAGATCCTTGCTTGTTTTTGTATACCCAATAACAGAAGTGGGTGTGAAGAACTCCTATAGAGGTCTGTGTCCTCCTCTTGGATACCCAGGATGGAGGCTTAAACAGCCCATTCGAGAAGTCTCAGAGACTGCATCGTTGATAACAAAATTTTGTCATCCACACATTCTGATCAAGCTTTGGAAATCCATTGTAAAATATTTATCTTGTTACAAAAAGCTGCTGGGACACATGAATCTACCTGCACTGGTGTCACATGGGAAGACTGTGTTCTGTGGTCACAGTGGCTTCACCAGTGACAGCAATACTATAATGCTGTGGAGAAATACATAAGCACATCCTTAGCTGTCTGTTTTTGATGCTACTTTAAGGCTAAAGATAGTCCTGTGGAAGAAAAAATGGGAGGGAGGGGATGCTGGTTAAAGTGTTAAGTGTAAAAATAGAGGAGGCGGCCCATGTGCCTCTGAACGTGTCGTCTCCTCTCAACATAACTGCATTCCCCAGGGATCCTTTAATGGATATGACCATAGGAAACTTCACAGGGGAATCTTGTCAAAAAGATGGCTGGTACCTAGGGCTTAATGCTCAGAGTCAAATTTCTATCAAATCCATCTCAAAAAGCAATTTGTATTGTATAAATGAAGCCCTGTCACTGGGGCATATGGCAGAAGTTGTGCTTTGTCACATATGCACTCACACCTCTTACCACTCCACTTCAACAGACAGAGTTCCCAGACACCTGCTCTCCTCCCATTTATATTATCTGTTAGAACTCTCTCCCCTGTGGGTTTCTGGAAGCAGGACCGGCGGCTTAAGGACAAGTAGGTTCACCCTGTGTGTTGAGGGACAAAAACTAAGCTCAGTGTCCTGTAAGTATCTGTGTTCATGCCACAAGTACCTGAGTTAGAAATGGGCTAATCAGTGGAAAGTTCTAATCAGCATTTAGGGCTCAGACAGAGTCAGATCACAAGAGCAGGCAAAGGTTTCTTTGCACTGAAAGCAAAAGCTTCCACATGTCCTTCCAGCCATGTCCTCAGAAAGAAGGTCCTGCCCTCTCTATCCAGTTCTTATGTCCATGAGAGACCTATTTGCATGAGATCAACAGGACAGAACAAAGATGCTGTCATGTTACTCTTTTCAAAGAGAAGATGGAGATGCTTTGGAAGCCCATGTACACTGTCACTTAAGTCCAGCCCTGCAGATGCTCTGTTGTCCCCTCTGTCTCCCATCAGATGCTCCAATTTGGGGCTAGTTGTGTGTTTAGCTCTATGATGAGCATCATTGTCTTACGCAAAGCAAGATACATAAGCACACATACATGTTCACACACACACACACACACACACACACACACACACACCATGGTGGCAGAGAGAATGTCAACATTTGCTTGTGGCTTCTAGTTTGTTCTTGGTTACTTTGTTGTGTCTTTTCCTCCCAGCTATCTACATTCTGGCTGTCAAGCTCCAGCATGAGGTACAAAGACCACGTCATAATCTGCCACTGAGCAGAGTTTTATCTATCGACTAAATGGCTCTACCTCCCTACTGGTTTCTTAACTAGTAAGAAGGGGCAGTTTATTTCTTTACTTTGTGTATCTATGTATGTGTAAGCAAGAAGTCAACTCAGTGGAATTGGGTTCTCTCCTCCACTCTATGAGCCTCAGAAATCAAACACAGGTGGGCAGACTTGGTGGCACGTGTCTTGACCCACAGAGCCATCTTTCCAGGTTTACAATCAATATTTTTAAAGTATTGTTAATGTAAGTATGTGTATAAGAAAGCAAAATGTTTTGATAAAATATTATATTAGTATAGTTCCTTGTACTTTTCCTCAATTACCTGATTTGATCATCAGCCTGAGTGTTTTGAGGTAGATTAAGACAGCTATTACACTTTCCACTTTATGTTTTATCTAGAATAAATATGGTAAGGGTTCAATGTCTTGGCCCCTGTCACATGTTTGAAAAATGGCAGAGTTTGAAATTGTCTTGCTGTGTTTCTCTTGGTGAACTCCCAGTGACCCAAGTGCCCTCTTCCAATACAAAATGGAAAGACAGACTATGAATCTTAATTCTTCAGTGAGATGGGATGCCTTTCATCCAGGATATAGCGCTCTGATCCTCAGTTGAATATGTTGTGCTCCTGCACACTAAATATATAGACCATGAGTCACCTTCTGCTGCTCTCCCATGCTCACTGTGGTGGTTTGCATATGCTTGGCCTGAGTGGCACTATTAGAAGGTGTGGCCTTGTTGGAGGAAGTATGTCACTCTGGGGGTGGGCTTGGAAACATTCCTCCTAGCTGCCTGAGGATGCTTAGTCTGTTCCTGGCTTCCTTTAGATAAAGATGTAGAACTCTCAGCTCCTCCTGCACCATGCCTGCCTGGATGCTGCCATGCTCTTGTCTTGATGATAATGAACTGCACCTCTGAACCTGTAAGCCAGTCCCAATTAAATGTTGTTATTTATAAGACTTGCCTTGGTCATGGTGTTTGTTCACAGCAATAAAACCCTAACTAAGACATTCACACCCTTGCCCCAGATCACATGGTTCTAACATCTCTTTCTCACAATCAGTCAGAGTTCCAGTCTCAGAACAGTAAAGGGTCAGCAAGAATCACTAGTCAAGTTTCTTGTGGCTAACTTTTTAAAATCATAGACACAAATTATGAAGGTAACAGATCCCTAAGTAATTTTTAATCATTGTAATTTGTGCACCTGATAGTTTAAAGTGAGATTTGAAAGTTGTCAAGGAACACATCTCCATTATTGGTGGGGTTTCGAACTGGTACAGCCACTCTGGAAATCAGTCTGGCAGTTCCTCAGAAAATTGGAAATAGTTTTACCTGAGAACCCAACTATACCACTCCTAGGCAAAAGATATTCCACTATATCACAAGAACACATGCTCCACTATTTTCATAGTGGTCTTATTTATAACAGCAAGAATCTGAAAGCAATTCAGATATGCCTGAACCAAAAAAAAAAAAAATGGATAAAGAAAATGTGGTACTTTTATACAATGGAATACTACTCAACTATTAAAAATGAGGACATGACAAAATTTGCAGGCAAATAGATGGAACTAGAAAATACCTCCAAAAAAAAAAAAAAAAAAAAAAACCCATACACCGTATGTACTCACTGATAAGTGGATGTTAGCAAAAAAAAAAAAAAAAGTTCAGAATACCTGAGATACAAATGTAGATGCTTCAGTCCCACTTACAAGGGGATTAAAAATATCCCACTTAGAAAAAAAATCACTGGAGGTAGAGGGAGGGAGAGATGTGGGTGGGAGGGGGAAGGGGGGGCTGGATCAAGTATAGGGAGAAGACAGGATAGAATCCCAGAAAACCAGGAACATGAATAGAAATATGCAGCAGGGTTAGGTGGGAGACAGGAGGAACTAATAAGAAGTCCCAGACACCAGAAATGTGAGAGTCTTCCAGTACTCAGTGGGGATGACTTATGTTTGTCTTAATTAGGGTTTTATTGCTGTGAATAGACACCATGACCAAGGCAGGTCTTATAAATAACAACATTTAATTGAGGCTGGCTTACAGGTTCAGAGGTGCAGTCATGGTTACAGGTTCAGGCATGGTGCAGGAGGAGCTGAGAGCATCTTCATCCAAAGGAAGTCAGGAATAGACTGAGCATCCACAGGCAGCTAATAGGAGTGTCTCCAAGCCCGTCCCCAGAATGACACACTTCCTCCAACAAGGCCACACCTTCTAATAGTGCCACTCCCTGGGCCAAGCATAGGCACGCCATCACAATGTCTAACAGTGGGGAGATGAAGCCTAAAGAGATCACTTCCAGTAGATAGGCACAGCCCCCAGTGAAGAGATGGGGCCAGAATGTTCCTGTTTAAAGGAAATGCAGGGACAAAAGGTGGATCAGAAATTGAAGGAAAGGCCATTCAGAGGCCACCTTACCATGGGACCCATCCCATGCGCAGACACCAAATCCTGACACTATTGCTGATGTCAAGATGTGCTTGCAGATAGAAGCTTGGTGTGGCTCCCTCTGAGAAGCACTACCAACACCTGACAGACAGATGCAGATACTTACAGACAACCCTTGGGCTGAGCCTGGGAACCCCTACAGAAGAGTTAGGGGAAGGAATGAAGGAGCTGAAGGGGGTTGCAAGTCCACTGGAAGAACAACAAATATCAACCAACCAGACCCCTCAGAGTTCCCAGGGACTAAGCCATCAAACAAAGAGTATACATTGGTAGGTCTGTGGTCCCTGCTACATATATAGCAGAGGATTGCCTTGTTTGGCCTCAGTAGAAGGGGAGGCACTTGGTCCTGTGAAGTATTGATGCCCCAAAGAAGAGGGATGCTAGAGGGATGAGGTGAGAATGAGTGAATAGGTGGGTGAGGAAGCATCTTCTTAGAGGTAAAGGGGAGGGAGCATGGGGTGGGGGGGTTGTGGAGGGGGAACTGGGATGGGGACCAACATTTAAATTATAAATTAAAAATAATTTATAAAAAAAAAATGCCTCTCAGCTTAAAAGAAAAGAATTCCTAACATTTAAAGCAAATCATAAAAAAAAAAATCTGCAGTAGATTACAAAAGTGAGACTTCTCTGCTTCTACTAACCACAGGATTGAAAATCAGAAACTCTAGTAGAGCCTGAAGCAATAGCCATACAAAGTCATGAGCATGTTGGCACCGTGGAAAATGTGAAGGAAAGCTTGCATCATTTGTCAGCAATGGTCAAAACCAGCCCAAATATGGCAATGAGTTACACTGGTCTTTATAGTAGAAAACAGCAGTTAAAATTAGATGGGAAATGGTCAAACTTACATCCAATGACCCTTCTGGATTTGTGAGCGTGAATGTCACCATAATGTTCCCTAGAGTCACCAGACATGCTCTATGAGGAAGCTGCTTCCATTTATCCATAGCTTGTTCCAAATTTCCTGGAGATAATACTTTTCTGGTCCACAGTAAAAAGAAGGCATAAAATGACCTGTTTTGCTTTGGTCAACTATCCTAATTCAGATAAATGTGCCAGTTTCTTCAACACAGATGACTAGCTTTCCTCTTCAAGCTACCTCTTCGAAGCAGATGAAACAGAAGCAAGAAAGGAAGAGTTCCCATGTATTCGCTAAAATAAAATTTTTAGAAAGTGTACTTCATGATTAGCATTGTGCTTGGCTTGAGGTGGATATTGGAAAGGAAAGAACTGTACTGTTCAGACATGCTACAATAGGGCTTTATACCCAGGAAAGGTTGTTGGTGGTCGTGGTTGGTTCTGGTGGTTCTGGTGGTGGTGGTGGTGATGGTGGAGGTGGTGGTGGTGATGGTGGAGGTGGTGGTGGTGATGGTGGAGGTGGTGGTGGTGATGGTGGTGGTGGTGGTGGTGATGGTGGAGGTGGTGGTGGTGATGGTGGTGGTGGTGGTGGTGATGGTAGAGGTGGAGGTGGTGGTGGTGATGGTGGAGGTGGTGGTGGTGATGGTGGAGGTGGAGGTGGTGGTGGTGATGGTAGAGGTGGAGGTGGTGGTGGTGATGGTGGAGGTGGTGGTGGAGATGGTGGAGGTGGAGGTGGTGGTGGTGATGGTGGTGGTGGTGGTGGTGATGGTGGAGGTGGAGGTGGTGGTTTTAATGAAGGTCAAAGTCAGCTCCAGCATCCTCCTGATCCTCAGGATGTCTTCCTTGCATTATCTACATACATCAAACAGAATGATGCAGTCATTTCATAAACTAATAAACTTTGATTTGGAAATGGCTAGTAGACATAGTTCCCAGAAGTAGTGCATTTCAAAGACAGCCTCCAACTATAACAGATTTCCCAAAGAAGATGTGTCTGAAAAGCTGGAACAAATTTTGTGTCGGCCTTTGGAAAGATGACTTTCCTGCACCCCACATTAATCAAAAGAAGACTTTAGGAGAAAAAACTAAGGGAGGACAAGAAAGGCAGCAGCCAAAGCTAATCTTCAGTTTTCCTTTCTCCACAGTGATGGAGTCAAAACGGGAAGCACAGGACAGGCCTACAACTTCTAACATGTCCATGTTCTAGTCTTGAGGACTTGTTCTTGTCTTGGCATCAAATCAATGTGTGTGTCTGTGCGTGCGCGAATGCGCCCGTGCATGTGTGTGCACGCTCGCACACAAGCATGCGTGCACTTATCCATACACAGATTTATTCCTGAGTTGTCAAATATTTAGAAAACTCATACGATTAGAATGATCCCCAAGTATTTAGTCAAATAAACCTCATGAGCCAACACTTCTAAGTAAAAATCTTATGTGTGCTTTTCAAATCCCTTCATAAATGCAGCCATTGTTATGATGTTCCACTTTAGAGGTGAAACTGAGGCATGATTGTGTCCAATAATTTTTCCCAAGAACATTATGGTTAATTATCTAAAGAAAGATTTTTGGTTCTGGCCCTAAAAGTTAAAGAAAAAATATGCCAAACACATTTTATATGACGTTCTATTTTGTGAAAATATCAGGTAGAATATAGGTAATCCATGATAATATAAACATTTAAAATTATAAAATTGTCACCAATTAGAATTATTCTATTTTAAATATATTGAATTCAGTATGTTTTCTGAAAGGAAGAGGTTGAACTCAGTGTTCTAAGCCTTTGAGCAACATCTAAGCAACCACTGTCTCATTGCCCCCCTGGTGCAGTGGAGCTTAGCTTCAGTGATGGGGGTCCATTAGATTGGGCTGCATGTGTTGGCTAATGCCACCACAATCAGGCATAGCAGAAAAGGTTGCTTAAGAAGAAATGTATGTCTCATGGTTCTGAAGGCTGTAAATCCAAGATCAAGCAATCAGCAGGATTGGTTTCTAATGAAAGCCTTTTTTCTTGCCCATCACCCCTGAGCTTAACCTGTCTCTCACTTCTGTATGCCTAGTCTATGTCTAGATGTCCTCTCAGAAGGACACTGACTTGAGATTGGCACTTACTGTAATGACTTAATTTAAGTCACTTGCTTCTTTTAATGTCTGAAAATACAAGTATATTCTGAGATACATGCGACAGGCTAAGATTTTAACACATGAATTTAGGGGTGGGTACAAAACAGGGTCAAAGTATCTGAATTAAGAAAAGATTATTCATCAACAGCAGGATGTGGAGGATGTGGACCCAGCAACAAGAAAAACCAACCTGGGTAGGAAACCTTGATGTGACCTGGTCCCCAGAGGACTGAGCACACGGGTAGAGAAAGGACTCTCAGAACAGCCTCCTGATTTCACTGAAGACAGATGTCAAACACTGGAACTACAGCTCACATGCATTTACTCAAGAAGCCAAAGCTCTTGCTTCCTTTCCCTAATTGGGGCCATGGCTCATTACCTGATCCTAGTGAGTTGAGTGAGAGTATACAACAGGAACATAATTACACAGATTTGGTGTTTAATGAGCCTAGTTACCTCTTACCCGTTAAAGGGTATCACTAGATTGTGTGGTGGCAGCACACGGTAGACACATTGCCTTCTGGAAAATACCACAAAGGTAGAACCAGAATTGACCCTGAGGGTCAGAGGTCAGCATGTTGCTTAATGGGCTTGTTAGGTGGTTAAACATGTTAACTTTGTGTCATTCTTTCTTTTAAAATAATTCATATTGCAGGACATGTATTTTTGTAACTAAGTAGCACATGGTTGTAAAGCTCCTTGTAGGGGAAAAACTATTCTTTAGTGTTAGCTTACTTTTTAATTTATCCAGTAATTTTTAACCTCCCATAATTAAATAAATATGGCCCTAAGTGGAATTAAAAGAAAATGTCTAGAATGAATCACATATTCTCATTGTAGCTTCAGAGGCTGTGTCTATAAAGGGAATAACTTGGAGGACCCATGCACTGCAAACTTCTCTGTGCAAACATGTCTCCTTTCCTTGTGGCAACTGTAAAGATACTGTAAAAGGAAGGTGGCATGTGGGACACTAAACGCTGGGGCCATCTCACCCAGAAAACTGCTGCCGGTCCCCAAAGAAACACAAACAAATGCTGTGAAGAGTTGTTCACAAAAAATGAGCACTTGACTAGTAAGCACATTAAAATAAACTTAAATGGCAACACCTAACCAGACAAACAGAAACAAAAGCCACACCACAGGAGCTTGTGTCACCCCCACCGGGACAGTTAAAATTTAAAAAACAAAGGGGCAATAATATTTCCACAAAAATATCTGGTAAATTACTACATTGTGTAAAAGTCAAAACAACTTCTCTAATACTAGCCCTCAGGAGGTTGAGCCAGAAGGGTTACAAGTTCAAGGATTTCCTGGGGAAAGAGAGAAACACACACACACACACACACACACACACACACACACGGGGGGGGGGAGGGAGACAGACAGACAGACAGACAGAGAAGAGAGACAGATGCTGGGGAGAAAGTTTGTCTTGGTTAGTTTTTTATCAGCTTGACACAAGCACGACTCTTAGAAAGAAAATAACCTTAGTTGAATAAATACTTTCATGTATTTTGCATGTAGTCAAGTCTGTTGTGTATTTCTTGATTAATGATGGATGTAGGTAAGTGGTATCATCCACGGGCAGGTAGATAGTCCTCTATGCCATTAGAAAGCAAAGACATGAATGTTGAAAGAAGGAATTTACATTTCTACCTCCTTCTATTTAACAAGCTCAAAGAAGGCATTCCCAGTCTCATTTGTCTGAAACAAATTAAGGCCAAAGCAAGACACCAAGAAGCATGGGTCAAAAACCTTTTCTTCAGATTCCTAGCAGGAGGCCATGTTCCTAAACAGACCTAGCTAGTCCTGTGCATTGTGGGAAAAACTAGAAGCCTGCAGCTGGGCAGAGCATTATCCCAGCAGCCACCAGGTTGTTAAAAACACATTCAAATTTATGGGTAATGCAGCCACCTTATCAAAGCGAAGCAACATAAAGAGCTCACAGCTCCAGGGGGAGAGAGAAGCTCTGCCACAGAGAAGCCATGAATCAGTCATGTGACGTCATGGCCCAGTGTTAACAACTTCGGCACTGAAGGTGAAAGAACATTTGTTCACCAAAAGGTCACTTTCTTCATTGGAGGGGGGAGGTTTCTGAGCACTCTTGGAAAGTTTCCCTCAGCACAGGCTGTTATGTTACCCCTGGGTCCAGTTTCCTACAAAACATGGCTGGTGGGGGAGAGCAATTAGTCTGGCAGCTAATCAATGTCATTGTGTCGTAACTGTTCAGGAAAACATCCCAATTCAAAGACCAATGCTTCTAATACAGGCCATTTCTCACAGAAAAGGCCAGACACTGAGGAAACCCTTTCGGAAGCTCCCTTAACCCATCAGTGTTTATCAGGAGTCTAGACACCTGTTCAGGAGCCCTCATTAAAGTAAGCCTAGTTTCCACCGTAAAAAATGGTTCAGAACCCAATTCAGACAATAGAAGCAGGGTTACATCAGGAACAGAAAAATCAAGAGCTGACAAAACCTTTTTATTTGCTTATCTCTTCTGCTTCTCTTTGCTGTCTATACAGCCCAAGTTACAACCCTCATTCCAACCACACTGAGCTCTCAGAAAATAACTCAACCCACACAGGTCAAATGTTTCCAAATGGCAATGTTTCTGTTAAACTATGTTGCTCTTTCACTGGGCCTTACACACAGGCAAGAATGTTATACCTAAGGGAGAGAGCAGACAGAAACACCGCACTCACTCAACAAGAGTTTGGAGAATTGCAGTAAAATCTTGCCCCATGCACGTTTTCCCAAAGTTGGGGGATGCCAAGACACTGGGGTGGAGAGGATGATTAGGAATGAATGCACCTTCATGAAGATAAGTGGAGGGGGTGGGAGGAATGGAAGCAGGGTTGGGAGAGGAGATAACATTTCAAATGTAAATACAGAAAGTATCTAACCAAAAAAGAAATCTTTCCCCATTTAGGATTGGCATGTTTTATTGTGAGAAACTTGGTAAACACTCCAATGGTATTGGCATCCAGTGAGTAGAGGCCACGGATGATACAGAATATAGCACAGTGTCAAAATAACTTTCTGCTTCTTGCCATCCTTGCCCCTCCTCCAGAAAGTTCCTCCCCGGATTATCGAGGTGCTTCAGTTTTAATCCTTTTTTAATTAACTATTTTATTTATGGACATTACAAATGTTGTCCTCTCCCGGTTCCTCTCCCCAGAATTCTTTACCCCATTCTCTCCCACGTGCCACTGAGGGGCTGCTCCTCTCTACCCCACAACCCATCCATGCCACCTGACCCCTGGCACCCCCTCCCTTCCCTGGAGCATCACATCTTTACAGTATTAGGCATACCCTCTCACACTGAGGCCAGACAAGGCAGTCCTCTGCTACATATGTGCTGGAGGCCTTGGATCAGCCTATGTGTGCTCTTTGGTTGGGAGCATAGTCTCTGGGAGCTCCCAAGGATCTGGGTTAGTTGACACTGTTGTTCTATCTATGGAGTCACCCTCCCCTTCCTTTCCTTCAGGCTTTTCTCTAACTCTTCCATAGAGATTCCCAACCTCAGTCCAGTGCTTGACTGTTAAGTGCCTGCATCTGTCTCAGTCAGCTGCTGTTAGAGCCTCTCAGGGGACAGCCAGGCTAGGCTCCTGTCTACAAACACAAAATAGCATCAGTAATAGTGTCAGGGTTTGGTGCCCACCCATTGGATAAACCTTTAGTTGGTTTTTGTGTCAACTTGACACAAGCTGGAGTTATCACAGAGAGCAGAGCCTCAGTTGAGGAAATACCCCCATGAGACCCAGCTGTAAGGCATTTTCTCAACCAATGATCAAGGTGGGGAGGGCCCAGCCCATTGTGGGTGGAGCCATCCCTGGCCCAGCCCATTGTGGGTGGTGCCATCCCTGGGCTGGTAGACCTGGGTTCTATAAGAAAGCAGGCTGAACAAGCCAGGGGAAGCAAGTCAGTAAGTGACATCCCTCCATGGCCTCTGCATCAGCTCCTGCTTCCTGACCTGCTTGAGTTCCAGTCCTGACTTCCTTTGGTGATGAACAGCAATGTGGAAATTTAAGCTGAATAAACCCTTTCCTCCCCAACTTGCTTCTTGGTCATGATGTTTTCTGCAGGAATAGAAACCCTGACTAAGACAGGCTGGTTGCATTTTATTTAATGAAAATCAGCCTGATTTATGGTAAGATCACAAATCAGTTGAGGAAGAGACTGTGATAAAGAAATTTGCTCAGAAACTCAATGAATAGATCCAGAATTGCCTGGCATTCTCCTTCTCATTTAAGCTGCCAAGTTGCCTATATTAATTCAATGGTGGGGGGGGGGGAAGGATACAGAAATAAAATAATTAAAATTAATGGAACAGAGACATAGCATAAAATCTTCATTATATAAAAATTAGTATCTTTACTTATCTTTCAATAACTTACTAAAAAATAAATTGGAAAAACAATTTCATTTACCACAATAACACCACAACAAAATGCACATAGATACAGTACAACCAAAGAAGCGAAAGATGCTTACATTGAAATGTACAAAACACTGAAGTAAAAGGTTGACACCAAAAGATGGGACCGTGGCCCCAGAGTTAGTGTTGGGAAAATGACCAAAGTACTGAGAATGTTCTACAGGTTCAATATAATCCCCATTCCAAAATCATGAAGATATTCTTCACAGAACTAGGGGGGAAAGCGATTCTGGATTTCATATGGAAACATAGGAACCTCTTAAGAACCAAGCAACCATGAGGAAAAAGAATGAGACCCAGACTATAACATCTAAATACACTCATCATGACGGAGATGATAGCCCAGTACTGTCACAAATACAGAAGTGTCGATCAGAACAGAGGACACAGAAAGAAAGCCACGTAGCTGTTGCCACTGAATCTTCACAGAGATGGACTGACAGCCTCTTAAACAAATGGTAGTGAGGAAATTGAATGCTCGCATGGAAAAGACTGAATCCCTATCCCCCAGCCTGTACCAAGAGTGGGGGGAGACTCAAAATGGATGGAGGATATTAACCAAGACTTGAAACTTTGCTGATGAAAGCACAGGAAAGATCTGAAAGGATTCTTATTTTTGAGGATTTCAGTCATATATACAATTAAATATGATCACATCGATGTCTTCTCGCCCCCATCCAGCTCCTTCCGTGTCCCTCATAACATACCTGTCTTAGTCAGGGTTTCTATTGCTGCAACAAAACACCATGACCAAAAAAAAAAAAAAAAAAAAAAAAATAGGAAAAAGGAAGAGGTTATTCAGCTTACACTTCAACGCTGATCTTCATCAGCAAGGGAAGTCAGGACAGGAACTCAAACAGGGCAGAAGCCTAGGGGCAGGAGCTGATGCAGAGGCCATGAAGGAGTGCTGCTTGCTGGCTTACTTCCCCTTTCAGAACACAGGACTGTTGGGAAAGGGATGGTACCACCCACAATGCATTGCATCCTCCTACTTTGATCACTAATGGAGAAAATGCCCTACAGCTGGAACTCATAGAGGTTTTCCTCAACTGAGGCTCCTTTCTCTCTGGTGACTCTAACTTATGTCAAGCCAACATAAGACCAATCAATATAATATCCTCCTTCAACTTCATGGGGTTTTTCATGAGCCACTAAGTCCAGTTAGTACTCACCATATGTGCAAAAGTATCTGACTATCTGCTGAACAATGGGAAAACTGCCAGGAACTATATCCCACACCACAAAAAGGAATCACCCTCCTCAAGCAATGACCCACTGCCAAAAGCTCTTCAGTAACATTGTAAATGGGAGTATGTACCTCATCTATGAAATATGTTTGGCTTGATCATACATAGGTCTTGCTTTGATATCCACCACTGTTCTGAGTTCATGATGCTGAAAACCACGACACATCAAGAAGACGGCATTTTATGTCACTCTTCTCTATCCTTTATTTCTCATGTCTTTCTTCCCTGTCCTCTACAGTATTCCCTGGAACCTGCTGGTGATGGGGATAGATTTCTGTTTAGGGTTGAGTATTCAATCTCTTCTGCTCAATACTCTGAACAGTGGTGCAGACCTTTAATGACAGCTGCTCACAGCAAAAGAAACTTCTCTGGCCAAAGCTCAGAACAGCTTTGATCTATCTGGTTTGGCCTACGTAGTTGGTTCTGTTTGGTTGTTTGTTTTTTTTGTTTTATTTGGGGTTTTTTTGTTTGTTTGTTTGTTTGGTTAGTTGGTTTGCTTTGGGTTTTGGCTTTTTTGCCAAGGACCAGCCTCTGCTTGAAGATGGGTTCTAAAAAAAAGGGTGTTTAGGAGTGGTGAAAGAACAACTTGAACTCAAATCACGGGTACAAACTGACAGCCTGGGTTCTGCTCACAGCTTTCCAGGGATCTCATTACAGCTCAGCTCTTACAGACCAAAAGCCCAATCTATTATTTATATATCAACTCAACTATCTACCCAGGTGCCCTTGTGATTATTCTATGAATCACCATTTTATAACCTTAGACCCTTGATTCTGAGAAAAGACAAGTTTGGTTTTTTCTTAACATAGCAATAAATTCAGAGATATGTCTGCCTTTGTAAGTAGAGACAATAAGCTGGCTGGGTGGGATCTAGCTTTGATGTCACCATTCCCACCATGCCTAGTCCTAAACTAGCTCTGTCCTCGGGATGATCTTGAAATTCGGAATCTGACTGCCTTTGTTTTATTTTTTTAAATTGAACAACTTTATTTTAAAAAAAAAAAAAAGATAAATGTATAGATTTTAAAAGCATTTTTGCATAACAGTATATGAATACATTTTTGTCAGTTCTTGTTTTTTTAAAGGTATGGTAGTATGCCTTAAAAACTTACTAATTACGATGAGCATAAAGTACATGTAAAACAAGATGTAACCTGGAAATAGCCAAAGTTTTCTTGGTGTGTAAAGATTAAGCATAATGATTTTTCTTTTTCTTTCTTTTTTTTTTTGGGGGGGGGGCCTTTGATTTTTTTTTGAACTTCATATAGCCTGTGAGTTGTTTCTGGAGTGTTCAGAGCTTTCTGGGGTTAGTATCCAATTATCAGTGACTGTATATTATGACTGTTCTTTTGTGACTGGGTTATCTCACTCAGGATGATATTCTCTAGATACATCCATTTTCTTAAGAATTTCATAAAGTAATTGTTTCTGATAACTGAGTAGTACTCCATTGTGTAAATATACCACAATTTTTTTATTCATTCATCTACTGAAGGACATCTGGGTTTTCTTTCCAGCTTCTGGCTATTATAAATAGGGCTGTTAGGAACATTGTGGTGCATGTGTCTTTATTGTATGTTGGAGTATCTCTGGGAAATATGCCCAGAAGTGGAATAACTGGGTCTTCAGTTATATGTCCAGTTTTCTGAGGAATCACCAGACTGATTTCTGAAGAGGTGTACCAGTTTACAACCCCACCAAGAGTGGAGAAGTGTTCCTCTTTCTCATCATCCTTGCCAGCATGTGCTGTCATCTGAGTTTTTGATCTTAGCCATTCTGACTGGTGTGAGGTAAAATCTCAGAGTTTTTTTGATTTGCATTTCCCTGATGGCTAAGAATGTCGAGCACTTCCTTTGATGCTTCTCCACCATTCAATATTCCTCAATTGAGAACTTTTTGTTTAGCTCTGTACCCCATTTTTTAATAGGATTGTTTGATTCTCTGGTGTCTAACTTCTTGAGTTCTTTGTATACCTTGGATATTAGGCCTCTATCAGATGTGGGGATGGTAAAGATCTTATCCTAATCTGTTGGCTGCTGTTTTGTTTTCTTGGCAGTGTCCTTAGCCTTACAGAAACTTTGCAATCTCATTAAGTCCCATTTGTCGATATTTGACCTTAGAGCACGAGCCATTGGTGTTCTGTTCAGAAAATTTTCCCCTGTGCCTATGTGTTCTAAGGTTTTTTTCTACTTTCTCTTCTAATAATTTCAGTGTACCTGGTTTAATGTGGAGACCTTTGATCCACTTACACTTGAGCTTTGAACAAGGAGAGAAGAAAGGATCTATTTTCATTCTCTGTATGGTGAGTGCCAACACCATTTGTTGAAGAGCTTGTCCTTTTTCCATTGAATGTTTAAGGCTCCTTTGTCAAAAATCAAGTGACCATATATGTGAGGGCTCATTTCTGGATCTTCCATTCTATTCCATTGATCCATGTGCCTAACTCTGTACCAGTGCCATGCAGTTTTTAACATTTGTTAATATAACTTGAAGTCAGGGAGGGAGATTCCTAGAGATGTTTTCTTGTTGTTGAGGATGGATTTTGCTATTCTAGGTCTTCTGTTATTCCAGATGAAATTGCAAATTGCTTATTCCAACTCTATGAAAAACTGGGTTGGATTTTGATGGGGATTGCATTGAATCTGTAGATTGCTTTTGGTAAGATGGCCATTTTTACAATGTTGATCCTTCCAATCCATGAGCATGGGAGATCTTTCCATTTTCTGAGATTTTCCTTGATTTCCTTCCTCAGAGATTTTAAGTTCTTGTCATACATGTCCTTCACTTACTTAGTTAGAGTCACACCAAGGTATTTCATATTGTTTATGACTATTATGAAGGGTATCTATTTCCTAATTTCTTTCTCCACATGTTTGTCCTTTGAGTAGAGGAAGGCTACTGATTTTTTTTTTTTTTAGTTAATTTTATATCCAGCCACTTTGCTGAACTTGTTTATCAGCTGTAGAAGTTCTCTGGTTGAATTTTTGGGATCACTTACATACACTATCATGTCATCTGCAAACAGTGATGTTTTAACTTCTTCCTTTCCAATTTGTATCTTTTTGATTTCTTTTTGATGTCTAATTGCTCCTCCCAAGACTTCCAGTAGTATGTTGAATAGGTAGGGGAAGAGTGGGCAGCCTTTTCTAGTCCCTGATTTTAGTGGGATTGCTTCAGGTTTCTCTCTGTTAAGTTTGATGTTGGATATTGGTTTGCTGTATCTTGTTTTTATTATGTTTAGGTATGGACCTTGGATTCCTGTTCTTTTTAAGACTTTTAACATGAAGGGGTGTTGAATTTTGTCAAATGCTTTCTCAGCATCTAGTGAGATGACCATGTGGTTTTTCTTCTTAAGTTTGTTTATATGGTGGATTACATTGATGGATTTCCGTATATTAAACCATCCCTGCATCCCAGGGATGAAGCCTACTTGATCGTGGTGAATGATCATTTTGATGTGCTCTTGGATTTGGTTTGCAAGGGATTTGTTGAGTATTTTTGCATCAAAGTTCATGAGTGAGATTGATCTGAAGTTCTCTTTCCTTGTAGGGTCTTTGTGTGGTTTAGGTACGAGGGTTATTGTAGCCTCAAAAAATGAGTTGGGTAATAATCCATCTGATTCTATCTTTTGGAATAGTTTGGAGAGTATTGGTGTTATATCCCCAATAAATGTCTGATAAAATTCTGCACTGAACCCGTCTGGACCTGGGCTTTTTTTGGTTGGGAGGCTTTTGATGACTGCTTCTATTTCTTAAGTTGTTATGGGATTATTTAGATGTTTTACCTGGTCCTGATTTAACTTTAGTATCTAGTATCTGTCTAGGAATTCATCCATTTCCTAAAGATTTTCCAGCATTGTTGAGTATAGGTTTTTGTAGTAGGATCTGATGATTTCTTGAATTTCCTCAGTTTCAGTTGTTATGTCTCCCCTTTTTATTTCTGATTTTGTTCATTTGGATACTCTCTCTTTGCCCTCTAGTTAGTTCAGCTAAGGGTTTATCAATCTCGTTAATTTTCTCAAAGAACCAGCTCTTGGTTTTGTTGATTCTTTGAATGGTTCTTTTTGTTTCTATTTGGTCTATTTCTGCCCTAAGTTTGATTATTTCTTGCCTTCTACTCCTTTTGGGTGTATCTGCTTCCTTTTGTTCTAGAGCTTTCGACTGTGCTGTCAAGTTGCTAGTGTATGCTCTCTCTAGTTTCTTTTTGAAAGCACATAGAGCTATGAGTTTTTTTTTTTTCAGTACTGCTTTAATTGCATCCCATAGGTTTGGGTAGGTTGTGTTTTCGTTTTCATTAAATTCTAGAAAGTCCTTAATTTCTTTCTTTATTTCTTCTTTGACACTGCTATCATTTAATAGGGCATTGTTTAGCTTCCATGTGCATATGGGCTTTTTGTTGTCTTTGTTGTTATTTAAGACCAGCCATTGACCATGGTGATCTGGTAGGATGCATGGGAGTATTTCAATCTTCTTATATATATTAAGGCTTGTTCTGTGACTGATTATATGGTCAATTTTGGAGAAGGTGCCGTGAGCTACTGAGAAGGTGTATTCTTTTGTTTTAGGATGAAATGTTCTGTAGATGTCTATTAATTCCAATTTGTTCATAACCTTTGCTAGTTTCACTGTGTCGTTGTTCAGTTTCTGTTTCCATGATCTGTCCATTGATCAAAGTAGGGTGTTGAGGTCTCACTATTATTGTGTGCAGTACAATGTATTACTGAGCTATAGTAGGGCTTCTTTTATGAATATGGGTGCTCCTGTGTTTGGAACATATATGTTAAGGATTGAGAGTTCCTCCTGACAAATTTTCCCTGTAATGAGTAAAAAGTGTCCTTCCTTATCTTTTTTGATAAATTTTGGTTGAAAATCTACTTTATTCGATATTAGAATGGCCACTACAGCTTGCTTCTTGGGCCTGTTTGCTTGGAAGTTTTTTTCTCAACCTTTTACTCTGAGATAATGTCTGTCTTTGTCTCTGAGATGAGTTTCCTGTATGCAGCAAAATGCATATTCTGTTTATGTATCCAGTCTGATACCCTATGTCTTTTTATTGGGGAATTGAGTCCATTTATGTTAACAGATATTAAGGAATAGTAGTTGCTGTTTTCTGCTATTTTTGCTTTTGAAGGTAGAATTGTGCCTGTGTGTATTTCTTCTTTTGGTTTTCTTGCTTAGGTATTTTCTTGTTTTTACTAGGATGTAGTTTCCCTCCTTGTATTGAATTTTCCACCTATAATTCATTGTAGTGCTGGGTTTGTGCTCATATATTATGTAAATTTAGCTTTGTCCTGGAATATCTTGGTCTCTTCATCTATGATGATTGAGAGTTTTGCTGGGTAAAGCAGCTTGGGCTGACACTTGTGCTCTCTTAGGGTCTACATGATGTCTTTCATAGTCTCTGTTGAGAAGTCGGGTATGATTCTGATTTCTCTGCCTTTATATGTTACCTGACCCTTTTCCCTTACTGCTTTTAGTATTCTTTCTTTGCTTTGAGCACTTGGTGTTTTGATTGTTAAGTGTCAGGAGGAATTTCTTTTCTGGTCCACTCTATTTGGAGTTCTGTAGGCTTCTTTTATGCTCATACTCATCTCATTCTTAAGGGTAGGGAAGTTTTTTTCTAAGAGTTTGTTGAAGATATTTACTGTGCTTCATAGTTGATATTCTTCGCCCTCTTCTATTCCTATTATCCTTAGATTTGGTCTTCTCATTGTGTCCTGGATCTCCTGGATATTTTGAGTTAGGAGCTTTATGGCTTTTGCATCTTCTCTGACTGTTTTGTCTGTGTTTTGCATGTTGTCTTCGGCCCCTGAGATTCTTTCCCATCTCTTGTAGTCTGTTGGAGATGCTTACATCTGTGACTACTGATGCCTTTTTTAGGTTTTCTACCTCCAGGGTTGTCTCTTTTAGTGTTTTCTTTATTGTTTCCATTTCCATTTTAAATTCCTTCTTCAATTCCTTCATCTCTTTTGTTCTGTTTTCCTCTAGTTCTTTGATTTCTTTGAGTGTTTTCTTGATTCCTCTTTAAAAGCTTGTATTTCTTCATAGTTTTCTTCCCATTCTTGTTTAAGGATCTCTATCATCATCTTTAGGTATGATTTCAGGTCTGAGTCTTCTTTTTCTGGAGTGTTTGGCATTCCGCTGTTTGCTGTGATGGGAGAGCTGGGTTCTGGTGTTGCCAGGTTGTCTTGGTTTCCATTGGTAAGTTCTTTCACTTTCCTCCTGCCATCTTGTTGTCTGTGATTATACATGGTCTTGTCAGTGATTGGTTCCTGTTTCTCCCATGTACCTTGCCTGTGTCCCTGGATCTCTGCTGTACCTGGTGCCAGATGGCATGAGCGTTTGGTCTGCACACATGGGCCCTCCGGGTGGAAACCGAGTCCCTACAGCAGAGTTCCTGTTCCCCTGAACCAGTGGGTGGGTTCTGAGCGCTTGCCCCAGACCTCTCTGTACCCCAGCTACTCACCAGGCCTGCGTCCCTAGATCTCTGCTGTTCCCAGTCCCGACTGCCTTTGTATGGGCAATTAACTTATCTAAATGGAATTTTGCCCTGTGATCCCCACTCTCCAAATGTCTCCATTTCCTTTCTTAATATCTTCTGACAAGCTGGCACGTAGGGCACCTGCCTCTGTCCTTTTAGTCTCAGGAGGTCCCTCATATACTTCATATTCCATTCTTATATTTTGCATAGATAAGAAATAATAAATTCCTGAATTCATATTCTTAGAGCTCTTTCCCACAGCCCTAAGGGCTGCCTGGAAGGTCATAGTGTTTGCCATTTTGCTGAGACACTCCCTCACTTCCCAGACATGTGCTGATTTTAATGATCATGGAGTCATCAACCTTGGCAGGGAGAATATTCCCCCAATAACTTTGGTGGGGAAAACTTTTCCCAAATGAGGAACATAAAGTGAGCTATGTACATTATTATTCAAACAAGCCTTCCACCTAGCAACCATCAACACTCGTGAAGGCCCCTGACCTGTTGGCTCTGCTCCAGGGGAAGGAACAGTATCATGATGTCTCTTCCAGAGCAGCTATGCGGGACTCAGCGGTTTTTGCATTTTTTTCTTGTTTGTTTTGTTGGGGGGGGGTTGTTGTTGCTCTTGTTGGTGTTTTGTTATCAACTTAACACAGCTTAAAAAATTATCTGGGAAAAGGAACCTCGACTAAGAAAAATGCTTCTATCAAATTGCCTGTCAATTGACTAGACATCATTAAGCAAGTCGTTAGGACATTTTCTTGAGTGCGATCCGACGGAGAAAGGCCCAACCCACTAGAGACAGTGTTGTTCCTGGGCAGGTGGTCCTGGCTGATGTCAGATACTGAGCTGAGTAATCGATAGTAAACAAGCCATTAAGCAGTGTTTCTCCCATGGTGCATGCTTCAATTACTGCCTCCATGTTCCTTCCTGAGTTCCTGGCATCTTTAGATTATGGGTATAAAGGTAGAAGCTAGATAAACCGTGTCTTTCTCAAGATGCTTTGGGGAGGTCTATAGTAATTTTATTGTAACAGAGAAACCAGGCGGCGGTACACCACAGGATGTGAGCAGATGGTGGTTATCTTTCCCAAGGGCGGAGTCTGAACTGCGCTGGCAGCTCACAAACCCCAGAACACCTCCTTCTGATCCTACCCTGCATGTCTGCCTCACGTGAAGAGACAGGCTGTGCAGCCAGGATGAAGGAAGAGCTGGGCAGAGGCCCCATCCCAGTAGGAGCCAATCAATTACTGAGGAGGTCACTGACGTCAAGGGCAGGGCCCACTCTCCATGGCTCTTTGCTGAGAGAGGAGGCTATGGAATGAGCAGAAATCCTATGTTCTCCATTCTTGGATAACTCCCCATAGGGTGAGGTTGATGGCCAGCCAAGCAGTAGAGCGGATGAAACTCTAGACTACAGAGCAGCAATGACAAGAAGAGGAAGGCGGACATGACACTACATCGTCCACTGTCCCTGCTGAAGGGGCAGCAGACCTGTTGGCTTTTGTAAAGCATGATCTCTGTGACGTGGTCTGCTAACAACTTTGCTCCATGCCAGGAGGAGAAACTCGAGGACAACTGTTAATGACACAGCTAATTATTTTTATCTTACAGCCTCTGATATGAGAGGCTCTACTGGGGTCCACGGGGGAGACCCTGTTACCATCTGAGGCTTTAGGTAAATCTTGTGACCTTTGCCAAAGCAATGGCTGACAGGTTTTTTGGTGCTGTGATTTTCTTGCATATGTAAACTTTCAGAAAAGCTTGAGACAAAAGGATGAGGGAGAATTTGGTTTAAAACCCCTTTAGCACCTTCAGCCCTTTCTCTAACTCCTCCATTGGCATCCCTGTGCTCAGTATGATGGTTAACTGCAAGCATCTTAATCTGTATCAGTAAGGCTCTGGCCTCTCAGGAGACATCCATGTCATGTTCCTATCAACAAGCACTTCTTGGCATCAGCAATAGTGACTGGGTGTGGTGGCTGCATATGGAGTAGATCCCCAGGTGGGGCAGTCTCTGGATGGCCTTTCCTTCAGTCTCTGCTCTACTCTTTGTCCCTATATTTTCTCCCAGGGAAAATTTTATTTCCCCTTCTAAGAGGGATGGAAGTGTGCACATTTTGGTCTTCCTTCTTGAGCTCCACATGGTCTCTAAATTATATCTTTGGTGTTTGGAACTCATGGGCTCATATCCACTTATCAGTGAGGGTATATCATGTGTGTTCTTTTGTGTAGGGGTTGCCTCACTCAGGATGATATTTTCTAGTTCCATCCATTTGCCTAAGAGTTTCATGAAGTCACTGTTTTTAATAGCTGAGTAGTACTCCATTGTGTATATGTACCACACTTTATGTTTCTATTCCTCTGTTGAAGGACATCTGGGTTCTTATCAGCTTCTGGCTATTATAAATAAGGCTGCTATGACCATAGTAAAGTATGTATCCTTGATAAATGTTGGAGCATCTTTTGACTATATGCCCAGGAATTGTATAGCGGGGTCCTCAGGTACTATTATGTACAATTTTCTGAGGAACCACCAGACAGATTTCCAGAGTGGTTGTACAAGCTTGCTCCTACTCTCTCCTTACTCAATATAATACTAGAAGTCCTAGCCAGAGCAATTACTCAACAAAAGGATGCCAAAGAAATACAACTCAGAAAGGATGAACTCAAAATATCACTATTTGCAGAAAGTATACTTAAGTGAAACAAAATTTTCAACCAGAAACTCCTAAACCTGATTTCAAAACAAAAAACTTCAGCAAAATGTCTGCATTCTGCATATAAAATTGACTTAAACAAATCAGTAGCCTTCCTCTACTGAAATGATAAACAGGCTGAGAAAAAAATAGGGAAACAACACCCTTCACAATAGGCAAAAATAATATAAAACATCTTGGTGTGACTTTAATAAGCAAGTAAAAGATCTGCACAACAAAAATTTCAAGTCTTTAAAGAAAGAAAATCAAAGAAGATCCCAGAAGATGGAAAGATCTCCCATGCTCTTGGATTGGCAGGATTAATATAATAAAAATGGCCATCTTGCCAAAATCAATACAAATTCAATGCAATCACCATCAAAATATCAACTCAATTCTTCATAGAATTAGAAAGAGGAATTGGCAAATTCATTTGGAATAACAAAAATCCCAAAACAATGAAAACTATTCTTAACAAGAAAAAAACTTCTGGGGGAATTATCCCAAACTCAAGCTATATTACATAGCAATCATGAAGAAAAAAACTGCATGGTATTGGTACAGACACAGGCAGGTAGATCGGTGAAATAGAATTAAAAATCTAGAAGTGAATCCACCCAACTATGGTCACTTAATCTTTGACAAAGGAGCTAAAACCATCCAGTAGAAAAAAAGACAGCATTTTCAACAAGTGATACTGGCAGTCAGCATGTAGAAGAATGCAAATTGATCCATTCTTATCTCCTTGTACAACGCTCAAGTCCAAGTGAATCAAGGACTTCCACATAAAACTAGATACACTGAAATTAATAGAAGAGAATGTGGGGAAGAGCCTCGAACTTATAGACACAAGGGAAGTGTTCCTGAACAGAACACCAATGGCTTATGCTCTAAGATCAAGAATTGACAAATGGGACCTCATGAAATCGCAAAGTTTTTATAAGGCCAAGGACACTGTCGTTAGGACAAAACAGCAAGCAGCATATTGGGAAAAAAAAAAAAAACTTTAACAATTCTATATCTGATAGAAGGCTAACATCCAATATACACAAAGAACTCTAGAAGTAAGACTCCAGAAAATCAAATAACCCTATTTTAAAAAATGTAGTGCAGAGCTAAACAAAAAAATTTCAACTGAGTAATAATATCAAATGGCTGAGAAGTACTTAAAAAAATGTTCAACATCCTTAGTCATTGGGGTAAAAGAGCAAATCAAAACAACCCTGAGATTCCACCTCATACCCCTCAGAATGGCTAAGATCAAAAACTCAGGTGACAGCAGAGAAAATCATGGGGTAGAAGATATAGAAAACATTGATGCAACAGTCAAACAAACACAAAATGCAAAAAACTCCTGACACAAAACATCTAGAAAATATAGCACACAGTGAGAAGATCAAATCTGAGGATAACAGGTATAGGAAATAGCAAAGATTCCAAACTTAAAGGGCCAGTAAATATCTTCAACAAAATTATAGAAGAAAACTTCCCTAACCTAAAGAAAGAGATGACCATTAACATGCAAGAAACCTACAGAACTCCAAATAGATTGGACCAGAAAAGAAATTCCTCCAGTCACATAACAGTCAAAACACCAAATGCACAAAACAAAGAAAGAATATTAAAAGCAGTAAGTGAAAAAGGTCAAGTAACCTATTAAACGCAGATCTACCAGAATCACACCAGACTTCTCAACAGAAACTATGAAAGCCAGAAGTTCCTGGACAGATGTCACACAGATCCTAAAAGGTTGTGTTTTCTTGTAGCTCTTTAAGTGATTTTTGTGTTTCCTCTTTAAGGCTTCTACTTGTTTACCTGTGTTCTCCTGAGTTTCTTTAAGGGAGTTATTCATGTGCTTCTCAAGGCCCTCTATCATCAACATGAGGTATGATTTTAAGTCCAAATCTTTTTTTCTGGTGTGTTGTGACATCTACTACTTGCTGTGGTGAGAAAACTAGGTTCTGATGTTGCCAGGTTCTCTTGGTTCCTGTTGCTTAGGTTCTTGCCTCTTGCCATCTTGTTATCTGTGATGCTAGTTGGTCTTGTCTCTGTCCTTCCTGTGAGCCTGTGGGCTTAGGAGTGAGAGTGCTCCTGGATGTTCAACTCTCTGTGAGCAGGTTGTGGGTCCTGATAACAGTAGGACAGAACAGCTCTAGTTCTGGGCACAGATGGAGACCAGAAAGGTTATAATCTTTTCTTAATAACCTCCAACTCAGCCTCATAATGAAATTCTTTTCTGCACAAAGTAATCATTCCAGCTTTACCTGAGTTCACTCTCTGGTAAGAACATCTCACACTGCTATAGGTGAGACAGTATCTCTGCCCCATAACCACTCCAATACTGACAAGTTGACTTTGTTTAGCTGCTCGTTCAGAAGGGTTTTAAACTCATGTGGTCTGGAGCCTCAATCGTTTGAAATGTGAAAGAAGTTTTCATCTTGGTAAATGTACTCACCATTGCTTAGAAGCCTGTTTCCCATTCTCTTAAATGCCCTTAAAATGGCAACCCTTTGTTCTTGGAGCAGTGATTTGATTTTGAAAACAGCCAAATATACTTGAAGGACAATCTAGTGAAGTCATCTTGGGAGGGCCATTTTCTAATAAAAAACGAAGTGTGATACTAAGTGTTGAGACAGGACACTCTAAGGCTTTTCAATTGTTTGAAGGTTGTTCTCAGGAGGAGATTCTGAAACTCCTGTGCAGCAATGAACAGAGACATACTAACAAAGGGGTCTCATTTCATTTGTGATGTAAGTCACAAGGAAACACAAAGGCTGTGGCAAGGTCCAGCTCAAAGGAGTGCAGGAGTAATAGTAAAATTAATATAGTGATCTCATTTGGAGACACGAATTTCATATTTTGGTTAGAAGGTTGAAGGACTGGAAGGCCAGAAAAGCTGGGTGTAAATTCATAGAGAAGAAGATAACTGTTTAATTAACAATCCATCCTTCTGGCACGTAAGGGGATTTGGCCAGGGACCAACACCATCTACTATACTTCTTTGTGTGACATATCATATGTGCCTCATAAATACGAGTTCTTTATTTTACCTAGATATAGTGATGCAAATATTTACTGTTTCCTCTACAAATATTTACTGATCTTTGCTTCGTAATGAAAATGAAAGAGCTTAGTACAGTCCTTCCTTCCCTGAAAGCAGACTCCCTGGACAGATGTGTACACATTGTACTAAAGATGCAACTGAGGAGTAGGAGAGCATCTTCAATACTCCTGCTATGCCCCATCTCAGAATGCTCTTCTCTTCCAACGGATACATTCAGGGCCTTTTTTCTTGCTGGATGTTACTCCCTAGAAATAATTAGTATCTATATTTGTATTTAAGAATTATTTTTTAAAGCAGTGTTTTTTCCAATCGCATTAGTTACGTCATGAAACCTATAAAGTGAGTAGTAACAATCTTGATTGTTGAAAGTAGAATTAGAAAGGAGCAAACATAGAACATTAGAGTTGGTCACAGTAATACTGGAAGTGGTGAATCAGGTCAAGGGCAGGAATAATGTGCTTTCTGAGCACATATGTGTTGGCATACATGTATTAGATGCTTTTCCTAGCCAGGGTAAATGTTATTTTCTTAAAATGAATTGTCATTTTTAAAAAAAAGTTTGAGAAACTCAGCCCCAAACTGAATCCAGCTGTGTTAACTTGCTAGTGAAAGATTCCGCTCAGATAACATGTCTTAAATGGGTCACAACGTAATTGTGAGATGAAAGCATGAAGTCTGAAGGGGTGATTTCAACTGCATTTGCAGAACAGAAGGTAAATATTTGGGATTTGGAGTTCTTTTGGCACCATCTGTATTAATAAACCTGCTTTATCAATAAGACTATTAAATGACCTGCTAAGCACAGTTCTGTGTACTGAGAATGTAATGAAGACAAAAACAGAATTGGGCCACTTAGAAGTGATTTCACAAGATCATAAAACAAGGAGCTCACGGGTGACAGATGCTCCAGTTTACCACAACCATGGCAAGGAGAGAACCCTGGCTCTCTGCGGATATTTCCTAGTCGGTGCCCACCCCAAGAACACTTCCATCTCATTCCAGAGATAAGATACCAAAACATAAAAGTGACACCCCACATGCACAAGCGCATTTGGCAGGGTTAAGAAGATTTGTTTTTACCTTGTCTGTTCTGTGTTGGTCATTTTTCACTCCAACAACAACACCAACACCAGGGTGACTGATGATGATGATGATGATGATGATGATGATGATGATGATGATGATGATGATGATGATGATGTTGTTGTTGTTGATGATGATGATGATGATGATGAGTATAAAACCAGATGGAAGTATAAAACCAGACAATTTTGATTCCTGGAGATAAACTGAGGCCATGGACTTAAAAATTAGGGATGGAAAATGCAAATCAAACCTACTTACTGAGACACAGAAGATACTGAGCAATCTTTAACTACATCAGTTTACTCAAATGCAGCATCTGATTGGTGAGGAATTGTTCTTCTGACAGCTCCTAGCACCTAGAAAGAGCAAGCTCACAAGGATCTGTACCCGTCACTGTAAGACAACTAAGCGAAAAACATCTAGTGATGATTTCTAGACCTTAGAAACAAATCACCTGTGGGACACAGTCTACACGGATATCACCTGAAATGTCGAAGGAAGAAAATGTTTGAGATGTTTGGAGTCTGACAGTGCTAAGATTCTCAGATTTGGATGATTTTGCTGTACAATTGCTTATTTTAATCCTCTTTACTGAGGTGTTATTTAGTACCTTCAGAACAGTCAACATATCAAACCCACTCAGAATGTTTCACAATTGCCCCTCAAGTAGAACCATGCCTTAAAGCGAGCTCTGAAATTAATCAACTTAGCCAATAATGGTGAAATCAAGTAAATTAAAATTATCATTTCAATTACTTCCTCATAAAAGTAGCAAGGCAAATTATGGAAAATCAGAAAAGAATTCTTAATAATGAATGTATAGCCTGTTCAAAGAATAACAATTAATTGAAAAATTAATCTAATATTCAACTCACAAGTTTGATTTTTATCCATGCCAATTTATTCAAATAATCTACATTTACACTGCACAGTGATGGTTCTCACTTCTAATCCCAGCACTCGGGAGGCAGAATCAGCCAGATCACTGAGTTCGAGGCTGGCCTGGTCTACAGAGCAAGTTCCATGATAGCTGCGACTACACAGAAAATCTCTGTCTCAAAAAAAGAAGAGAAGAAGAAGAGGAGAAAAACAAAGGAGAGAGAGAGAGAGTGAGAGAGAGAGAGAGTGAGAGAGAGAGGAGGAGGAGAAGGAGGAATGGAAGAGGAAGAAGAAAAAGAAGAAGAGGAGGAGGAGGAGGAGGAGGAGGAAATGTATCTTGAAGACATTATCTTCAAAAGACAGGGAGAAATGCTTAGTGCTTTAAGATATCATACTGAGCAAGTACTATGCAGAGAGACCAAAGAAGTTTGGGACCTGAACATTCTCAAGACTGAGAGAGATGCCTAGTGCTTACAGCTAATTTCTTCTATGTTCATTATAAGAGATTAATATGCACCCTGATTCCACAAAGAGTAGCATTCCTCTAAGTAACCAAATGGTCATGAATACAGCTGTATAAGTTTCAGACAGATGTTTCAAAATAGAAAAGAAAGAAGCCAGATGGGTATATAAAAGGCAGGAATCAAATTAAGCCCAAGATTACCCGGGAGATAAAATGATGACTAGAAGTATATCCGCCAGCACTGACAGCCAGAACACAGCCAGCCAACAGACATGGCTCAGATTTGGCTTTACCCCAAAACAAGCAGAGTACCCAGATCCACATAGGCCCCGGGAGTAAACCATGTGTTAAGCCACAGACTCCGCTGTATTACAGTAATGTCTACAGTTCTTTCCCATGAAAAAAGTGCTTTAGGAAAAATGGGAGTTCTCATATTATTGGACAGGATGAACCCTGTGCACTTTCCCCAACAATGAAGAAAATGCAATATTCAACACATACACAGAGAGAGAGAGAGAGACACACACAGATACAGACACAGATATACACAGAGAGACACACACACAGACACACGAGAATGTTTTCAATAAATATGAAAAGAAGACATAAATTTGCATCCTCAAAAAGGAAAATAACAATATTAAAGCAAATCGAGACACTTTCATTTTATGCTTTCAAAATCATTAGCCCCACTAAAGCATTTTCCAACATGTGTGAACTTTTCTCACAAGACTCAGAGTTCCCAAAGGTTGTGCCTGGGATGTTTCCATGTGCACTCTGCTTTCCAAAGTCCTCAGCATTGAATTTGAATTTCTTTTGCTCGTGGCTTGTTTGCTTTTGTTTCTGGAGCCTACCTGACTCACCTGCTACATTCAGTACACACAAAAAAAAAAGTCACAAAATGCTGCAAATCTCACTCATCATTCACGTGTCTGACTCTGACCAAGATAAGTCGTCCATTCTATTCCACACTGGTGAACTACAGAGGCCTCAGAGGGACAAGAGCCTCCACGTGAGTGTTCATTCATTTATTTGACCTGACCAACAACACACAAATCCTTCTGTAGTCTACAGGATTTGCCCCCATTGATCCCGACTCAAGTTAAACCTGAAAAGGTTATGGATGACATTTTTCTGAACCTTATGGAGACATCAAAGGATAAAAGAGAAAAGAAATAACAGTGAGAAGCCATGGCCTGATGCTTCTGAGTGACTGCTTCAGTTAAGACCAAGATAAGGACTTATAGAACAATAGCCTCATCTGTGATGGCCATAGGAAAAAGGAGGAAAATACACTCACATGCCGAACATACCATGCATACTTGGACAAAGACTAAAACTTAAAAACAATAGTACCAAAACAATAAGATTGCCTAGTTAAGTGTTTTCTGAACCCACTGAAGGTTTATTAAAACATCCCAATAAGCAAACGAAATTCGGTCTTTGTTGCAAGCTCCTAGGTGACGCCCACACTGCAGGCCCCTGGACAACACACTAATTTTAGGCCCATCTCTGAACCTCTGAGGTTTCAGAAATCAGCATCTTAGTGCCCCCAGGATAATTTGTACATTGATGTACCTTTATTATTACTGTGGGTATATGTGTATGTATGACATGGTCCACATTGTCCTTCCCCTGTGACTTCCAGGGATCAAACTTACCTCATTAGTCTTGGAGGACAACCGCATTTTACCTACCAAAACCATCCCTCCAACCCTCTTACACAAACTTAGTGAAGCATTTAATCTTTCTGAGTCACAGCCAGAATAGCAATACTCAAGTCTTCCTTGGCCAGTGGCTCTTATGGCAGCCAGAATAGCAATGGGTCCACAGTGGGAGTTAATTTTACATCCAGGAAGGTGGGGCAGATGCTCCAGAGATCACAAGGAAACAAAGATAGTTTCCGTTCTTAAAAACTGCTTTGCCATAGACAGGTAAGTTTTATGAGGACAAAAGCGAAAGGAGATTGTATCTCCTTGGCTCTATCCAGAAAGGAAGAAGACTACTAGGGGCGATGTGATGCCCCTTGTGAGTATTTGGCCATTTGTTCTTCTCTATGATTTATCTAACTGTCGGTATGAGCATCTATTGTTTTTGGAGTCAGGATAAGAAAAGGTTTTGAAGTCTTTAATTTGAAAACTGCCACATTTATATGAAAATGCCACAGAAGGTAACACTTTCTAAAGTGGCCACTTTCTCAGATTGTCTTTGTCCAGTGGTCTGGCTTTTGTCTGTAGTGTAGCTCAGCTAATTCTCAAGTTTCCTCTCTGGTATCCCTGCCTAGAACATTTCACCCGCCATTTTGCCAATAGCCAGTAAAATGGGCAGACTTCAGGTTTACAAATGGATGCTTTGGTTTTCTTTTTATTTAAAGATGGATCAGTCAACTGATCAATTCATTCATTCAAAAGTATATGGCCATGCACAAGCATATGCAAAGTATGTATACCCAGGTATGGAGCTGCCTGTGCACATGCCTGGAGGCCAGGAGGCTCTACGTATCCACTTCTGTTCTTCTGTCTTTCTCTGAGGCAGTTCCTGAGCCCAGGACTTGAACTTGGTCAGCTAGGAAGGAAGGCCACAGAGACCCTCCTGTGTCTTGTTTCCTGCATCCTGGAAGCCCTTAGAAGTAAAGTTATAGGTATTTGGGAGATATCTGGCTAGTTGTGTGGGTGCTGAGATGCACACTTCAGCACTTCTGAGCAAGTGCTCTTCCCACCAATCTGTGTATCTGTTCCTGTTGTTGGTTGGTTGGTTGGTTGGTTGGTCAGTCGGTCGGTTGGTCGGTCAGTGTTAGTTCTGGTATTTTCTTTTTTGTTTTTTTCCAGTTTTTGCTTGTTCAGCTTTAAGTCAAAGGCACTATTTGCTAAGGAATATTAATGACACACTCACTCTACCTGACCTGCACACATAAACACTTCTATCTGTTTTATTTCTTCAATATTCCATGTGATTTTAACCTATCAACAACAAAACTATGAAAGATGGCCATTTATTCTATTTAATTCATTCCTCACTTACCCTATGCAACAGTTATTAATTATCATTTATAACATGTGACATTTTGAAGCCTTTGCCCATTAGTCTATCATCTTTTAGTTGAGATGTGTTTTCATGCATCCCAGGCTAGCCTTGAACTTGAATTGTAGTCAAAGATAACCTTGAAATTATGGTCTCACTGCCTCTACCTTCTGAATACTAGGATTACGAGTACATACCGTCAGAACCAGTTCTGTGGGTCATGAGAATTAAACTCTGGGCGTCATGTGTGCTATGTAAACCCTCTACCAACAAAGATACATCCCCAGCCCCTGTTATGTCAGCTTCTGATATAGTCCCATGTCTTCCTCTTGTATCAAATGATACAAGCACTTACATATTTTTTCATCCAAAGATTTAACTTTAAAAAATACACTCTGCATGAGGACCATAATTTTCTTTAATGCTTGACATATAACTTGATGCAAACATACAAAAGGAGAACAAACTGCACTTGTATCCTCATGATGAGGCCAATGTTATTTATAACAAAAGGCAAGAAACATGGTGGTTCATCCTTCCTTAGCTACAGCTCCAAGAATCATGTGGGTCAACCCCAATGATCTCACATGTCTCTAGCTCCAACATATCCTGGGGAGGACTTTCTAAACAAGGACTTTCTGTCTTCACAGAAGGGGTGCAGAAGTAGGTGGCAGCATCCTGGATACCTCTCCTCTCACATTACCTTGTCTTGAAATGCTCTTTTTTATTCAGTATCGGAGTTCAGTCAAACAGTCTTCTATCACATGGCTACAATTACTATAAAAATTCTGACTTTTAAAAAATATTTATTTTAGTATGAATTCTGTATATGTGTATGCCTTTGCGAGGATATGTGTCCAAGTAGAGTGTGGGTGCCCTCAGAGTCTAGAAGAAAGCATCATATTTCCTGGATCTGGAATTACAGGTGATCATGCACTGTCTGATTAAGTGGTGGGAACCAAACTTGAGACTTCTGAGAGAGCAGCAAGTGCTCTTAACCATTGAGCTATTTCTCCAGCCTAATTCTAACAAGTTTTCATTTGGCTTCTATTTAGACCAGGGCATTTTTGTAATTTAGCATTTAGTGGAGGGTAAAGAGAAAAAGGAGGTAACTTGTTTTTCCCTTGTAAAAACAAAATAAGATGTACTTTTACTGTGGAGGTTTGAACAAGATGTCTCCTATAGTCTCAGACATTTGAAAGCTTATTTCCTAATGAATGATGCTATTTGGGACACTCTGGAAATATATCGGCAGATATCAGCAGATGGTTGTATGGAAAGTAACTTTTAGTTCTTGCATGAATGCAAATGTCTCATTTCTAACACCCAGCATAGATACTGAGAGCCCAATACTGTCTGACCGGCCCTGCTTCCTGGGGAAAGTTTGTCTTTGTGGGGACTTGCTGGGATCATACCCATACTCCAAGTGTTCTGAATTCCATTAAGGATGTGTCTCTGTGGATTTAAACTTGACAATCCTTGATGAGTTCTCTTAAGCTTCAGTTCTCCCTAGGAAACTTTCTTCCATTCCCTAGGTAAATCTTTCCCCCAGTTCACTCAGCTTAACATATCAAGGCTGCCCATGGAACTGATACCAGATCTTCTAAATGTATTTATCTTACCTCTTCGTATTTTGTTAATTAGCATTACATAAAATTCTTAGTGTTTCACTTTTTAGAATTCATATATAACTCCTTAGGATTTTGTTATTTTTTTAAAAAGTTGATATAATGTGCTTTGATTATACTCACTCCTCCCCTCAACTCTTCCCAGATCCACCTCCTGAACTTGATTCACCAAAATTCGCTCACTTATCTTTTAATAAACCTATCAAGGCCAATTTTTGGTGGCCACATATTCTTTGATTTATGGTTTTTCATTAGTGTATGGTCAACTTATAAGGAGCTAGAGAGAACTGACTCTCCCCTTCTAACAACCAATAATTGCTTTAGTACTATCTCAGAGCTAGAGATAGGACTTTAGCCTCTCCTCATGCTGGCTTTTGGTTTGACTTGTGCTTGCACAGATCTTGTGCACTCTGCCTCAACCACTGTGAATTCATATGTGCAGCTGCCCTGCCACATTTAGACACAGTTTGTTTCATTTGTATTTATTTCACCTGAATTTTCTTGTATTTTTTTGTATTCTGAAGGGAGCAAAGAGAAATGTCTGTTTATCCTTCTCCTTCCCTTGTAAAACAAAGAAACATACTTTGACTCTGGTGGTTTGCAGTCATTCACTGCCTCTGACTCTTCCAACTTTTCTTTTGCCATCTTTAAGGCTTTGGAGAATAAATATTAGATGATAGAGAGATAGAAGGATAGATAGATAGATAGATAGATAGATAGATAGATAGATAGACAGACAGACAGATATAGGTATAGAGACAGACACATAGACATACACATAGACATAGTCATAGACATAGACATAGACATAGATATATAGATATAGACATAGATATAGATATAGATATCATATTTTATTCAGAGACTGAGTATTCTATAGTCCCTTATTTTTCCTATCCTGGTCAATTGCAGTTTTCTGTATTAATCACCTTCTATTAAGAATAAAAATTTTTCTCATTAGAACTAAAAAATGCATTACATATAATTAAAATTTTACATATTTTAACTTATTAAAAATTATTAAGTTTTTTCATTTTGCTTATTCCCTTAGCATGAAATCTTTCTTTTGTTTTATGGATATAAAAACATATCATATGTTATGGTCAGAATTAATAGATAAAATTTTTAAGGTTATTTTATGCTTCCTATATTTTAAAAGTTCAAAATATATTTTATATATGTATTTGTTTTTCAATAAATGTGTATACAATATTTGTTTATCCTGATTTTGCTTTTTAATTTTTTTTTTATTTTTTGAAATTATAATTACCTATTTTCTTCTTGCCTTTTCTTATCCCAAACCCTACTGTCACTCTCTTTAAAATTCATGGCCTCTTTTTTCTTTAATTGTTGTTGCATTCATACATTTGTGAGTGTGTGTGTGTATGTGTGTGTGTGCATGTGTGTGTATAGTTGTGTGTGTATGGTTTTGTGTATGTATCTGGTTGTGTGTGTGGTTGTGTATATGTGTGTGTGTAGTTGTGTGTATGAGTGTGTGTGGTTGTGTGTGTGGTTGTGTGTGTGGTTGTGTGTGTGTGGTTGTGTATATTTGTGTGTGGTTGTGTATGTGTGAGTGTGTACTCCAAAATAGTACTTGGTCAGTCCATACAATGTTGCATATATGCACATGTTTTCATTAATTCTACTTTCTTCTTGAATATCCATTTGTGGTTATGAATGAATTTCTTGGTTTAGTTCAGGGGTCAGTGGGAGTTTCTTCTGTGCTGTTTTGGGAAGATCCCTTCACTGAATGGAAAGAATCACCACAAGTCAAGTAGTTATTAGAAGAATTACGGGATGATGGGAGGGCTTTGTATGTTCCATGGCAGTCATATGGAAACTGTGGTTCTATAGAAACATAGGTTATCTCTGGACAGATTAAGCTCTTCAGTGAGCGGCCAGACTCCTTCAGAGCCATAAAATATATCAAGAGTTTGTTTCACTGGAACGGTTGCTCCCAGCTAGAGAAATATACATCATGGCTAGGCTCTTTGACGATCCTCAAAGGGAAGTGGGGGAGGGGGAATATATGTACCCATTGCATTGCAGAGACAAACGTCAGCCCATGACTTCAACTTCCTGCATGCCACATCAGCCAAGTGGTCCCTAAGTTCATCCCATCGCCCAGATGCTCATGGCTCTTGTGCCTGCTCCAGTTTAAGTCCTACTCACATTTCCAGAAACTCAATAAACTCCCTCCTACAGATTACCTCTGCCTCCCTTTTCCCTACTTGCTAGAAATGTCCAGAGAGCTTGACTGCTACTTCGGGGGGATCAGAGACGGAAGAGCAGTAAATAACCATGCTTGATCTGCCATCCCGCAGTCTTGGACGTGGAAGTGCCATTTTCCAGGCAATCAGGATAAACTCTCCTATTCTGTTTTTCCGTGTTTTATTTAATTTTAAGACAGACATCATTCTTTAGTTAAAGACTTAAATCATGAGATTATCCTTAATTTCTCCCTAGCCTTGATCCCTAAATGGAGTCGCTCATTGACTCCTCTCTAATTCCCTGCAAAGGTTCTAACGTCTGTTTCTGTTTAGCAGCCCTACTGCCCACACGGAGGGGATAGACTGCGGACAGTCAGTTAGGAACTTAGTTCTGATCACAGACCCACCAGTGCTATTGCTACATTTCCCAGAGTTCTTCCTCCTGCAACTAACTGCCTATGCTCCAAAGCTTCCACCTCAGTGCTCCCTAAACCAGTGGTTCTCAACCTTCCTAAGGCTGTGACCAGTTCCTCATGCTATTCTGACTCTAACCATATTATTTCATTGCTAATTTATATCTGTAATTTGATGATGATGATGATGATGATGATGAATCATAATCTGAATATCTTATATGCAGGAGATCTGATATTAGACACCCAGAGGAGTTGCAACCCAAAGGTTGAAGATCATAACTATAGTCCTTACCATTACCATATGAATACTGATTATCGAGCCACAATTTCCTGGAGGTAATTTTGAGAACTTCAAGTTTTCAAGCTTAAGTTGGCATGAAAACCATTCTACATTTGGGCTTTCATTTGACATATCTGGTCTCTCTCTCTCTCTCTCTCTCTCTCTCTCTCTCTCTCTCTCTCTCTCTCTCTCTCTCTCTCTCTCCTGCCCCCCTCCCCTCTTAAACAACATGGATTCTATTCTAGCCAAGCTAAATTATTCTCTTGGTCTTCAATTTGTTCTAAAACTTTCCATTCTTGTGCCCTTGGGTATCCTAATTGAAAAACATTCTCACAGACAGAAAGAAGATGGTGTTAATCTTTCAAAGACCAACTTAGATTTCTGCTTATTTCTGAGACATTACTTGATCTTCTCAGCTGAAATTAATTCCCCTCTTCCCTGCTTTATCTTAATAACTGTCTCGGTTCCTTTATTATAACCCCTGCCATATTCTAACCTATTTAATAGTCATGTATATATACTTATTTTGCCAGTGAAATAATATGCACACATAATAACCACAATTGAGATTAAAGATTGAGGGTAAATTGTGCTTTTTCTCTTATAAGACACACACAGTGTCTCTTATTAATATTTGCTAAGCACTAAATGTGCTCTGGGTGGAAGTAGAGAAAAGGTGATAAGAGATGTCTGTTGAAGCTTTCAATAACTTCATTGTTCAAATTTATTAAGCTAACATTCAAAGTTCTTCACTTTATAGCCCAAATTACATTTTCCCCTACAGAAGTCTTAATTTCTGCTAAAATGTTCTACTAAGAAACTGTTAATGTGATCAGCAAGCTGCACTGTTCTATCTAACCACATTTACAATGTTCACGGATGAATTGAAAGTCATTCTCCCTAAAGCCACTGAATGATTTTTATCGTTCAACCTACAACCCTCATCTGCTAATTTCATTTGGCAATGTTCACAAGGGCAATTTTTCTCATTACTTTAGTATTGTTTAATAGTTTTCCTGCAAGAATTAGGTTTATTTCTTACTTACTACAGTAGTATGCAAATGGACGACCTTAGGAAGCATTTGATTTAGTGGACATTTCTTCATTTTTCCATACAAGTCAACGGCAGACTCACTGAAGTATTTTTAAAATATGTTTTAGGAGCTAGAGAGATAGCTCAGAGGTTACACTGACTGCTCAGAGGTCCTGAGTTCAATTCCCAGCAACTACATTGTGGCTCACAACCATCTGTAACAGGGATCCAATGCCCTCTTCTTGTGTATCTGAAGATAGTGACAGTGTACTCACATAAATAAATAAATAAATAAATAAATAAATGTTTTAGTAAATTCAACTACAATTTTATATGAACTTCATCAATGAAGAAAATATATAAGTAGCATATAATAATCACCTATTTAAAAATAACTATTTTAATGAGTCAAATATGTTGCCCTGTTATATATGCTTTTATATATACATATACAAATATTATTATATATCAAACTATATGCACTGCAATATACACATGCTTTGCATATATGTCAAAGAAAGTAAGGTATATTCCAGATATATTCAAATTATCATCAATTTTCAGTCAGCAGACTAATTTAAGTTTTTTATGAAATATAACCAAGGATAATCTTTTCTTCCTTCAATGTGTTTCTGTAGATGTCTATGGAATAATTTTCAAACTAATTTGAGCTCATTTTGAGAGAAATATTTTATATAGAGGAACAAAGCTTTACTATAAAATTAAGATCACTGCTATGTACATTCATTATACTCAGAAACCATGTCCACCCATCAAATCATGTCATTTGTTCTTAAAATTCCAGAACTTTCCTTCCATCTCCCAAACATATTCTCACCTTGTTCCAGTTACTGCTCCTTCACGAACCCCTACCACATGCCATTCTTTGGACATTATAGCTTGGCCATTTGCCACAAGATTATTCTGCTTTTGCCTCTGACTGAGTCTCAAACCTATGGTTTCTCTACTCACTCCTGTGAAAAGGAAAATAAAGGAAGAGAAGGAGGAAAAAGAGGAGGAGGAAAATAAATATCAAGAAATCTAACTCTAAAGTTAAATATCTTCAAATGGCTTAGCTCTGTGTGGGAAAATAGGAATGTGATCATGTTAAGCTATAGTAATATAAAGTATAAATATAGTGTAATAAAATAATAACGATGCTTTGATTAAACAGAAAAGGTGACTCATATATATAGATGAAAATATATGCATATATATGTTGAGAGAGAAGAAGAAGGAAGAGGAGGAGCAGCAGGAGGAAGAGGAGGAGGAGCAGGAAGAGGAGGAGGAGCAGGAAGAGGAGGAGGAGCAGGAAGAGGAGGAGGAGAAGGAAGAGGAGGAGGAGCAGGAAGAGGAGGAGGAGAAGGAAGAGGAGGAGG
>NC_137980.1:13579518-13974518 GCF_963924665.1 Micromys minutus
GTATGACTTTTAAGAACAGCTTGGTTTTAGTATTACTGTGTAGTTTCACAGTTTCTGACACAGTATGTTTTTTAGCCTAAGTGTTAATGGTGAGGAAGTTTAAAAAGACAATGTTAGAACTGGATTTCTAACTTTTCACACCTCCTTAACACCAGGTGGCAAGTGCTATTAAACATTTGATCAGACTGATCTAGTTTCACTGCTAATAACTGCTACAGTCCCACAGTAGCCTTTTGGTGGCTGCCAAATGCCTCCTGAGACTCCTTAGCTGGCTGTAATCTGACAACTATTGGCGTTTTATCACGCAGGAGGTACATTTGGACACTGATAGGTGTCATTGGCCAAGCTGGGATTATGTAGTGGCTGAGGAAGGCAGTGTCTCTTCTCTACCTGGCATGGATTTGAAAGACATAGGAGAATTGATTCTTTTTAAAAATAACTAAACACAATATGTGGTTAAGTATTACTATCTTAAGTTTCCTTCCCCGGAATCAGTGAGTCAGCTCTGTGTATGAATGACCAGTCTCTGCTGCTGTGAGGCAGGATAGGTGCGGGAGAGCACAGGGGGCAGGTGGAACATTCCTCAGGTGACTCAGCACTTGGTAGAAGGAAGTGGGCGTGATGGTCAGAAGTTGGTACCCGTTGGCAGTGTTCTTTGAAGACCTAGTTAGTGCCTGGCATCTGGAAGGTATCAATCAGGAACGAACAAGAACTAAGTCAGAAGTAAAAGTAAATCAGGGTAGGTTCCTGATGTCTCAGAAATGGTTCTATGAATCTAGAAGAACTGATCCTAATTAGTCGTTTAAGGGGGCAGAGAGTTCGTAAGGAAGGTTTTCCCTAAAGTGCACAAGAATACATGAGAAGTGGATGTTTGGGATCCCCTTTGAAGAGAAAATTTAAGTTCTCATGCAGTTGGTTTATTGTTTTCACAAGACTCGATACTTTAATACTTTATGGTCATCAATACTGGGATTTAAGGTCAAAGCATGGGATGTGAGGTTTTTTTTTTTGTTTTTGTTTTTTAATATAGACCGTAGAATATAGACTACTCATGACTTTGATAAAATGTCCTTCACAGTCTGCCATCCTTTGAGAGCCCCAATCTTGCTCTGTTTCCTACTGTGAAAATTAGCTAGCAGGGGGGAGTTTCTATGGTCAGAACCATGTGATTTCTCCCTGTGAGCAGTGTGTATAGCAAAGAGTCCAGACCCTAAGACCAGACCCCAAGTGTTCTGAGGAGAGGCTGTGCTAGCATTGGTACTTTAGAGAAGAGCTCACATGTCTGCCCTTGAATGCCCTGAGACAAAATCCAGTGATGCCTTAAGTGCCATGTATAGCCTGACTTGAAAGAGTCATTCATTCATTCATTCATTCATTCATTCATTCATTCATTCATAAGTATTTGCTGAATGCCTACTCTCAAGGTGCTGGAAGTAGATAAACACAGTCAGTGTGATCATGATGGTCAAATGGTATGACTTAAGGGCAGCTTTTCTTCTGAGGCTTCATATGGCCTCTGCCTAGATATGAATGTAAAACACATAACCTATATAGTTTAAAGATTACAGATAACAATTCTTTAAATGGAGGGCTTTGTTTATTTGAACAACTCTTCCTTGCTAAGTAAAAGAAGGCAGGAAAATGGAAACAGTCATTTGTCCTTACTGAGTTCAAATGAGATGAAGGGTGATGTGGAGAGACGAGGCTCAGCAGCGCAGTGTCAAGAGTAAAGGAGATTGGCTCCATCTGCTGCAGTGGCATTTTACTTCAGAATTGTCACTTCTTTATTTTAGTTATATTTTAAGTCGTTAAATACCCATTTTGTGTATTTAGGAAAGTACTTCTGAAAGACCAGAAGAAGAAAGTGAGACTGTTAGTTCAGAAGCTCACACCTTCCAAATACGAGTAAACTCAGTATTCTCACAGCCATCCTGTTTGATTAAAAACTGGGTCTACATTGTTTCTTGTCGCTCTGATGTTTGGTGAGCTTGTTGTGTTGTGATTTACCTGGGCAGATGGAGAAATGTAATGTTCTATTTCTTGAAATATTTGTGTTCAGGCAGTATCTTTTATTGCAGAATCCTTCTTCCAGAACTCTGCTGGCTAGTTTTAGGAAAGTTTGATACAGGCTAGAAATCATCTGAAAGGAGGGAACCTCCACTGAGAAAATACTTCTGTAGGTCTCAGCTGTCAAGCATTTTCTAGTTGGTGATTGATGGGGGAAGGCCCAGCCCTCTGAGTATTGCCACCCCTTGCCTGATGTCCTGAGTTCTGTAAGAAAGCAGGCTGGCTACTCCCAGTTCCCATCCACCACTGCTACATGTTTCTATTCAATTTCATGACCCTCTGTACTTCTCTCCTGTCCCCTTTATACCGGTTTCTGTCCCCCCCTTTCCCTCCTTCTCTTTTCCTCCCAGGTCCCTCACTCCCTCTGCCTCCTGTGATTATTTTGTTCCCCCTTCTCTGTAGCACTGAAGCATCCACACTTTGGTCTTCCTTCTTAAGCTGCATATGACTTGTGGGTTTTCTTGTGGGTATTCTGAGCTTTTGGGCTAAAATCCACTTATCAGTGAGTGCATACCATGTGAGATCTTTTGTGTCTGGGTTACTTCACTCAGGATGATATTTTCTAGTTCCATCCATTTGCCTGTGACTTTCCTGAAGTCATTGTTTTTAATAGCCAAGTAACACTACATTGTGTAAATGTACCACAAATTCTGTATCCATTCTTCATTTGAGGAACATTTGGGTTCTTTCCAGCTTCTGGCTATTATAAATAAGGCTGCTATGAACATAGTGGAGCACCTGTCCTTGTGGTATGGTGGGGTATCTTTGGGTATATGCCCAGGAGTGGTATAGCTGGGTCTTCAGGTAGAACTATTTCCAATTTTCTGAGGAACTGCCTGATTGATTTCCAGAGTGGTCTGTACTCCATTTTTAATTGGGTTATTTTGTTTGTTGATGTCTTGATTCTTTGGACAGGAACATTTCTGGGTTAAAAATTATGAAGTGCTTGTCCCCATCCCTCAACTGGGGGCTGTGCCCAGAAACACGTTGTTTCTCCCCTTAGTTGGGGATTTCTGCTAGCGTCATAGCCATTGGCTCCTGGGAGCCTCCTACCTCAAATTCCCACACTTGGTAGAACATCTTTTTCCTTTAGCCTTTGACACAGGCCCCATCTCTTGCTAGTGGATATTGGTGGACTTTAGGCCCAGGGCCTTACAAGCCACAAGGGATTACAGGAAACTCCATTTCTTCTTAGGTAGCAGTCAGGTGTCTGGTAAGGCAGGCGGTTTGGAGGCTTTACGTCTAGCCAGAAGGATAGTCCGTTTCTCTCTTTTCAAAGTGAAATTTGATATCATAGCCAGTGAAACATGATTGGGTGGCTCATGGAGAGTCAGGGTATATAGGATATGTGTGTTCAGTGGGTGCTCAGTCACTGGCAAGAATACTTGTTTAAACTAAAGGACATTGCCTGTGTTCCCTGTGGTGTTCTCAGGGTGAGCCACACTTCCATTGTGAGATACGGCTTCTGAAGGAAGCCGCCATGTCCGTCACCAATGCTAGGAAGAGAGCTAAGCCGTGACCTGAGAGCACCGTCACAGTGAGGGACACCACGGGCCTCACTGCCATTTGCAGACAGTTATCTGGGTAATTTCGTGAATGCTTAGGGCTTCCTAGCGACATACTTGTTGATCCTGAAAATGAGAAATAATTACATGGACGGGACAACCTTGCTTGCATAGGGTTTCTTTTTCTGTGACAGATGCGGGGTGTGTTTTCATGGGAGTGAAGAACATTATCACTTTTACAGATGCCATCAATCTTTAATAATCAAAATTCCCTTGGCAGGAAAGGTGGTACAGCCGTGCAGAACTGTGGTTATTGTTACACTGCCTTGTTTACGTAAACGTGCTTCAGTATTGGTAAATAGACCGTAGTGAAAGCTGAACTGTTGTGAGATATCTGGGACTCTGGCCAAGATGTCATTAAAATACTGCCTCAGACGCTTGCTTGTGATATTTTAACAGCTCAACTGAAATTGAGCCACACGGTACAGTTAAAAAATTCTGAATGCACAAGATAAGGAGGACAGAATAAATGTACACACACTCAGCCGTCTGGATTTGAGTAATGCATCTATATATACCTTTGTATTCGCCTTTAAACTGTAAGTCCCCGCATGGCTAGTTTATTAAGTTTGACGTGTCATAATGCTGTGATTAGCTATATGAATACTTTATACACTAAGATATTATTTGGTATAAATCAAATCTAAAGATCAGGTAGTAGGTAGAAGCTTCTGAACAAGTGTTAAAATTGATATTAAGCAAAAGTTAACAATATTGCCCACCAAAAAAGGTCAAATATAAGAAAATTCAATCTCTTAATTCACTGTTTTACTTACCAATGAAAAAATTTTTCTTAAAATGGGATTTAGAAATTATTAAATCTGGGCTTTAAACTATTGATTATGTTAAGTAAAAAAAAAATAGAATGTTTGAGTAAGTGAGATGATTTAAGAGAACAAAATGTATTTAGTTATTTTCTCTAAAAGAGAATATGCTAGTATAATAACATTTCTTTCTGGATATAGCTATATTCTCATTGAAAGGGTGTGGGAAAGGTTTACTTTGTCACTGTTAGTGGATAAGTATTGCTGCTGTAGAATATGTGTACAAAGAGCATCTCAAATGGCCCTTTCTCAGTGAATGTTTTGTGTTTTCTAGGTTAGCGCTCTACGTGTATGAATATCTGCTCCATGTAGGAGCTCAGAAATCAGCTCAGACATTTTTATCAGAGGTATGTTTTATGTATTTTCTGCATCACATTTGCTATATGAGTGAATAAAAAATATACTGGAACTATGGTTTGTACAGTTGTTATATAGCAAGGGCTTAAGCATCATTTTGCATAATTTGGTCTTTGTAGATTTTACCTAAGCATTTTTAGTATCACTAACTTCCTTTTTCTATGCAACTCAATAACATTCTAGTAACTTTCTAACCATTTATTCCCTTAGAAAGTTATCTCAACATGATAATAGTCATCAAGAAAGCAAATTTGCTTTAGAAGCTTCCACTAGGCCTGAGGAGGTGACTCAGTTTAAACTCCTGAATACACACACACACACACACACACATACACACACACACACACACACACACACACACACATATACACACACACACATATATACACATATATACACATATACACACACACCAAAATCTGATTGTGGTGGTGTTCATTTCTGTTCCCAGTCCAGTGGAGGTGAGGACAGGCAGATAGATCCCTGGTGGTCACAGGCCAACTAGCCCAGCCTCATCACAGCTGAGCCGCAGAGAGGCCCTGTGTGAGTGGCAGGCTGGTGTGATGTCTGTTTGGGTGTCAGCATGCCTAGGACAGCACTGTACGCTGTCCTCTGAGATCCACATAAATGCCCTAGCACTTGTAAGGGCAGGTACACAGAGGTGCACGTGTGCACATATAACATGAACCCACACGTGCCTGCATATACATTAAGCCTCCTTCCTGCGCACAGTTCTAATAATATCTTATGTTAGCACTGTTTATAAGTTTTGGTAATGTGGATTTGTTTTATGTGAGTAAGAGTTGATTTCTTTGAAACATTTTTGAGCATCTAATTTCAGGCTCTGCCTATTCTCTGTCTTTTCCTTCACTGTCGTGGTTTGGTTTTGTTGTTGGAAACAGGCTGGGCTCACACTTGCCGTAGTCCTGCCTCAGCCTGCCAAGTGCTCACTTTCACTCCTCCAGCTCTGAATCTGAGTGCTCTTGCCACAGAACTTTGTCTTTTCTTCTTTACATTATAATATAATGAGGGTGTTGAATTCTATTACTTATAGGCATATTATATACCAACTTGTATTAACACTTACATTTTAAATTATTATAAGAAATTCTTAAGATACATCATATTATTGCTATTTTATGAATTGGAACATGATTAACTTGGGGTCACAGAGGTTAATGAGTTATGGAAGTAGAATTTAAATAGTCCGTGTTATTGCACCAAACTCTGTCTTCTGGGCAGTGTTTAGTGTTATATTCCTTCTCCACTTGTGTACCTAAAGAACTCAGATGGTGCCGCTCACTGGGACGGGTTTCTCAGGGCAGTTGGCTTTAAGATGTTGCTGCAGGTGCCTCACAGGAAGACCATTACATACCGTAGTGAGACATTTTTCACATTATCTTCTTGATGAAAGAGCCTATGGAATTTTAATTAATAGAATAGCATCATTAGGACTATACTTTAATGTCCCTTGACTATAGGCAGCCTATGTAGTATTTATAGCTCTGCACCCTTCTTAGGGTTGCTTTCTCTCACACAGCATGCTGACTGTAGAAAGATGTTTTACGCAGCTCAGTTGTGTCTGACTGTCCATATTCGATAAGTCATGACCTCATGCCTCTAACACATGTGAACACCACCCCCACACACCACACCTATTACGCCAAATGGCTTTGCTTTTGGAGCCCTCGCCCTCTGCCTGCTCTTGTTCTCCTGCTAGCATCTCCAGAAGGCAGAGCTCAACCGAAGCTAAGCTAGCATCAAGGAGACTAAGCAACGTCATTTTCAGAATCCCACTCCTGAGTACAAAGTGCTATATATAGGAAGGTGGAGCTGGACTATGAGTACCAATGCCCTTTGAGGACATCCACCACCCATCCATCCACCACCCATCCATCCACCACCCATCCATCCACCACCCATCCATCCACCACCCATCCATCCGCCATCCATCCATCCACCACCCATCCATCCATCACCCACCCATCCGCCCACCCACCCATCCATCCATCACCCATCCATCCACCACCCATCCATCCATCACCCATCCATCCGCCACCCACCCATCCATCCATCCACCATCCATCCATCCATCCATCCACCCATCCATCCATCCACCACCCATCCATCTGCCCACCCACCCATTCCATCCATCACCCATCCATCCATCATCCATCCACCTGCTCTCCATCCACCCTCCTGTTCATCCGCCCATCCGTCCATCCGTCTATGTTGACTTCTTTTGGTTTTAGTTTTTGAGACCGAATCTTTAGCTGGCGTCAGCTTCAAACTCCTGGAAATTATTTGGTTTCAGTCATTTGAGTACTAGGTTTATAGATGTGAGTCACCATGCCTGGTGAGAACCAATATATCTAGTAAGAAGCAAGTAAGGAGAAAAAGTTAAATATATGCATGTTGATTTTTTATTTGTTGACACAAATTCTTACTATGTTGTTCACTATTTTGATTTTTTCCCCTCTAGCTTTAGAAACTTGGGTTTTATTGATTGAGGAATTTCACAATTCTCTTTTTATGGCTTTAGAATATTTTTAATCTGTGAAATGTTTCATGATCTATTATATTTTATGAGTTCCACCACATGTGGTCATTTAGATTTTACCTGTTTTGTAAATGAAAAAAAATGCTTAAATGAGAAATAATTTGTAAATATATAAAATATTTCACGCTTGACAATATTTATTTTGTGAAGTTCTGGGGATAAGGATAGTTCTTTGTTTTTAAGTGGGAGACCCTTAAAAAGCTGATGAGCAGTAAATGGGCCCTCACATTAGAAAATGCAGTGTCCTTTCTTCCCCATCTGTTCAAGTCTAATCCTGCAACCCAGTCACTGACCCAGCTTAAAAATCTCTGATATAGAAACAGTGTGGAGACATGATTAAAAGGTTTTCTTTATTGCTAATATTTATTTTCTAATTTCCCCCAAATGAAAATAGATTGTAGTTTTACACATTCTCTCCCTTTTCCTCTCACTCTTCCTTCCTTAGCCTTCAAAGCCAATCCCATTTTTTAATGGGATGTTTAATTAATCTTTTAAGATAAATTCTCTCTTGAGCAAACTTTACCTTACACGTGTTTAGGATGGTTCACAGGAACATTGTTGTATGAGATTCCAAGCATGTAATATGTACTGTAGTGCAGTTCATGTTTATTTTGTCCACGATTCAGTGTTTGTTTTAGCTTATGTAGAAATGACTAAAATTCTGGATTGTCTGATAGAGCTGGCATAATCATAGACAAGGCTCCAAATCCAAATATGGTAGAAGAGCTTTTAAGAATTACATGGAAGTTATAACTGAACAGAGATTATAGCATGAAGAGAGAGGAATATATATGAGGAGAGGTGGACATGATATTTGAATCAGAGAAGGAAAATCTATATTGGGACTAGAACAGAGGGAGAAGGAAAACCCAGGAAAGACAGAATTAGTTGGCATAGATATTATCTAAACATAGGAACAAGCCTGGGCCACAGTGCAACACCCGGTGCACAGAACTTTTACATTTAGAACAAATGTTTCTAGAATGTCAGCCAACATGGGTACGTTCTGACCATTTGTCAACACCACGGATCATTAGTGAATGCATATAGATCAACAACCAATGCATAGACCAATGTATATTTACAGCGGAAGTCTTCCATTACCCCTTTCCAGAAGATGGTTGTAAACTTGGTGTTATTTGTTTAATATACACATGCTCAACTGCACTTTTGCTTCCAAACAGAATCTTTTCCTATTTACTTACAGTTCTCCTTTCAACTTGCCGACTAGTAGAGCATGCCCCTTTCCATGCAGACAGATCATCCTCCGTCATAGCCTCACGATGTTCTGAGAGTATGGACGCCAACATCTGCGTTGCCTTTGCTATTGATACTTCTTAGGTCATTTCCGGTTAATTCCCCCAAAACTTTTGCCCTTTGTGAGAGGGTTTTATTTTCCCCTCAGATAAGCTCACGTGGGTGACTGTTGGTTTGAAAGTGGCAGTATCATTAAGTGTGGAAACATTTCTGATTGGCGTTGCTCATTAGCTTCTGGGTCTGGTAGACCAAACTCCCAGTTGCTCCTGGCACACAAGTGTGATTTGAAGTGGGAATGATGGCCTCTAGTTACTCTCTAGTAAAATGTGTTGTCAGGGTGGGAGCAGTGATATGTGGAGTGCATTTTGAGTTTCTTTAAGGGATAATATGATATAATGTTTAAAAGCACAGAGACTTACCTCTGAGTAAATCTTCTGATAACACAACACATACAGGTAGCTTCTCAGAGCACATAATCCCTGAAATAGTTTCTGTTTAGTTACAAGTGTGTGAAGGACTGGCGTGCTATAACTTTAATTTCTTCAAGCCCTATTTTTAGTAATGGTTCTTAAGCTTTAACCTTCCTTGTAAACCACCACCCACCAGAGGTAATGGAAAAGGAAGGATACAGGGGTTGGGGGACCTGTTTAGAAAGGTTCTTTGGAGCAGCCTTATTTATAATAGCCAGAAGCTGGAAAGAACTCAAATGTCCTTCAACAGAGGAATGGATACAGAAACTGTGGTACATTTACACAATGGAGTACTACTCACATATTAAAAAACATTGGCTTCATGAAATTTGCAGACAAATGGATGAATCTACTTTTGAGTCTTAATCATAAAATTATAAACCCTTCTCATTAAAGTACAAAGAAACCTGACTTCATTCTCCAGTTCACTGCCAGACAATAACCTGTATATTATCTGTGTGAGTTAGGTACAGCTGAGATCAGATAGCAGTCCAGCACCCTACAGCAAGATCTGTATTTGGAGCATGGAGCAAAGAGGGTACCCGAGCAGGAAGCTGAGCATCTGCCAGGGACCACTGGGAAAGAGGGTGAATGTTCAGCCTCTTTCTCCTACTTGAGCAAACCATAAAGAGAGTCCAGTACCCAGTCTTTTAGATGACTAGTCAGCGCTCACACAGTGTCCAGATAAACTACTCCTGTTCCTTCAGCTCTGAGAAGGGCAGCCCTCCCCCTTCCACGTTCGCATCATTGCAGCTTTAACTGCAGCAGGATTACAAGCGTGTGTTGAGAATTCTGCCTTTTCAGAGATTTGGAAATGTCATGGTTGACTTTTCTCTGCTGGGAGGAATCACAGGTTTTGCTGCAGTTTGCTTAGAAACAGTTGCAGTCCGCTGACATGGCAGTGGCCAGAGGAGTGACTAGATGTGCTTGTCCTCCTCAGCAGAGGACGCTCCAAAACATGTGCCTGTCCGATCGAGTCTGCAGTTACCTCGCTGGTTCTAGGAGCTGCCCCTTAAATGAGCCAGGAAACCGATGTTTTCTGCAGTGATCTCTACCTGTGTACCGAGTGCTCCCCTCTTCCTCAGCATTACGGAGAGTGGGGAGATGCAGAAAGGGTTAAGGCTTCCAGTGTTCTGAACTTGTGAAACTTAGCAAATTCTTAACCGCTGAGCTCCTCTGGGCAGCCTTCCCTCCCCTCTGCAGACTGGGTTTAAAGCTCACCCTTCAAAGGTCCCATAGTATGATTTCCTCTAATCTCCAAAGGCAGGCTGTGCTGTGATCACCCCTTGACTGGGCTCCCCTGTCAGCAGACTCTCCCCAGGGACAGGGTTCTACTCCAGTCCTCTCTTTGTGTTGTCGTCTCTGCTTGTATTCATGATAACCATGAAGGTATGTTACATGTTCTGAATAGTCAGCTAAATTTTGTTTAGTGTAAACCTAAACACTTGGTTCTCTGTGACATATCACTGGCTTTTTTTTTTTTTTTTTTTTGCGAATGTTCTTCAGGGTCAAAGCAAATGGTTCAGCAGGTAATAGTTCCACTCTTTCTGTTTCTCTGTTTTAAGTGGTATACTGACCAGCTTAGTCCTCTCAACCATTTTGTAGGCAGAGCATTACTAGCTTATGTTACAGATGAGAAAACAGAGCCAAACAAGAGTCTGAAATTTTTCTTGGTTCATATAGCAAAGTTGTAAAACCACTAAAGTTTAATGTCTGTGCTTCATTCTGTGTAAAAGGAATGCAGTTTGAGTATTTTTCATGAAGGGCTGTGATGTGGTAGTGCCAGTTAGAATCCAGACATGCTAATTAAAGGCACACTAAATACAACAACAGAAAGAAGATAATCTAGGCAAGTAACTAAACTGCTCATTTAAAAGAGCATAGAAGGGACATTGAAGTGATATATTTACATAAAATCACTCATCCCCATTACCAATCAGGGCTGAGAGACCAAACTAAAGAGGTTCTGGTTACAAAACTATGGGTAAGAGATTTTGCATAGCTGAATGTTTTACTACGAAGGGGGAGAGAACTAGAGAGCAAGAGCGTGAGCATGCTTCCTGAGGGCTGCCTCACGGAGCCGGACCACAGCTCCTGAAGACAAGGTGCTACTCAACTGTGTTTGTGCATCCCAGGGGCCAGGAAGGCGGGCTTATGCTAGAAACAGATGGAGTGGAGTGAGTGGCTGCCTTCACTCTGCTGCTGGTGGGGCAGCCCTGATAATGATGGCGTGAGCAACTCTTCCCTCCTTCCTCGTTTCAGTGTCCTCTGAGGGCTCAGTGTGCATGCACATGTACTTACGTGTGTGGGAATGTATGTGCCGTGACATGCCTATAGAAGCAGGACAACTCCTTAGGGTCCCCTTCTACTACCTTTATGTAGGTCCCTAAATTTGAATTTTGGTCACTAGGCTGGCACAGAAAGTGCCTTTACTGGCTAACCATTTCTCTGGTCCATTGTCAGCTTCTTAAAGATCATGGGCAGATGGCCTTGGAGCACCAAAACATGACAGTTTATTACTGGTTTGGTGGGAAGCGAATTCAAGGAAATTATGGCGGCATCTTCTCATACACCAGTCAGTCCCCTGATTGCTTTGTAAAAGGAGACCTGGGCAGAGCTGGGAGGTGGTGAGCTTACGAGCACTGGAGCCTCACAGGAGAAAAGCTTTGCGTGGTAGTGTGTGTGGGCAAAGGACTGCGCAGACAGTATTTAATACTCTTCTTATTCATTTTAGATAAGATGGGAAAAGAACATCACACTGGGGGAGCCGCCAGGATTCTTACATTCTTGGTGGTGGTAAGTATCCTTTATTTCATTTTTACGTGATACTAAGCTCTTTATGATCCCCTACTGTTTGGTTTTTCATTTTGTACAGTTGTGAACTAAAAGGTTGTATTTGAAAACAAAAACAAACCTCAAGACCAACACCCTGCATTTACTTGAAGACACTTGTATTAAATCAGAGCAGAATGTGAGCTCGTGTGTGGGTTTAACTCTGCTCCTTATATTCATTCGGAGAGTTGCTGTAAGAAATACCATAGGTCGAACGGCACACAGAGTGAAGCCATTTCCTTAGGGTCGCAGAGGATAGATGTTCCGAGATCGAGGTGCTAGCTCAGCCTGCTAATGAGGGCTGTCCTGATGGCTTGTAGGGAGCATAACCTTGCATGGTGGTGGGATAGAGGGGACACATGGTATCAGTGTTTATTCTTCCATGGGAACTAATATCATGACAGTTCTACCCTCATGATGTCAGCTCAATGTAATTATTTTCCGGAGACTCCACCTCAAAGTACCATCACACAGGGAGTCAGGACTTCAGCGTCTAAATGTGCAGAAGGAACAGTTCATTCCATAGCAGCCTCCTTTCTTGTCTTGCTGTGGCAGAGGAGGATGACACTTTTTCTTGGCTCTTAACTTACTAACTTCAGGATTGCTTTCTGTAAAGAGGGCTGAGTGTTGTCATGAGGCTAAGGTAGTAATAGGCAGTCCTATCTGTTGGCGTGCCGACCACCCAGCTTCTTCTTTGAACTTCACTTCTCTTGGGAGCATTGGGGTAGGAGATGGTGATCTATCTGATTGGCATATTCAACAATAGGCTAGTCATACCTTAAAGTAACAGCAGCAAACAGTAGACATGGTGAACCCAATCAAGCCTGAGAGGCTGAGGGTGGCAAAGGGTAGACATTCAAGAGCCTCAGCTGTGATAAGAGTAAAGGCAAAGCATGCGGAGTGACTGGGAGAGTGTGAGCCGTTCTGATGCTCTCACGGAGGAGAGGTAGCCAAGCCGAGCTTGGTATACAAGTGGAGGTCAGAAAAGATTGCACACACACTGGGGAGTCTAAGAAAGAAATCCGTCTCTGCTACTGCAGTGAGAAAGGATGCAGGGCTGTTTGTAGGTTTGGTGATAAGACATTCGGTTGCTATTCTCTGCCAAGTATGATATGAGAAGTTCTGACGAGGGTGCTCAGTGTAGTGATTGTGGCAGTGTGTGTTTTAGGGAGAATGTAGCTTTTCTGCAGCAGCAATTGGTAGGATAGATCTTTGGATAACTAGGTCTCTCTCTCTCTCTCTCTCTCTCTCTCTCTCTCTCTCTCTCTCTCTCTCTCGTCTGTCTGTCTGTCTCTCCCTCCCTCTCTTCCTCCCTCCCTGTCTGATCTCTATCAGAAGCATCACCTGTTGCCTTGGCCACTCATTTCTAACATCATTTTTAAAGGAAGGAACCAAGGGCCTCTCTCAGTGCCAGGCATGTAGCTTTCTTTGACATTATTCAGTCATCATCTTTTTAACCTCTCCCATGGACACATGACTTCCTTGAAGTTCTGTGGCACTGGAACCACACTTGGTCAGTTGTGGTTGTGGGTTTCCCGTTTGTCTCTCACACACAGCAGGAACAGGTGCAAGCCTTTGTTTTAGCATTGTTCCTGTAATTGGACCAACCGTCCATGTCCACTACAGTTGTGTAAGGTCATCGTGCTGTTTTCTGGGTTTAAGGCTGGTCTCTTGTATAGTGTTAAAAAATCAAAGTTGTAATTTGGTATGTGATAGACTGAAGGTATTTAGATCTAGCCTCTCTTTTGTTTTCTTAGCTCAAGGGGATTGAGTGTGGGGTCTGATGCATGCTGGGGAAATGCTCTGCTCCTGTGTCTTCAGCCTGAAATTCGTAGCTACCTTCTAAGTGTCATTAAGGCTTCTGTTGACATCTTTATAAATGTGCTGTTGCTTATGAATATGAAGTACTGTAGACATTACCATAGATGCTTGTTCATATTGGATATGTGGATTAAAAGAGCGAGAGCGTTTAGTTTTTCTCTACGTTTATTTTTTTATACCTATTTCGTCTTTTTGCTACTTCTTCAATAAGTTAACCTATGTCTGCATCATGGTAATCGATAGTAACATTCTGCATCCTTTGTTCTGTTTTTGTACTAGACTTGAGCTTTTCATGTCAGCTGTCAGAAGGAATAGCTTTTAAAACTGCCATTGTTTCTCCTTTCTGTGACTCGACATTCAGAAGGACACCTGGGCTTTGAAATTTTAAATAACTTAATTTGGAGATATCATTAATGTTAATAATTGGCATGTAAATATTTTAAACTTTTATGTTTGTTGAACTTAACGTATAGCATATGCAACAATTTAAAATATTTTTTTGGGTCTTTCCCCATAGAACTATCACTGTTCTTTTCAGCATTTGCTTCGTATATGTGTGTCATGGATGATTGCAGTTTTGAAGTGAAGGGGTCCTCTGAGAACTACTGAAGGCTATGGCTCTACCCTTCCAAACAACGCATGGTCAATGGGCATTCCTGACTTTGTACACAGTGAAACTCTTATCAGGGATGAATTCAATCCAGCAGATGCATGGCTGTGTTGTCCCAAGAGTTTGGAGCTGGGCCTTGTGGTCTGCTGGATGAGGCAGGCCTGTGTTCGTGGTTCCCTTTATCACTACCCAGGACCTGGTGCTGGTGGAACCAAGTATTTGACTACTTATAGCCTATGGAGCCCAGCTAAGACCAGTCAGTGGACCAGCTATAGTTTAATGACTTCCTGTCACGTTTCAAAAGGATTTGAAATTGGAATTGTCTTTTTGTTTAGGCCTGTTTACTAAATACAAAGTAAACTTTGTATATACTATATTACCCTCCAGAAAATCGGTGGGCTAGATAAACAAGTCAAATAAAGTACAACAGAAGTATGTATGTTATAATAAAACTATAAAACTATTTATAATATGAATATAAGTGTAAATATAGGAGCTGCACTCACTTGTGTTAGAAGAAGAAGAAAAGGCATCGCAGGGGAAGTAAATCAAAGCTGAACTGAAAGGTAGTTGAGGGCATGTATCAAGCGCAAATAACAGTTACTGTAGAGTCGAAAGAGGGGTTGACTGTGACAGGTGGTTTGGCCCTGTTGCCATTTAGGTTGTAGTGTTAGGAAAGGGAGTATTCACAGCCAGGAAAAAGGCAGAGGGCAGGTCAGGAGTTGTAGTCTGTGCAACATTTTGAACTTGCCACCCTGACATTCTAAACAGTGTATTCTGTGATTAGTTCTGTGCTTTTAGACTAGTACTGGGCAAGAGCATGAAGACAGATTCAAAGAACTGAGAGCAGAGGTAGAGATTGGTATCTGGTGCTTGTAGTTGTTTAGCTCAACACTGATTTGGCTTGAGATCCCAGATAACAGCGTGTCCGATTATTTTGAGGTGAACAAACAGGTTTCTGCTCTCTAGACTTGAGCGACAGGAGACACCTTGATGCCATTGATGACTTAGATACGGAAGACAATAGGTTTTAGAAAAAGAAGCAAACATTAGTTTGTATAGGTTAAATTTTGAGAACTTAGTTAACGATGTTTGAAGTCTGAGTCTATAGATCTGAGATAGCTATGTAAGCATTTGGGACTTAGCAGCATAGACCATATAGCAGGCTGAGTGTTCAGAGGTGAAGTTACCCATAGGACAGAACTGGGCAAGGCTTGTGGTCAGATGGGTAAAGAGATAGTTGACAGTTGTTGGCATTTGCCTTAAAGGCACATTTTGAATCAGGACCCTTATCTCTTGATTCAAGTTTCTGTATCTTTTCTCCTTTTGGTCCTTGCTTGCTTTCAAGAAAGCAAGCATCTTCCCTTTGTGATGGACATCTGCCTTGAAATGGTCCCTCTTCGAGCCTGAAACTGGGATCCTAAACAAGTCCTTCCGCTTTTGAGTTGATTTTTTTCTTTTTTTGAGATATTTTGGTTCAGTGATGAAGAATGTCTTAACACATGGCAATTTTAAATTTACAAGACCATTACAAATAATCTTTTTTAGTTTGAGTGTTACCTGGAGTAGTTGAAGGATATAATGTCACGTGTAATATTTCTAGAGTGCCAGAGTTAACATAAAATACAACCTAAGAGTGAAAAGATCAAAGAAAAGAATAGGAGAGGTGGGATGTGTGGAACACACACACATACACACACACACACACACACACACACACACACACACACACACACTCGAGAGAAAGGATAGTCAGCAGCCTTGGGGAGGAGAGGGACTTTGCTGTTGGGGAAAGCAGATGGTTTGTAACCTTAGTCTGACCTCTGACCTGACCTTGCAGACACTGTCCGTCACTTTTGTATCATGGTGGAACATTAGTTCCCTAGTTTCAGTTTGCTACCCTCCTCTTGCGCATATATCATGGGAAAATTTACTTCCTGTTTGTACTTGTGAACAAATGTTCCCACTTCTTCCATTAATTTTAAAAATAAAAACTCCCAAGAAATTCTGAATTTTCTCCAAGGATTTATCTCTGAGGTAAATATTTTTTAAACCCATGGAATTTGAAAATACAGGCACACAGAAATTACATCTGATGGCTTAATTTAAAAATACTATGCATTTTAATTTATAACATAAAAATAACTACCATTTAAAATAATCTTAGGTCTGTAAATTTGAATTCTAAAATATATAACTGATGATTATCATAAAGACCTGGCAGCTGGAAATCAGTCTTAAGTGTGCTAGCACCAATGACTTAGAATCTAACAATGACATAATAGAACTAGCGTTAGCTGGACACCGGATGGAAGAGCTAGAACCCTTGAGCTGGCCTGCAGGGCAGGAGTGTGGGTGACTGGAGTGCCTTCCTGAAGAGTCAGTGAGCCACAGCTGCCAGACAGCCAGGCAGAACCCGGGACAGAAAGGGGTACGGCCAGTGTGCAAATGGAATGAACTTGCCAGAGTTGCTGATACCATAGAGAAAATAAGACTTTAGTCTCAGAAGAGGAAAGGAGTGTGTGAAATAAGGACCATGTGCTGGAGACGGAAACAGGGAAACAAAGCCTCCTTCCCAACCCCTCCCCCCGAAAACACAGAGTGAATCTTTTGAGAGACAGGAAGAATTGGAAAGACAGATTTTATTCATTTGGTGTGAAACTTCTTTTTTGATTGGGCTAGCTATAAGAAACCTTGTTAGAATAATTTTTTAAAGTGCTTTAAATGTTTTAAAAGTACTTTTGCATATATCATCATTTGAATCCTCATAAGCTTCATAAAATAGATATAATTTTCTCCATTTTTATCAGAAGTAAAGTATGATTCAAAAGGACTTATAATCAGAGATCATTTTAATAAGGGTAAAGATTTATTTTTAGGAAATGTTTATTATTTTTATTGAGTGTGTGTTTGTGTGTGTGTGTGTGTGTGTGTGTGTGTCTGTGCACATGTGCTGTGAATGCAGGTGTCTCTGGAGTCAAGAGGAGCTTCCAGAACAGCCAGTTTTAATCTGCCTGGTACCAATACCTGGACCAAACTTGGGTCCTCTGAAGAAGCAGAATGAATTCTTTACTGCAAAGCCAACTTCTCAGCCCAAGGAGTAATAATTCTGGTCTTTTTAATTGAAAAATTTTCATACAACATACTCTTAAATTTTTTTTACTGTTTCTCTGTGAATTTTACATTGTACACCCAATATCCTCTCATCTCCTCCTCCCATAGTACCTGTCCCTTGCTACCTCCAACTCAACAAAAAAAAAAGTCTCACTGTGGAAGCTGTGGTGTGTCAGTGTGTCTCACACTGTATCCTTTGGCCACACTTCTTTGCTGGCAGATGGTCGTTGCATTTTGGACTTGAGTGAGGCCTTTGGCTTCTGCTACTCTATTGATCTTGGAATTTCACTTGGCAACCTCTCAGATATCCTGTTGTTGCTCTTTGTTATGAAGATCCCGTAGTTTTGGATCTATGAGACTGGTCTCCTTTATCCACTCCAGCAGTTCATTGATAGGGTAGGTGTTGGGTTAGTCCTTAAGAAATTTATTCATATAGTCTCTAAAGTCCTTGCACACATTTGTAACTACTGTTTTGAAGTTCTTGTTTTGTGTCAAAGCTGCTTTGCATTTCTCAGGGATGCTGTAGTAAGGTTTTGGTGGGAGCATATTGTCTTGATTTTTCATGGCCTCTTTTGTACAATGGTGTCTAGGCAGTGATGATTGAGATAATTCTAGGTGTTGATATCTGATCTTGTCTTTGTTTGGTATGTATTCCTTTCCTTGGTTTCTGTTGCCTTAGAAAGTGTGGTGGCTGTAGCTTCCCTGGCAGGTAGTGCTTCTGCAAGGCAGTGCCTGTCATAAAGGAATAGAGCTGGGCTAGCAGAAAAGGCTTAGAAGGGCTGGGAAAGAGCTAAGGGGAGCCTTTCCATACAAGAGGCCGGGTCTCTAGGGAGTTGAGGTTGTGTGGGGAGCAAAGGTTACTGCAGTGGGACAAAGCCCAAATCTGGAGTGACAGGGATATAAGAGCTGAATGCAGGGCACCCTGTGTCTCTACCAAGTGTTGGGGTCTCTAGTAAATGAAATCGAGGTGCTGTTAACAGGACTGAAATGGGAGACAGGAAAGAGGGTGTAAGCACCTGTCGGAGTCCCAGCCTGGAGTAGGCACTGGGGTCCCATATAGAAAGGTGTCGGCTGCTGACACAAAGGGATGGGATGGGTGACAAGGGAGAGCTGAGAGGGTCAGCAGAAGGGAGCAAATTTGGATCCACACCAAGGGCCAGCTTGCTCTCCAGGCAACATGGTGGGACTGGTAATTCTTTACCATAGAGCTGATTCACTGTCTCAGTGGTCTTTAAGAGTTGAGGTACATCTCTGTATAGCCTGTCTAGGGGGACAGTTTACCTGCAGAATGCATAAGAAAGAATTCAGGAATGTTTCTCTCGAGTTTTATCTGCATAAAGGCATCAGCAGAGAAGGTGAGGGTGTGGTTATCATAGGATATTCAGAACAAAATTAGTGTTAGAGGAATAGAGGTAGGCTACTCACGGTGTCTTCCCTGCTGTTCTTAGAAAAACAGATACTGTTCACGCAGCTTACTCTGTGTAGACCTGCCCATAATCAGAATTAGGAAACTTGAAACTTGAACTCTCATTGCTGAACCTACACAGAAGCAAAATAGTGTAATAATTAAAAAGTTTAAGCACAGTTCCCTCTTTATGGTCTTAGGAAATTTATATAATTTGTCTTAAGTAATAATTAGTGTCAAATGTAGGATTGTGGTGTTTGAATTTAACACAGATTCAATGGATGCTAACTTACTAGACTTTAAAATCTGAATTTATCATTAATTCAGGAGCAGAAGGATTTTTAAAGTGGAATAAAATTTAATACTCTTAAAACTATGAAATACTAATTACTGTTGGTAAAATGCATGTGGGAAGTGGTATTGTGAAGAGTTCCCTGTGTCTATTCTGAGTAAAGTACCCTTGGTCTTGTGATGAAATGGTTTTGTTCAACAGAGAGTGAGTTAGCACACTTTTTGGTTGTGCAATAAACTTTGTTGTGCCTAAGACGATCAACTTACAAGATGAGTGACTTTGGCTTACGGTTTTGCAGGTTTTAGCCCATAACTTATTGGCCTATTTTCTTTGGACCTAAGGCAACTCCTTATGGGTGGATCACATGATAGAGCAACTATGAGGCCTAATGGTTTGGACATAGAAGAAGGAGAAAAAGGAAGGATCTGGGATCTCACTTCCCGCTTCAAGGACACCAGAAGATACCCTTTCTAGGGATACCCAGTGCCACGCTGGGTTTTAACATGTGGGACATTCCAGATCCAAACCTTTGTAGGAATTATGTATACCTAATATTCGTTTCTATATTTTTGGTCTACTCAGAAAGAAATGATTTACCTAGCCGTTCATACATGAACTTATAACATGGCTATTTTTTCTCAATTTTTTTTCTTATACTGATTTTCTTCTTTTTTATCTTTCAGTTTTTCAAATATCTTTTTAGAAAGTCCATTATCTCCACCCTGTTCTGAGGCTCTCTCTTCTGTTTATTAACTTTATAGACTCTTGGCAGTCATCTTGTTTTCTCTGTTGCCTTCCCACAAAGGCTAGCTAACTCACATTTGAGTTTTTAGATATAAAGTAAAAACTATTTTGCTGAGAACCGTTAACATGAGCATTAGCTTTGTTTTTTCCTCCATTGATACTGGGAAGGTTTTAATACTAAGTCTTATAATGGGCACCCAAATATTTGATCACTTGGTCATTTTCCTTCTGTTTATAGATAGCATTTGTCTTCATTTATAGAATTCACATTTTCCACTTCTTTCTTAGTGATACAGTGCGTAAATCTAAAGCGTTAGCCGCCATGTTGACTTCACTGTATACGAAGATAACGTTTGGCTTCACAGCTTCTTAGTCTACAGCTCTTCATTCTGAAGTCTGTCTCCTCAGATGTCCCGAGGCTGTGCTCTCAGAGCTGGACCATAAGATTGCTTTACAAAAAAGGAACTACATCTTTGTTATTAATTACGGAAGGGCATCATTTATACTTCTGTTCTTCATGTGAAAGTTGACTAATTGTTAGTCATGTGAACAGCCAATTATAAGAATAAAGGTTTCCAACAACTTATTCATAAGGGTTTGATCCTCAGAACCAGGTAAAACTATGTTGTTTTAAAGTTGCTTTTTCATTTTAGGAGAATGCTTAACAGTTTAGAAAAAAATGTTTAGGTAAAATATGGTTTTGGCATCAAGGAACCTGCCTGACCCCAAATCATTCAGAGAAATAATTACCTGCTCTGAAGAAGGAAGGGTTTGCATAGGCGTTAAGTGTCTATGTTTGTTCAACTGTGATTTCTTGTCCTGTCCTATTAATGATTTTTTTTAATGTTCCATAATTGCTTTTCAGTGTGTTTTGGGATCTCTACTGTGCAGCTCCAGAGAGACGAGAAACCTGTGAACACTCGAGCGAAGCCAAAGCCTTCCATGATTATGTAAGAGAACACACACTTTGAAAGCCAAGTGCCATTACCAGGTTTTGTTTTCTAACCATGCACTTAAAAACATATTGGGCCTATGTTAAGAGCTGTCTGTACGGTTACCTTAAAAATGGGTGGCTTATAAGTTAAAACGGCAGCAGAGAAGGATGTTTGCTGTTTGGTGAAACTTAGTGTCTAGAGTGGGAATGAGTGCCAACAGGAAAGGTATTACTGATAGGCATAGACAACTCGGAAAACCACAGACGCACACACTCGGATTTATGTAATTTTGTAATCACAGTCTGGCTGAAGTCACTTTTATTTTTCTTTTTGGCTCAGGGGTGGGAGGAGTTACTGGAGTTCAACCCCAGGGCCTCACACATGGTTGACAAATGCTCTACTACTGAATTATATTCTCAGTGCCTGAAGTTTCAGATGTGGGTAAATGAAACAGTATTCCTTTATTTTCAAAAAATCATCTTAAGCTCCATGTAAATGATATCTCTTGCACAGAAGTTAAAAAATACTGAATTAAAAATAAAGAATACTTTACCACTTCTACAGAATTTAGTTCCTCAAGTAAAATTTATTTGAATTAAAGGAAATATTTAACAAGAGACCTAAAAATTCTAAGCAAAATAAAAATGTGATTTAAAACAATTCTTAAAGGTAGTAGACTCCCCTTTGTATGACTGTTAAATACACATTCCACTTTAGAACTCAGATTACATTGAGGTAAAAATTTCTTCGAGAAAAAGTTACATATAAGATGGTCCTGTGAGGAGTCTCCTGAGTAGCCAACCAGAGAAAAAATATCGATTGAATCTGGGATGGAGGAGATTCTGCCTTCCTCTTCTGAAAATAGTCATTCTGGAGCCTAAAGAAAACCTGGTGGTACAGGCTTAACCAGAGGAATATATATGTCTGGTGGTAGAGGGAACATTGTTCTGCAGAAAAATCTTTAAAAATGGAACTAGGTCTCAAAAGAGAAACATACCTATTCTAAAGGGAAGAAAATCAGTTTAAAACTAAGAGACTTGCCTAAAACATTCATAGGCCCTAAAGCAGTGGGAGAAGGGTGTGTGGCGGTGAGGAGTTGGTTCCTGGGTAGGTGGCGGGGCCTGCGCCCTGACAGCTGGCTGGCTGGACGGATGGACGGATGGACAGAGGGCTTGCCGTGATCACCTTACTGGACACCAGTTGTACTTATCGGCTTCAGGAACAAGGAGAACACAAAGGGAACTGGAGAGACAAGCAGATAATCAGGGCCCGGTGTTCACCTGTTTACTTTGCTCTTCTGCACATGTGTAATGAGAGAAAGTAAACACCGTCTCAGCCACGCAGATTCCAAGGTATCTGTCCTTACACTAGAGACCTGTAGAGACTGGTGTTACCATTAAGTTATAAACATGCTACTAATTTTTAAAATTGGAAGGCACTAGAGCGAGCCAGTACTCTGTCATTGCAGAAGTTCTGGTATCTCCATGCACAGCTTAAGACACTAATGGGAGCCCGAGAGATTGCTCAGCCACCTAGAGGAATTGTTGGTCTCCCACATACCATCTCCTGAGCGTGGTTCTCAGTACCTTCTTTTAAAAAATTAGCTAATTAATTGATTGGCCAATTAATTTTGTGGTGTACACACATGGCATGTGCACGTGCATATACACAGGCACACACAAATAAATCTTTAAATCAAGAAACTAATTCCCCAATGTGGTAAGAGCCACCCTACTGTTCCCACCGAGACCTGGGGAACGCTGATGGTTTAGAGCCTGGTTTTACAGCATAGGTAGATAAAGCAAGCCCTCCTTCCCTCGCTGCTGCTGCAGTAGGCTTCATTCATGGGACTTCCTGAGCGTCTGTTACAATTGCTGAGGTTTTAGAAACGAGTTTATTTTCTGTAACTCACTTACTGAAATGCTCATGAGTATTCCCTGATTCTTGACTAGTACAGTTTCTGAAATAGATCTGTAGTTCATATCTCATGCATCAAGGAGTTTGAAAGCCTTGGGAGAAGAGAGGGAAAGGGAAGGAGTGACCTCAGCACTCAGTAACCCGGTCTTAGAGCCTTTCGCTTGCAGCCGATGGCCGATGTTTGCTGGTGAGCTATGGTGGTTCCCAAGGAATCATTCTGAATTGCATTTTTTCAACGGTGGAATTTTTTAGATAAACAAATTTGTTAATGACTTTAGAACAAACATATGTAAATTGTCAGGTGATTAGAACCAGCTACATCTTTTATTAGCTTTGATCTACATGATTCAAATGAAATGACTATTTAAAAAATGAAATGATAAAAGTTTAAGGTAAATAATGAGTATAAGCTCCTCACTAAAATGTTAATTTTCTCTTTATATTTGGGTCAAGTATCAGTTTAGGTTTTCTTTACATAGTTTGTATGATTTGCATATCTGTAATGACTATTAACTTTATATTCAGGATAGTTCTTTAAAACAATTTTCACTTTTCTACTTCTCTTTTTAAAATGGACAATAAATAAAATTTTTGGTAAAATGAAATATGAACTGTAATGTGTACATGTATATTTCTACAACATTAGACATTTACTGTTTCTCATGAAAGGTACCTTTGTTTTTGCATGGGAAGTAAAAGAAATTCTATAAACTGAATAAACATACCTTCGAACCATTATTTGTGCTAAAACACTGTATTGCATCATTACCGATGTGCAGACAGCTCTTAAGGAGTGTGCCCGTTTATAGTGTCCCCACGGGCAATGCCGTGTGTGCTCTTCCCTGCAAGGGTTTCTTATTCCTTTCCTGCACCACACTAAGAGGACTTAATGTGTCCTCCTGGGCAGTTTCAGTATGAAATGCAGTGTCATTAATTACGTGCTCTGTGTCCTACAGTGCCACTCCAGACCTGTATGTTACAGGACTGAAGTTTTGTACCTTTGACCAACATCTCACCTTTTCTCCTGGGACGGTGCTGCTCATTCCGAGTGGATTCCCAGTTCACGCACATGCACGCGGATGTGTCACCTAGGCAGTATTCTAACCCAGTTAAGTTGGCAGTCAAGAAGAACTACTTCAGATGCTTTTGCCCATGTCTTCTAAAAGTTCATTTATTGATTTGCTTTACATCCTGATCACAGTTTTCCCTCTCTTCTCTCCTCCCAGTCCCTTCTTGTCCCTTTGCTTCCCCCCTCTCCCTTTCTCCTCAGAAAAGGGGAGGCTTCCCATGAATATCAACCCCCTTGGCCTATCAAGTTGCAGTAGGACTAGGTGGATCTTCTCCTATTGAGGCTGGACACTGCAGCCCAGTTACTGATAAAGGATCCAAAAGCAGGCAACGGAGTCAGAGACAGCCCCTGCTCCTGCTGTTAGGGGGACCCACATGAAGACCAAGCTGTTCATATGTTACATATATCTAGAGGGCTTAGCTCTATCTCATACATGCTCTCTAGTGGGTGGATCAGTCTCTATCAGCCCTTATGGGTCCAGGTTAATTCTGTAGATTTTCTTATAGTGTCCTTGACCTCTCTGGCTCCCTCAATCCTTCCCCCCCTCTTCTACAAGCCAAGAGTTCCTGAGCTCAACCTAATGTTTGGCTGTGGGTCTCTTCATCTGTTTCCATCAGTTTCTGGGTGAAGCTGCTTATATAACAGGCTAGATTCCTGTCTGCAAGTATAGCCAAATATCATCAATAGTTTCAGGGTTCCTCTTGTGGTATAGGTCTCAAGCTGGGCCAGTCATTGGCTATTCCCTTTATCCCCGCACATTTTGTAGACAGGACAAATTGTGGGTCTGAAGTTTGATGGCTGGGTTAGTGTCCTTATCCCTCTGTTGAAAGACTTGCATAGTTACTAGACGTGGATGCTTCAAGTTTCTTATCCCCTTTAGCTAAGGGATCTTAGCTGGGCTCACCCTCATAGACTCTTGGGAGTTTCCATTGTCCTAGGTTTCTAGTTCATCCCAGAAATGCACATTTTCCTCCCCAAAATTAGTTTTCTCCCTCTATCCTCCCCACACTTGATCTCTACTGTTTCCTTCCTCCTCCCACCCATTTCCCTCCCTCTATTCACCTCCAATGTCTGTTTAATTTCCCCTTCTCACTAAGATTCAAAGCATCCCCTTTGAACCTTCATTGTTCCTAGTTTCCTTGCATCTATAGATTGTAGCGTGATTATTCTTACAGCTAATATCTACTTATGAGTACATACCATGTTTGTCTTTCTGGGTCTGGGTTATCTCACTAAGGGTAATCTTTTATAGTTCCATCCAATTGCCTGAGATTTTCATGGTGTCTGTGTTTTTTTTATAGCAGAATAGTATTTCATTGTGTAAATGAACCACATCTTCTTTATCAGTTCTTTGGTTGAGAGACATCTGGGTTGTTTTCAGTTTCTGGCTATTATAAGTAAAGCTATTGTGAACATAATTGAGCAAGTGTCCTTGTAGTATAGTGGAACATCTTTGGGTATAATATACCTAGGAGTGGTATAGCATAGTCTTGAGGTAGAACTATTCCAAATTTTCTGAAAAAATGCCAAATTTATTTCCAAAACTGTTGTACAAGTTTGTATTTAGACCCGCAGTGGAGGAGTGTTCCCCTTGTTCCAGATTCTTGGCAGCATGAGCTATTTGTCACCTGATTCTTGATCTTAGCCATCTGACCAGTGTAACATGGAATCTCAGAGTTATTTTGATTTGCATTTCCCTGATGACTAAGAACACTGAATATTTTTTAAAGTGCTTCTTGGTCATTAGAGATTTCTCTGTTTGGCTCAGTACCCCATTTTTTTAATTGGGTTATTTGGTCTGTTGGCATTTAATTTCCTGAGTTCTTTATATATTTTAGATATTAGCCTTCTGTCAGAGTAGAGTTGGTGAAGATCTTTTCCTATTCTTAGGCTGTCATTTTGTCTTATTGATAGTGTCTTTGCCTCGCAGAAGCTGTATGGTTTCATGATATCCCATTTATCAATTGCTGATCTTACTGCCTGAGCTGTTGGTGTTCTGTTCAGGAAGTTGTCTCCTGTGCCATTGTGTTCAAGGCTATTCTCTACTTTTTGTTCTATTAGATTTAGTATATCTAGTTTTATGTTGAGGCCTTTGACCTACCTGGTCTTGAGTTTTGTGCAGGGTGATAAATATGGATCTATTTGCATTCTTCTGCATGCTGAAATCCAGTTAGACCAGATGCTTTCCTTTTCCACTGTATAGTTTTGGTTTTATTTCAAAAATTAAGTGTCTGTAGGTGTGGGTTTATTTTTGATTTTTCAATTTAATTCAATTGATTAGCTTGTTTCTTTTTATGCTGATACCATGTGGTTTTTATTACTATTGCTTTGTAGTACAGCTTGAAATCAGGGATGGGACACCTCCAGAAGTTCTTTATTATACAGAATTGTTTTATCTATACTGTCTTTTTTTCTTTCCATATGAAATTGAGTACTGGTTTTTTCAAGGCCTGTAAAGAATTCTGTGGAATTTTGATGGGAATTGCATTGAATCTGTAGATTGCTTTTGGTAAGATGGCCATTTTCCTGATCCATGAGCGTGGGAGATTTTTCCATCTTCTGATATCTTTTTCAACTTCTTTCTTCAAAGCCTTGAATTCTTGTCATACAGGTGTTTCACTTGCTTGGTTAGAGTTACACCAAGGTATTTTATATTATTTGTAGTTATTTTGAAGGATATTATTTCCCTAATTTCTTTCTTATCCAGTTTATCATTTGTATAAAGGAGGAATAAAAAAAGTATGATAGTTTTTATTTAGAGACTGATTTAGGCAAACTTAGTCATTTAATTAGGCAAGAAACCCAATACCTAGCAAGGCTAACTAAGGTCATAAGGTAGTATATAAATGCAGTATTGCCATATCCAGGAAGGCTCAAGGTTTCCTAGTTTGTTTCTAAGTGTACCTGGTAAAATTTGTGCCTTCAACATGGAGTCATTTTTAAGAGTATTTAAATGGTAGCAGTGTTTATGGTTGGTTCCAGAGCTCTGGTTAAGAGGAACAGAGGAAACAGCCAGGGACAGTACAGTAAGGGAGCTGTTCTGATGGTCTTGGACAAGAGTACAGTCCTCAGGTAGGGTATGGAAGACACACAGAGTGTGTGGGGGACTTGTAGTTAGGAGCATAAACTTTGGATACCATGATCAGAAATCTCAAACTGAGAAAACCACACAGAGATTATGTGTTAAGTGCTAATAATAGGATAAGCTCATGAGGAAAACAATTATGTTTTCAGACCTGAGGAGAAGTATGTAAGAAAAATGCTCATCCTTAAGGAAGAAACATCATTAAGACAGATGGACAGTGACACATGTCAGTGAGGTATGAGGAATGTTAGTTAGACTTGAGTGTATGCCATAATTGGCATGTCCTAATGTCTACAAGGTATCAGATTACTCCTGTATCAAGATGCTTCCATTGTGTTCTCTGTATATCAGTACAGCAATACAAATTCTGTGATGCTAACGTTATGCCTTGGGTCTCTTGATATTCAAAAATTTGTTGAAGTAAGATGTGAGGTTCAAGCTGTGTCGATGCCTGCGTGGTTTCTAACCGTTATTTTATAGCAGTCAGTCCTCTGCACAGTGACAAGACCCGAGTATTTGTAGATGTGGACCTAGGTGAGCTTTGCCTTGTTTCTTCAAGGTTTGGAACTTGTAATAGTAGAGAGACATCTTAGTGCATTGGTATTCTTTCTTCCTTGCAACTGTTTCAGGAAGCATATATTAAACTCTCGGTTAAATAAATAACAAAGTCAAAATGTAAATTATGAACAGATTCATAATCAAAACATCTTATCAGCTTTTAAAATATATCCCTTAGGGACATAAATACAATTAAAAACTAAAAATACATATATCATGTCCAATTGTTTAACTCATAATGAATTGATGAAGGCATGAACAGCTGTTATGATGTCCATAGAAACATTGCAACATTGTATCATTCTCTGTCATGCACAGACTCACCATACTTTGATTCCTTCCTTCTTTCCTTCTATCCTTCCTTCCTTCCTTCTTTCCTTCTATCCTTCCTTACTGCCTTCTTTCCTTCCATCTACCATCCATCCATCCATTCTTCCTTCCTTCCTTCCTTTCTTCTATCCATCTATCCTTCTTTCATTCCTTTCTTCCTTTTTTCCATCCATCCTTTCTTCTATCCATCCATCCATCCATCCATCTATCCATCCATCCATCCTTTCATTTTTTTCTTTTTTTGCCAACTTCTCATCTTGGAAGAGGGAGCTTTAGTTAAGAAAGTGCCTCTGTCAGATTGGCATGTAGGCACATCTGTGGGGCTTTTAAAATATGTTTTATTATTTTGATTAATGACTGATGGAGGCAGGTAGCCCACTTGTTGATTCCTCCAGGACAGGTGATCCTGGGGGCTGTAAGGAAGCAGATAGAGAAAGCTTCATTCCTCCATGGCCTTTGCTTTAATTCTTGTCTCTAGGTTTCAGTTTTAAGTTCCATGTGGTTTTTATCATTATTGATCTGAAGTACAGCTTGTGGTCATGGATGGTGATTTCCCCCAGAAGTTCTTTTATTGTTGAGAATGTTTCATTTTGTCTTGTAAATTTTGGTATATTGTGACTTTGTTTTCATTAAATTCTACAAAGTCTTTAATTATTTTTTCCTTGGTCAGGTTATCATTGAGTAGATAGTTGTTGCACTTCCATGTGTATGTTGATTTTCTGTTTGTTTGTTTGTTATTGAAGACCAGCCTTAGTTCTTGGTGATCTGATAGTACGAATGGAATTATTTTAGTCTTCTTGTATTGGTTGAGGCTTGTTTTGAATCTGATTATATGGCCATCTTTGTAGAAGTTACTGTGAGGTGCTGAGAAGAAAGTATAATCTTTTGTTTTAAGGGTAAAGTATTCTGTAGATATGTATTAAGTCCATTTGTTTCTTAACTTCTGTTAGTTTTACTGTGTCTCTGTTTAGTGTCTGTTTCCATAATCTGTCCATTGGTGAGAGTAGGGTGTTGAAGTTTACTACTATTATTGTATGAGGTTCAGTGTATATTTTGAGTGTCAAGTGATGTTTCTTTTATGAATTTGGGTGCCCTACATTTGGGTCCAGAAGCTCACAATTAAGAGTTCATCTTGGTAGATTTTTCTTTTTGATGAGTATATAGTGTCCTCCCCCATCTTTTCTGATAACTCTTGGTTGAAAGTCTATTTTATTGCATACTAGAATGACTATTCCAGCATTTTTCTTGGGACCATTTGCTTGGTACTCCCCCCCCCCCAGCCTTTTACTTTGAGGTAGTGTCTGTCTTTGTCACTGATGTGTGTTTCCTATATGCAGCAAAATGCTGGGTTTCTTTTGTATATCTAGTATGTTAGTCTATGTCTTTTTATTGGGGAGTTGATTCTATTGATGTTGAGAGATATGAGGGACCAGTGATTGTTGCTTCCTGTTACTTTTGTTTTTAGACGTGGAATTATGTTTGTGTGGTTCTTCTTTTATGTTTGTTGTGAGACTAATTTCTTGCCTTTTCTTGGGTGTAGTTTCCTTCCTTGTGCTGGAGTTTTTCTTTTTATCCTCTGTAGGGCTGGTTTGGTGGAAAGATGTTTAAATTTGGTTTTGTCACTGAGCATCTTGGTTTCTCCATCTATGTTAATTGAGAGTTTTGCTGGGTATAGTAGCCTGAGCTGGCATTTTTGTTTTCTAAGGGTCTGTATGACATCTGCCCAAGATCTTTGGTCTCTTAGAATCTCTGTTGGGAAGTTTGGGGTAATTCTGAGAGCTTTGACCTTTTTCGCTTACTGCTTTTATTCTTTGTTCTGTGTACTTGGTGTTTTGATTGTTATGTGAAGGCATTCTGGTCCAATATTTCTGGTGTTCTATGAGCTTCTATTGTGTTTATAGGCATCTCTTCCTTTAAATTTGGGAAGTTTTCTTCTACAATTTTGGTGAATATGCTTTCTGTCCCTTTGAGTTCAGAGTCTTAGCTCTCTTCTAAACTTATTATTGTTAGGTTTGGTATTTTTATTGTGTCTTGGATTTTTTGATGTTTTGAGTTAGGAGCTTTTTCCTTTTGTATTGTCTTTGACTGTTGTGTCAATTTTTTCTATGGTATTTTTTACACCTTAGATTCTTCTATCTCTTGTATTTTATTGGTGATGCTTGCATCTCTTACTCCTGATGTCTTTCTTAGGTTTTCCATCTCCAGGGTTGTCTCTCTTTGTGATTTTAAAAATTTTTCTCTATTTCAATTTTTAGATCCTGGACAGTTTTGTTTCCATTTCTTGTTTGTGTTTTTCTGTATTTCTTTAAGAGATTCACATGCTTCCTCTTTAAGGGATTCTACTTGTTTACCTGTGTTCGCCTATATTTCTTCTTTAAGGTAGTTATTTTTGTCCTTCTTGAAGTCCTCTATTATGTTTATGAGATGGGATTTTAAATATGAATCTTTCTTTTTAGGTCTGCTGGGGTATCCAGGGCTTGCTGTGGTAGGAGAACTGGGTTCTGATGTTGCCTAGAAGCATTGATTGCTTATCTTCTTATGCCATTTGTTTATCTCTAGTGCTAACTGGACTTCCTGTCTGACTGGAGCCTGTCCCTCCTGTATGTCAGGTTGTATCAGAGCTGCTCACAGTCCAGCTGTCTCTCTGATCCTCTGGTTTTGGGATCCTGTGATCCTGTGTGTCTATCAGAGCTCCTGGAAGTCAAATTTTCTGGGTGTTGCTGGAGTTGGTGGGGAGCCAGGCACAGGTGTAGACTAGAAGGAACTGTTTATATTTTTACAATGTCAGGAATTGAACCCATGGCCTCCCTCATGCTAAGAAATCATTCTACCACAGAATTCTATCCTTTGCCCTTTTCAAGCAGGGATTAAATTCTTAATCCACAAACTCTCTACACAATAAGCTTACATCCAAAGGACAAAGATAAAAACTGCACTTCCATATAAGATAAAAGACCTATAAAAACCTTCAAAATATTCATATCTACTTATCGCTAATTAAGTCCACCTGGATCTAGATCCTCCTTCTCCAGCTCCATCTTGATTACTCCTGGACTTTCCTTCTCTCCTCTTCTCGTTTCTTCTGCACTGTCCAATCCTGTATCACCTTAACATCAACCCACATATCTTTTCTGTTTGCTTAAAAAAAAAAAACAAAAAAAACCTTACCTTTAAATGTAAGCCAGGTACAACTATTACTACTTGAAAATATTCCAAATGACTATGTCTTCTCAAAGTTAATTAGCTTAGGTAGGCTATAAAACTCAACCAGTCTTCATCTCTGTCAGAAATCTGAGTGTGACCAAATATCTAAAAACAATGGAAACCTAACACTTTCTAGAGCTGAGAGAGGTTGTAGAGACAAATCTCCACTAGCAGTTCCCTGTTAACAATATGTGAGAGTAAGTTTTTGGCCTCCTGGCCCAGGATCCCTGACAGACTTTGAAATGCAGAAATCTTGAAGGGATGATAATTTTGGCTCAGCAAAGATTATCAGTCGACTATTCTGCATAATGTGTCCCTTTATGGACAGTACTAGTCTGTAGATGAAATCAGCAGTTTCTACCCAGTGGCTGCCTAACCACAAAGTATACCTCACCTGGAAGTAGAGATGTTCAATTTCTTCATTAAATTCACCAAAAGGCAACTGTAAGGAGCAGATATGTCTCAGCAAAAGATAAATAACATTAAATGTCATAATTTATGGATGTCTGAAGTTTTTTGAAAACCATCTCACTACAAAAAGCATTTCTGAACCTTTAAGCTTTGACTACTCTTGGCCATTTTTAATTGAAATATTTCAAAAACACCATTTTAATTGACTTAGAAACATGAGTTTGCTATCTGATCCTTAACTAGTATTGTTTAATCAACTAAAAACAGTGTACAACAGCAGTTATAGGACTGGTCTAAGGCTTGCATCTAAAATGTATTGTACAGGTACAATACCTATATGAAAGCAATAATACTAATCTCAATTTAAATCAATAAGAAATTATTGAAAACCTTAAATCTGTATCAAATAAATTCTGTCATTGTAAAGATTGTAACTTCAACTTTGTATCAATTAGAAAGATTTCTACCAGTGAAGATAAGACTTTAGCTTAGTTACCAAAAGAAGATTATGGCTGTATTAATTCTATCTGGCTGCTTCCTCCCTGTTAAATTATGACCATTTCTAAATTCTCCCATGAAAAAAGCCTTACAATAACCACCTTAACCCTCCCCTAAAGTTCAGAGATTCGGGCGATAACTTCTTCAAACTAAATATATGGGTGTTGAGAATTTAGAGGGGGAGAGAAATGAGGAAGCCTCAAGAAGGAAAGCCACACTGATGATCGTTGTAGTCTCTGATGTCTGGAATCAGGCCAGTTTAACATTCTGATGACAAGCTTCTCCATGGTTACACATTCTGAAATATATATAAAACTCAACAGAAAACATTCTAGTATTGAGATATATTTTGTTTGATCCTTTTGAATTTAGTTTTTTAGGTGGTCTACCTCTATCAAATCTAATCCATATAACTCTAGAAGGCACACAGAGCCAAATCACACTTTTTAAAAACACAAAGACAAAACCTTTGTCCCAAAATAGTGTCCGTTAGTCGGCAACTAGAATATCTTGTATCTTGTATTCTTTTCCAGAGAAATAATATAACCACAAAACTCAACGTCATACCCAATTTGAGACAATATAAACAATTAAGATAACCATAAACCTTCATTAGTTGGCATCTTATGAGCCACATGGCCTTAGCAAGGTATCACAAAACAAACTAACTTACTATCAGTAAGCAATTTGTAAAACTAGGACCTTAGTCCAAATTATTTTGATCTGTCCATCTCTCAGTCTGGAGTGTCAGATCTTCATTTATTAATAACTTCCCTAATATATGTCTGCACTCACTCTGCCTGGTGCACAGCCTTCTAGCTTAGTTCCAAACCTCAGGTGAAACTTCCCATGCGATTCAGGTGAGCTCTATACTCTCTTCTTCTAACTAGAAAAACAAACTTGTACATTAATTTTTATACCATCTTAAAACAAACAGGTTTTTTAATTTCTCAAAACAATTTTGTCAAAGAATCAATTAGCTACTAATCTCTCTTTCTCTGTATTCATGGTATTCTAGTGTGTGTGTTTAAGCAGATATGACTTTTATTATAGGTTATATTTTCAAATCTACCTACCAGTGAAGATACAGAACAAGTATGCCTCCTGCGTCTTTATTTTTTATGTCTACATCTGCCTATTTAACCTGTCATACTTTTTGTTTAGGATTTCTTTTCCTTTTCATTAATTAATTTATTTACTTTATGTCTCAATCTACACTAGAGATGTGTAACAGTTACTAAAATAAACAACTATTATATTAGTGCAGAACGTTTTAAGCTTAGCTTTCTGTTTTGTTTTCTTTTCTGCCCAGTGGTGGTTTGCAATGTGAGCGCTTAATTTGCCTGTTCTCAGGTATTCAGATGGGTACGCAGTGCCCTTCACTTTCGTGTTAAGTACATGATTGTTTTTATTCTCTGTTGTGCAGAATATTCTGTCAAAATAGCTATGGGAGTTGTAAGGGAAGCATTTCTTAAAGTTGGCTTTCCTGCCTGCTCTTTACTTATTCATTTTGCTGTTTTGTTGCTAGAGTAAGGAAAACATCTTGTAAGGAATTTAGTATTTTCCTTTAGATAGTTTGTATTTGAAAACTTTTAATTACCACATTATTTCTGGCTTGTATCTTTTCCTGTTTTTCTTATGTATGCAGCTGTTCCTTTACAATTCTTTCTGGTAATTCTGAATTATTTGACACAATGCCAGAATCATTATAGAAGATTGGTGTGAATTTATTTTGAAACTAAAATATGAGCAAAATAGAACACATAGTTAATGTTATGGGTCTTAAGTAAATACTTATGGCCACAGAAATATCTGAGAGGTGGTGTAACTGATTCCTCTAGCATCTGCTCTACATGCCATGTGTTCTTACTTGCCGTTCAAGTATTGATGTTGCAAAGCTGTGTAGTAGATGCGAAGGAGATGGTGTAGAAACAGAACCTCGGGCCAGGAAGAGAAAGAAGCCAGAGGTGATCTCAGTAGACCTTGTTCTTGGCGATAAGTGGACATAGTACTGTGGGGACATTTGGCGAGAGAGCTTTAAACCCAGTCTGCAGAGGGAAAGGAAGGCTCTCCAGAGGAGCTTAGCAGTTGAGAGTTTGTTAAGTTTTAAAAGTGTAGAACACTGGCAGCCATGTCCTTCTCTGTACTTACCCATGCTCTGTGATGCCCAGGGAGAAGTGACCTCTCAGTGCACACGTTTAGATGCACATGATTACTACAAAACAGTTATAGGTGTCTTCTTGATTTCAAAAGTAAGCTTCTGGAGTGAGGTGGGAAGTTGCAAACAAAGAGGCACATATCTTTACCTCACCTCCACCCCCAGACACAACCCCCTTTCTTCCCTTCTATGAAAAGAGCAGGACACCCAGGACTATCAACTAAATACTACATAAAAAAATACAATAATACCAGGTACATATTCTTATACCAAAACTGGACAAGTCAACCTAAGAAAAAGGTCCCAAAGGCAGGCAACGGTCGTAGACAGCACCTGCTCCTACTGCTAGGAGCCCCACAGGGACCCCAAGCTACACAACCAGAGAGAGGATGCTTGCAGAGGACCTAGCTCAGGTCCATACAGTCTCCCTGATCTCTGTGAGCCCACTAGATTCTCTGTCACTTGATTCTGTTGCTGTGTTCCTGTGGTGTCCTTGAGTCCTCTGGCTCCTCCAGTCCTCTTCCTCACTGTTCTCCACAGGACTCCCCATGCTCTACGTAATACTTGGCTGTGGGACTCTGCCTCTGTTCCCATCAGTTGCTGAATGATGTCTCTAATGGCAGTTAGGCTGGGCTCCGGTTCCAGCACATCCTGCAGGCTTGACAAAGTAGGTTGAGGGTTTTGTGGCTGGGATGGCATTGCCGTTCCCCCACTTGTGGCCTTGCCTTGGCACAGAGGACGACCATGCCCCTATTACTAGGCGTCTTTGCTAGTGTCACGCTCTTGGATTTCATGGTGTTTCCATCGTACTAGGTTTCTACCTCATCCCTAAAATGTCTCCCCATTCCTCTTGTTTCTCTCAGTACTCTCCCTTTCCATCCCCAATCCCCAGATCCCTCCTACTTTCACCTATGAAATCTATTTTTTGTCCCCTTTCCGAGGAGATCCTGAAGTGCCCCCCTTAAGCCCTCCTTGTTAGTCTCCCGGCTCTGTGGATTGTAGCAGTTATTTTCTGCTTCACAGCTAATGTCCACTTAAAGAGAGTACATACTATGTCTTTCTGGGTCTGGAGTACCTCACTGAGGATGTTTTTTCAAATTCAATCCATTTGCCAGCAAATTTTATAATGTCATTTTCCCTCTTTCAAACAGCTGAGTAGTAAGTAATCTATTGTGTAAATGAACCACATTTTTGTAAACCCATTCTTCAGTTGAGGGGCACTTAAGTTGTTTCTAGTTTCTTGCTATTATGACTAAAGCTGCTATGAACATAGTTGAACAAGTTTCCTTGTGGTAGGATAGAGCATCCTTTGGGTATATGCCTGGCATTGTATGGCTGGGTCTTGAGGTAGAGTGATTCCCAGTTTTCTGACAAACCACCATATTGATTTCCAAAGTCCTTGTACAAATTTGTCATCTCACCAAGAGTAAAGGACTGCTTTCCTTGCTCCATATCCAAGTACCATGTCCAATTTTCTGAGGAATTGCCAGACTGATTTTCAGAGTGGTTGTACCAGTTTACAACCCCACCAACAGTGGAGAAGTGTTCCTCTTTCTCCACATCCTCGCCAGCATCTGCTGTCATCTGAATTTTTGATATTAGCCATTCTGGTTGATGTGAGGAGGAATCTCAAGGTTGTTTTGATTTGTGTTTCCCTGATGAATAATGATGTCAAGCACTTCCTTAGATGCTTCTCAACCATTCAATATTCCTCAATTGACAACTTTTTGTTTAGCTCTGTACCCCATTTTTTAATAGGGTTGTTTGATTCTCTGGTGTCTAACTTCTTGAGTTCTTTGTATACCTTGGATATTAGGCCTCTATCTGATGTGGGGTTGGTAAAGATCTTTTCCCACTCTGTTGGCTGCCGTTTTGTTTTCTTGACAGTGTCCTTAGCCTTACAGAAACTTTGCAATCTCATTAAGTCCCATTTGTTGATATGTGACCTTAGAGCACAAGCCATTGGTGTTCTGTTCAGGAAATTTTCTCCTGTGCCTATGTGTTCTAAGGTTTTCCCTACTTTCTCTTTTAATAGTTTCAGTATACCTGATTTAATGTGAAGATCTTTGATCCACTTGCACTTGAGCTTTGTACAAGGAAATAAGAAAGGGTCTATTTTCATTCTTCTGCATGCTGAGTGCCAGTTGGACCAACACCATTTGTTGAAGAGGCTGTTCTTTTCCCATTGAATGTTTATAGCTTCTTTGTCAAAAATCAAGTGACCATATATGTGAGGGCTCATTTCTGGATCTTCTATTCTATTCCATTGATCCACGTGCCTATCTTTGTACCAGTACCATGCAGTTTTCAACACAGTTGCCTTGTAATATAGCTTGAGGTCAGGGATGGTGATTTCTGAAGATGTGTTCTTGTTGAGGATGGATTTCGCTATTCTAGGTCTTCTTTAAAGTCCTTTGTGTTGGTCTGCACTACATTTTAAAATCTGTGGCTCTTGTGAAGGGTATTACTTTCCTGGTTTCTTTCTCAGCCCCTTTGTCATTTTTATATAAGAAGGCTACTGATTGCTTAGTTAAACTTTTATCTAGTAACTTTGGTGAAGGTGTTTATTAGCTCTAGGCATTTCCTGGTAGAATCTTTGGGATCACTTATTATATACTATCATATCTTCAAATATGGATACTATGACTTCTTCCTAACTAATTTGAATCCCCTCGATCTCCCTTAGTTGTCAAATTGCCCTGGTTAGAACTTCAAGTACAATATTGAATAGGTATTTAGAGAGTGGATAGCCTTGTCTTGTTTCTTTGTTTAGTGAATTTGCTTTTAGTTTCTCTCAGTTTAATTTAATATTGGGTATAGGGTTGCTATAAATTGCCTTTATTATGTTTAGACATGTCTCTTGTAATTCCTGATCATTCTAAGACTTACCAGGTGATTTTGTCAATAACTTTTTCATATGGGTTATTCTTTCAGTTTGTTTGTTTGCTGGATTGAATCGACAGACTGTCGTATGTTGAACCGTCCATGCCTCTCCAGGGTATAGCGTACTTGTTCACGGTGGATGATATTTTTGATGCGTTCTTGGATTTGCTCTGCAAATACTTTATTGAGTATTTTTGCATCTATATTTAAGAGGAAAATTGGTTCAAAAAGCTTTTTGTTGAATCTTTGTGTTTGGATATCATGGTGGCCTCATAAAATTAATTTGGTGATGTTCCTTCTGTTTCTACTTTGTGGAATAATTTAAGGAGTATTGACATTAGTTCTTTGAAAATATGGTAGAATTAACCATCAAAACATTGTGGCTCTGGGAAGTTTTTGGTTTGGAGAGTTTTAATGACTACTTCTAGTTCCTTGGGGGTTATAGGTCTATTTAACTTGTTTATCTGATCTTGATTTAATTTTGTTAAGGGTTTTTGTTAGAGAAAATTGCCCATTTCTTTTAGATTTTCCAGTTTTGTTGAGTACAGGGTTTTGAAGCATGGCCTAGTGATTCTTGGATTTCCTCAATATCTATTGTTAATCACTGTTTTTATTTCTGATTTTGTTAATTTGGATATTCTCTCTCTGCCTTTTAGTTAGTCTGACTATGGGTTGGTCCTTTCTAATTTTCTCAAAGAACCAACTCTTGGTTTCATTAACTCTTTGTATTCTTTTTTATTATTTCCTGCCGTTTACTCCTCTTGGATATGGTTGGTTTGTGTTTTGTTTTTTTGTTTCTTTCTTTTTTTTTTTTTTTTGTTGTTGTTGCAGAGCTTTCAGGTGTGTTGTTAAGCTGGCATGAGATCTCACTAATTCTTTATGAAGGCACTTAGTGCTGTGAACTCTTAGTACCACTTTTATTGTGTCCCATAAATTTAGGTATGTTGTAAGCTAATTTGCATTGAACTCTAGGAAATCTTTATTTTTTTTCTATGTACTTTCTTATCTGATTTCAGTCTCTTCTGTTCTATTTCATAGTCTTTCCTGTTTTCTTTATGTTCAGAATTTTCTAACTTTTACACTAAAAATGTTAGCTTTATTAATTAGAAATGTAGAAGCTTATCTGCCATCCTTTGATATTTTGTGTTCTGCATAGTCTAGGCACTGTATGGCATCCTTACCATCTTCTCAGTGATCTAAAGTGTTCCAGCGTTCCCAGATGTCATCCACATTCAAACGTACATGTAAGCCCTCTTAATGTTGGTGTCTGTAGCATGGTGCTGTCCCTTCCTCTCACATGCTGGTAAGACTCGGGTTCAGATAGGAACTGCATAGCAAAGTATTCTTTCCTGGTATTAACAAGAGTGATCACTTCATTTTACCTGCTGCCTTTCCTAGAAATTTCTAGAGTATTATAAATTTAATATTATTTGTCTGAATGAACCAAGTTCTCTGATTTTACTGAATATAATTTATATTTCTGACAATATTAAGTAAGTTATTGCCACCTAACAGTAAATAAGTCCTCAGTAAATACCTCTAGAAAGAGTTTTAAAAATTTTAAACCAAAGATTCAATTATTGTGCTCCTCACTGGGAAAAAAGCCTACTACTTGTTGGTGGTTTTATAATTGCTGGTTTATGACAAGCTCTTCAGACCTCTGCTGCATGCAGAACATTCTGAAGGTGGGCCTCAGATGTATCAATAATATAATTACTGCAATCCATGTGTGGCAAACTAGGTTTTAAATATAGGAATTACTGAAGTACAGTTATTGTATTAACAATTTCAAGAACAGCAACTGCTCTGTTTAGTATCTGGCATATTAATCCTAATTATGTAAACAATATGAAATAAAGAGACTAGAAAATAAGTAAAAGGAGAATTGTTAAAATGACTGGAACATTTATTAGGTAAATATGAACAAAATGTCACCTGTACTAGAGGGTTAGGAAACTCTTTCTTAGAAATTGTTTCTCTCTATATCTCCAGTAATCTTATATATCCATCATAGTTAGGTAACAATAAGCAGCCATATTTCAAATGAGAAATGTATCAAAATGAACATTTCTTGGGTTGGTTTGTTTTAAGAAAGAGTTTCATGTTGCCTAGTCTATGTTACAAATACCAAAGATGGCTGTAGACTTTCCACCCTCGGCCTCTTCCTGCAGTACTTTGGCTGGCAGTCATGTGCCGCACAGGGTAGTTTACAATGTTGGGGACCTGGCGTTCTGCACATTCCAGCAAGCAGCCCGCCAATTGTATTGACCTCTCTAGATGTCCTAATGGCTACTTCGTACTGGTACGGGAAAATGCACGTGTGTAGCACACGTATTTGTAGTTGATGAGTTAGTGTTCCAAGTTCTTCCTGTTTGCTAATTATTCATTTTAAGTAACATTGTTAAACTGTGGCAGGGATAAGTTTGACTTGGTGTGTGTTTACTATCAAATTTCCAGTCATTGTTAGAGAATCTGCATTCTAATGTGTGTCATTAATATGCCTTCTAAAAATGAAAAGTAAATCTTAAACATAAATCTTATTATGTTAGTAAAAGCCTAGTAGAAAACCTGACACATTAGGTTTCAGAAAGGAACTTTCTGAAGGCTCTTTTTGTGAGCATTGGAAGAGTACTGGCCATTAAGTTTTTAAAATTATTAAAATGGATATATATTCCCTTTATTATGAAAATTTCAAAGTATGGATACCATAAAAATCAAGAAATGTTTCTATTTTATTATTTTAATTTTAGTATTTCTTTGAAATTTATGGAGATGAGAAACACGTGCATCACATAGATTTCATCTCCACACAAAGGGGAATTACTTCTGTTTTGTGAAGTTGTCTTTTCCTAGGCAATAGAGTCAGAGCTTTAGTCTAATGCTTAGGTAAACTGAGCTTGTACACCAAGGGAAGCTGTTTACTTTAGACTCAGCTTTTGAGAAGCCTTTGAAAACACCTGGAGTAAGCTGGCAGGTCTTCTGAGACGGAGCTTCCTCACGGCCACAGTCCCTGAGCTCTGCTTTTCTGGTTTACCTTAAATCATGGATTAATTTTTCTAAAAGCATTTCAAGTTAGAACTATAGTTAGAACTTATAACTAGAATGAAGTTCATGTTGTTTAAACTTTTAAGATTTAGATTGCACTTTTATACACATACAGTTATTTAAAAAGAGGCAATCATAACAGGAAGTCTGAGCTCACAGGGCGTAGAGCCTCCACTATGAGAACAAGACTCTTGTTTGGTATTTTTTGGAGGTGAGAATATTTAATTTTACACACATAATAAAATATTTGGAGGACAGCATGCACGTCTAATCATGGTACCTTACATATACATGCAAGTTGACTAAGTGTCCTGGAGGCAATTTCTATTATTGTTTTGTTTGTGTTATGAATATATATGCCTGTGTATGTGTGTGTTGCACATGCATGTGAGCATGTGCAGAGGCCACTGTAGAACACTGAGTGTCCTTTGGCGTCACTCTCTACCTGACTGCTTTGAGACAGACCTATGATCATCGTTTTGCCTCTCAACTGTGGTAAGTGCCCATGAAGTTCTGTGTGAGCGTGTGTGTGTGTGTGTGTGTGTGTGTGTAAAATCAGGTACAGATCCTTAGATACAGGCCACAAGTCTTCTTATCCACTGAGCCAATTCCCCTAGTTCATCTGGAAGTAATTTTTATCACTATTTTTAATTTGTCCATGTTTTTACTATGACTCATTACATGAAATCACATGTAGAATTTTGCATTATGGGTGTCACTTTGGAATTAAGAAAGGTTTCAATTAGGGGACATTTTAACTTTCAGATTTTGGCTTAGGGGATGTTGAATATACAATGAGAGGGTTGTTACAGCTGCAGTAGCAGAACTACCCCCTAACAGTGTTAAGTGCTTACAGTGTGATCAGATGCTACTAGACACATTATAGGGCTCACTGTATTGTTAAAATCCCCAAGAGGCAAATATTACTGTATCCCATTTTACAATGAACTGACTATCCTAGATCAGACAGTTTGTAAATATGATTCACATGTGATTTAAACCAGTCCTAACATCTAGACCTTATTATTGGTGTATAAATTTAGTAACAATGTGCAATATAACTCAGATTCAACAAAAATGATATCTAATTTCATAAAATTAAAAGAAGCATAATAATTTTATAGCCCATTTTAAAATTCCACTCATATTTCTTTAAATACGTAAGGAGATTTGAGTATAAGTAAAAAGTATGCTTTCATAAGATCTACTTATGCACAACTGAATAAATAGACTTAAAAATTAACTTTTAATTGTCTTGAAATGTACAAGGAATATAAGTGGAAGTAGATATAAAATACCACCCCACATTAAATCCTCCTTTTATGGTTTAGATATGAAGCATCTACTGAGAGCGTCTGTATGTCTGGTTCTGAGCAGGTGGCTGATGAGACCTGACCAGTGAAGTTATCCATCCATGGTCCATCCTTTCAGAACATTGGCAGGAGGAAGTAGAAGCTTCTGCAGGGGTCGGGACTTGTTGAGGGAGACTGTAAGCCATCGTGTGTCTGTTCTAGAGCACTGCATCTTTCTCAGGCCTTCCTCCTCATTCTCTGTTTTGAGGCGGTATGTGTCTGCTTCCGTGCACACTTCACTGAGCCCTGTCATCACCGGCTCATAGCAGCACAGCAGAACAGTCAGAATGGCTGAAACCTCTGAGATGGTAAGCCAAACAAATTCTTCCGTCTTTGTTGTTTTTCTCAGGCATTTTCTCATGAGGAAAGATGAGCATTACACCCTCACACACACTGAAGAATAGTATTACACCCTCACACACACTGAAGAATAGTATTACACCCTCACACACACTGAAGAATAGTATTACACCCTCACACACACTGAAGAATAGTATTACACCCTCACACACACTGAAGAATAGTATTACACCCTCACACACACTGAAGAATAATACTAAGCCCTCACACACACTGAAGAATAGTATTACATCCTTACACACACTGAAGAATAGTATTATACCCTCACACACACTGAAGAATAGTATTGCATCCTTACACACACTGAAGAATAGTATTACACCCTCACACACACTGAAGAATAGTATTGCATCCTTACACACACTGAAGAATAGTATTACACCCTCACACACACTGAAGAATAGTATTACACCCTCACACACACTGAAGAATAGTATTACACCCTCACACACACTGAAGAATAGTATTATACCCTCACACACACTGAAGAATAGTATTATACCCTCACACACACTGAAGAATAGTATTACACCCTCACACACACTGAAGAATAGTCATCCATTATTGTCAAGCTGATACCCCGCTAGCATGAACAACCCAAGCGTCAGCAAGTTTTGTTGACAAAATCAAAATGCTGGGCTGGGGACATAGGTCAGTGGTAGGACACTTGTTTGACCTGACTCAGTGCTTAATACTACAGAAAAAAAAGATAAGATAAATTGATAATGACTACAAACCTTTGCAGCTTAGTCTTGACAATAATCACTTAACGTTTGAGAAATTGAGAGGCAAATGTAATGCCATGCAAGGTACTTCTGGTAGTATGATGGAGAAGTTTACAGTCAGCTTCAGAAGATAGAGCAACCTTGTCATTGAATTCTGGATATAAATAAATATAAAATCCAGTGTATCAATGCAATGCAAAGATGTTAAATGAACTGAAATTATCTCTACATCCATATGCAGTTGTATCTATGTTAATATACTTGAATAAATGGTTTTTTATTTTGAAGACAGTTAAATGAGTCTCTGGCCCTTCAGCATATTGTTTATATGATTACACAGAGATAATCAGAAATATCCATATGCCCGACACCAAAGTCTGCCCTTAGTAATTATACTCCCCTGTCATCCATTCAAAATAACCTGGCAAAATGGTCGTTCCATAGTGATTCAATATTTGTATGAAATATACTAGACTTTGTGTTGAACATTGCGAAGGAACGGGAATGTTCGTTGTCTTCTGCACGTTTGCAATGTGTAAAGGTGGTGAGTTACGACAGTGATTAGCATTTAGTTCTGAGCAGACCTAAGAGCTTCTTTACCTACGTAGGAAAAGGTAATGGCGGGACCTATGAAAAGTTTTATCAAGAAAAATGAAGCTTAGGTGAGATTTCAAAGGCTAGATTGCAAGTATAAATAGGATTTAATTATTAGAAAAAGGTCAAAGACATATTTCCAGAGCCATATGATAAAGGACCAGACTAATTTAAAGATAAACACTTTTGAGCATGACTTTAGTATGTATTCAGAGAATAAAAGTAAATAATCACGAATCTGAATGACAGGTTAAAACACCCCTCATATTTCTTCATGAAAACTATTAGGAAACAATTAAACACTTTTGAGAGATCACTGGATAAGCACAGTACCCAGAGACCAGTGGTTTGGCAACAAGGAAAGGAAAACAAAGGAGTTTAGTGAGCATTGTCAGAGACAGGAAGCAGTCAGGCATTAGTGTCCTGGGGAAGAATAGCAGAGAACTGTTAGCGGAACAGTCACGAATCATCAAGGTTTTTCTCTGATGACTGTGACAAGTTGGGTGATGTTTGTTATCTTTAAGACATTTAAGTTCGAATTGTCAGAAAGTAAAAATGTCCAAATGCACACACCAGGGAAGCAAGGCTTATGTATTTGAGAGGCTTAGGGAGATCCTGTCCTAGCTAAAGAGGACAGGTTTATATTGCTGTGGTGAGACACCATAACCAAAGTAAGTCGGGGAAGAGTTTATTTGGCTTATATTTCTAAATCATTGTTCATCACTGAAGGAAGTCAAGACAGGAACTCAAACAGGGCAGGATCTTGGAGGCAGAAGCTGATGCAGATGCCTTGCAGGGGTGCTTGCTTACAGGCTTGTTGCTGACTTGCTCAGCCTGCTTTCTTAAAGAACCCTGAACCACGCCCCGGGATGGCCCCACCCACAATGGGCTGGGCTCTACCCAATCAATCTCTGATTTTAAAAGTGTCCTACAAGCTCACCTGTAGTGCCATTTTACAAGGGCATTTTTCTCAATTGAGGCTTCCTCCTCACCAATGACTTGTATCAAGTTGATAAAAAACTGCCCAGCACACATCCCAAAAATACAAAATGAGGGAAAAAAATTTTTAGCAGAGTGCAAATTAAGAAACATGAATGGACTTAACAGATGAAAGGTGTGACTTTGTGTTAAGAACAAGCAGATTCCATTCAGGATAGCTCAGACTTACACATTCGGGATGGCTCGGACTTACACATTCGGGATAGCTGCTTCAGTCCTCACCCACTGTGGAGCAGGTGTGGAAATATTCTGGGTCTGAAAGCTCTGCTTTCTCCGGTGTCAGATGGCTGATAGTGAGAAATAGCACTGGCCCCTCAGCACGTGCACACATTATGTCACCAAATGAAAGCTTTCACAGCAGGGGACAGAAGCTGTCAAATAGCCCGAGACACTTTCTGGTATGGTGAATGGAGACTTTTGCCAGTTTCTGTCCAGACCACTGCTAACAACAATTTTCAAATTAATTAAAACATATGGTCATTAAATTCATATTTAACATGCTCTACAAATTTTGTACCAAAGACATTGAAAATATCAATTTAAAATTTTAGAGACACGTTCTCTTAATTTCTGATGGTTCTCACCTTACATTGTGTGTGGGGAGACATAGCACATGTCTGCTCATCCCAGATAGAAATTCCACAAGAGACCGAAGTACAGACCCCCACCAAAGATCACCTCGGGAAGCAGTGAGCGTTAGGGGGTTATTTACAGGGACAGAAATAACCGAGAGAATTGCATGACCGAGGCCCGCGTGAGCATAATGAAGCAGGAAGCTCACAGGGTTGGGAGCCTGAGGCCACTGCGCCCACTGCGCCCACTGCGCCCACTGCCGGTGCTCAGCAGGTTGGGGAGCGTCCTTTCGGGCACCTCAGCTCTCAGCTCTCTCTGTCTCCTCTAGGCAGTTCAGAATGCCCCTGCCTCTGTTTTTCTAGCCTGCTGGGCTTGGGATGGGAGGGTGTGAGAGGGGGATGAATCTCAGAAATGTTTTCTCTTTACATACTCCGTGAATCTGGTCGGTGTTAGAGACTTCCGGAAATTGCTTTGAGTTCACTTTCTCTCTTAAGAGCGTCCTGCAGGATGGAATGTCTCAGTCAGAGAGGAAAGAGCTTCTCAATTCAGTCCAGTGGCCAGTTAGCCCTTCAGCTTTTTAAAAGGAATTAATGTTTTATAAATGATATTTAATGTATTATTAAAGCATACTATTTCATAGGGCTCACAGAAAGCTCTGTGAAACCAAAAAAAAAAAAAAAAAAGTTCTTTTGGTTTTCCCTTAAAATTTTTATTTTCCCTTAAAATTTGCAGTGAGGGCTGGGTTTAAAATATGAAAAATGTGCCTTTTCTGTAGGTTTAAAATCCCATGTATTTTATGAATTATAGCATGATACAAGATATTAAAACAGAATTGTAGAAATTTACTACCATTAAATATGTATAGGCACTCTGTGAAAAACACAGAGTGGAGCTGATAGATTACTCAATTAAAAAAAATAAAGAGGACAGGAAGTAACCAAGGTAGGATGGTGGGGGTAGATTTGGGAGGACTTGTAGCCAAACATGACCAAAGTACATTGTAAGAAATTCTCAAGAAATTAATAAAATGTTTTAAAAACTGAATAGGTTTTATCTAACGCTGCAATTTTTAGATGGGATTTAACCATGAGAAACAAACTGAGATACTGAAGTGGACAGAACAAATGAATGGTCATGGTACCCACACATCCTAGACAGTGGGGGACTGTGATAAATACATTCTGTTCAAGCTCGTGGGCATCACCAGGCCACCCCCACTCAGTGAGACTGGCAACAGTGTGGTCCCATGCGTGCGGGTCTCCACGGCAGTGCCGGTGTGAACTGTCCATCTTGAAGGGTGTTGAGGGGAGACGGTCTTTGTGTCTAGTCGTCCAGTTTTTGTCCTGGGATTTCTATACTGTGCTGTGTTGGTGTTTGAGTTATGGAACTCCTAGTAGGTTATATATGCATATCTACTTTATTGAAAATAAGTTTTTCCATGCGATATATTTGGTTATGGTTTCTCTTCCCCAGCTGCTCCCCACTGCCCAAATACATACCCTTTTTGCTCTTTCTCATTTGAAAACAAAACAGGCAAACAAATAAATAAAAATAATAAAACAAACTCTAGTGGATTGTTTTTAATGGATGATCTGTGTCTTAGTGCAGTTTCAGGCTGAGAACACTGCCTCGTGTATAGATCTGCTCAGTGGCAAGGTACCAGTGGAGGAAAGCATTTTATTGGGGTTCTTCCCTAGAAACCCATGTGCATGTGAGGGAAAGATGCTGTTAGTGTAAGGCAAGGACACACAATGACACCATGTGTTAGCACCAAATGCTGATTTTATGGCTCCCATTTGCTGGTCTCACTATTATCCCAGTGTACTATTAAGCATAAAAGTATAAAGATAATCTTCACGTTATGCTCATTGTGAAGGTCTTTAAAATACCAAATACCTCAGATTTAAAGAAAAAGACAAGAAACAAAATGTATGTTGTGGTTTATAATATATAACTGATAAATAAAAAGAAATTCAGTTCATTCCTCTGATTCTTCTCAGTATGCTGATGGTTTTTTACCTGACATACGGGTGCTGGTCACAATTCAAAGTCTTACTGTCTGTCTTTAAATGACAGAGAAAAGGGAAGAATGGACAAGACAGGCAGGAGGTAAGATAAGATTCCCACAGAGATTCAAAGCCGGGAGTAAGACATGAGCAGATGATCCCCGATGCAATGGGCCTGGGATTCTGCCGTGTGCGGACCCCACAGATGGATTCGGGGCTTGAGATGACATCGAGTGACCTGTAAGTCACTCTTCGCTCTAAGGATCTGCTGCTTTATCCCTTGTACTTTGATGGCAGTTGCACTGCTTAAGCAAAAATCCAATGAATGAAGAGGCAGCAGTCAGAACAGAGTAAGTCTCCCTGCAAGTTTATGGGAACGTGGTTTTTATAAAGGGAACTGTACATTTGTCATTTATCTTCTAGCAAATAACGTTGTCTCCTCTCAGTTTATTCCTGTCCTCTTACTCGTGGTTATATTTCACATGTAGTCTTGGTAAACTGAGCTGGTCACAGTCTATTTAGGATGCTTCTTAAATAAATAATGCTTTTTGTTTTGGCTCATTGTTAAACAGCAGAAGACACGAGGAACTCAGAAACAGAAAGATCCAGACATTGTTTTCCCAACACTGTCCAAGTCCCTTACTGGAAGTTTCATGCTTACATTGAGTGATAGGCTTCAGAACAGACATTCAGAAATATTTGTCTTGTTTAACAGTAGTTATTAATTACTCTTTAGAGATGGATGTATAGAATTGATTATAATAACATACAAATCCTATTGGGCTAGGAGTCTAACTCAGTACAGAACATTTACTTCATGCAGCCCTGTGCTTGATCCTCTATAAACACTACTGCCACTGATGATAAGGACAAAAATATTATGATCACACACAGTCGTCATATAAGATCATTATCTAGTACTTGAAAAGATACACATGCTTGGCATATTGGTTATACAAGGTTCATGTAGTTCACAGGAAGCAGGAGGAATGGCATAATTACCTAGTCTCGGGTTCTTGGCCTCATTACTAGTGTCAGATGTGAGATGTGTCACATGGCTGAGCCTTGTATCCAGTCAGAAGTGGTTGTCTCCTCCCACAGCATGTGAGCCACTGTTAAAGCTTACAGGTTCACAGCTGGTGAGGTTAACGACTGCTTCCTTCCAGCACTGTGAATGCTACTCAGTAGCTTCTGTCTGGGCACCAGCTTGATTTCTCTGTGATCTATAAGAAAAGTATGTGCCGTCTTCAACAGTAGGGCCTTCACTGTCAGACAGTGGAGGTAACGGGCAGCACTGATGGAGCCTGTGCTGTCTGGGAGGGCCTGTGGGGGCCCGTTGTGTGTTGTGTAAGGACTCAAGTCAGTGTAGCCCATTCCTGGTATGAGGTGGTATGCTTTGTTTGCATTTTTATTACTATCTTTTCATGTACTTCAATGCTTTTTTAAAAATCATATCTTAGTTGTTATTCAAAAAATAAGGCAACTTGAGAACCTCAATGACCTTGCAAAGGGACTTGCATTTACCTATGTCCAGGTGTAGCTGTAGGGACATTAACGTTTGACCTCCTGTGAGTGATGGTTTATTCCCAATTTCATACTTACTGTAAGACTATAACCCTGTGAGATTCTGGGTTGCACTGTGTGTCATTCATCTGTGAAGAGTTCGGAATTCTCTGTTTATGTTTCTGCACATAAATTTGTAAAACTTCTGCTCCCCTTCTCAGCCCCTCAGCCATGCTTTGACTGGAACACAAAAGTGTGCCACACGACCTATCTGACCTCCCCTTTAAGAATGTCTGTGTCTGTGACCAAGGTACTTAACCTTTTTCAGGTGTTGAGTTTACAGTGTTCAAGATTTCATGTATATTTATATTTTATAATTTTATAAAAAATTTCATTTTATATTTATACATTTTGAAATTGACTTTTCATAGAACTCTGGTATGCTAATTATTATTATTTATTACATTAATTACTTGGTATTTTTCCCATCAATAAAAACAACAAAATCCTAGCAGGTAGAGCTAAACATCTTGACCTGTTTACTAGTTATTTGAAATATTATACACATTCATGAATTATAGTTTCTCAGATAATTTGAGCACCTTCTTGGGAATACAGTGAATATATTTACTATTGCATACTGGTTTTCATTTATTCTGGTATCAGATCTGGAAAGTTCCTCAAGCTTGTACTTCCCAAAGTATTCAGTGGCTGCTGAGAACCACTAATTACCTTGGCATTTAGTCTCTTGACAGAGTCTGTGTCTCCTGGCATTTGGTTTGAAAGCATCTCATAGCACCTAGGTCCTAGATTCTCTAAGGGGAATAGGCTTTGGTCTAGAAGACAACTCAGGTGTTTTAGGTATTGATTGATCCCGCAAATGGCCTAGGTTTTTGGTTCTTTGCTTTCTAGTTTTTTGAATAAAATAATCAAATGATGACACTCCTAGACCGCTTTTGGAAAAAAGAATCTTCATAGCACCAATAACAGCCTCCACTGGGTTGTTTGCATTGCTCTGGGAATGATGAGCAGAACACTTCCTTTGTTACTTTTATAGGGCTAGAACTTAGAAGAGCATCAAGCAGATGTCCACGAAATAAAAGGTTGTCCCATACAAAGTGGGAGTTGTGGAGGGTTTGGTTGGTTGATAATGTTGTTCTTTGCATGAGGTTGTAAACCCTTTCAGCTCCTTCAGTCCTTTCTCTAGCACCATCATTGGGGTCCCCAGGTTCAGTCTGCTGGTTAGCTGCAAGCATGATCAGCTGTACCTGTGTGACTCGGGCAGAACCCCTGACGAGGCATCCATATCTGGTTCCTACCAGTAAGTACTTCTTGGCATCAGCAATAGTGCTTGGGTTTGGTGGCTGCATATGGGGTGGATCCCAAGGTGAGGCAGCCTCTGAATGATCTTTTATCCAATACCTGCTCCTCTATTTATCCCTTTATTTCCTTCTGTGAGTGTTTTGTTCTCCCTTCTAAGAAGGACTGAGGCATCTCTGTTTTGACCTTCCTTCATTTTGAGCTTCATAAGGTCTGTGAATTGTTTCTTGGGTATTCAGAGCTTTCTGGGGGCTAGTATGTGCTTGTCAGTAAGTACATCCCATGTGTGTTCTTTTGTGACTGGGTTACCTCACTCAGGATGATAGTTTCTAGTTCCATCCATTTGCCTAGGAATTTCATAATGTCATTGTTTCTAATAGCTGAGTAGTACTCCATTGTGTAAATATACCACACTTTCTGTATCCATTTGTCTGTTGAAGGACATCTGGGTTCTTTCCAGCTTCTGGCCATTATAAATAAGGCTGCTATGAACATGCTGGAACATGTGTCCTTGTTAGAAATTGAAGTGTCTTTTTCGTATATTCTCAGGAGTGGAATAACTGTGTCTTCATGTAATACAATATCCGATTTTCCGAGGAACCGCCAGACTGATTTCCAGAGTGGTTGTACCAACTTGCATTTCACCAACAATGGAGGAAAGTTCCATTTTCTCCACATCCTTGCCAGCATCTCCTGTTACCTGAGTTTTTGATCTTAACCATTCTGACTGGTGTGAGGTGGAGTCTCAGGGTTGTTATGATTTGAATTTCCCTGATTACTAGGGATGTTAAACATTTTTTTAGGTGGTTGTTGTTTTTTATAATGGTCTCTGTTGCAAAGACATTTCCTTCACAAGAAGTGAGAACTATCCTAATCTTTAGGTCTAGGGACAAATAGTTAAGTTACTTATGGATTCTTCTAGTTTATTAAAGTGGAAGTTATAGGTTTCTAAGATGTACGACATTACTATCCCAGTGCACTGGGTTAGACTTCCAGCACCAGATATGTTTTTCCTCTTCTTGTATGGGATTTGAAGTCCTGTAAGAGATCTATTGGTTACCACCAAGGTATATTAACTCACCACCTGAGGATATTTATGTTTTCATTTCCTGGGTATTATGAACAGAGCAGCAGTGAACACAGCTGAGCAAGTGTCTGGAATAGGACATGGAGGCCTTTGGGGTCACACCAAGGAGTGAGATAGCACGGCTATGTTGTATACTTATTCCTAGTTTGGGGGGATTCTATTTACAGCTTTTCAGAGCAGGTGACTAGTCTGCAGTTCTCCCAACAGTGAACATGGGTTTCTTTTCCCTCACAGCTCTTCCAGCATTTGTTATTAATTGTCTTGTTCAGTTTTGCCATCCTGACTGATAAAAATCTCAAAGTAGTTAGGTTTACATTTTCCGAATTGCGATGGGCTGTGAACATTTTTGGAAATATTTCTTAGCTGTTATTTTTCTTCTTTTGAGAATCCTCTGATCAGATCCCTGGTCTACTTATTGAATGGGTCTGGTCTGGTCTAGTCTTGTCTGTCCACCACGTACCCACCCACCCATCCATCCATCCATCCATCCATCCATCCATCCATCCTTTCTCCTTCCCTCCCTCCCTTCCTCCCTCCCTCCCTCCCTTCCTCCCTTCCTCCCTCTCTCTCTCTCTCTCTCTCTCTCTCTCTCTCCCTCCCTCTCTTTCTTTCTTTTCACTCATACACTTGGATAGGCTTACCCTCACCCGTCACCAGTGTCACCTCTATCTAATGTGTTGCCCAAGGGTGGTACAGGCTCACTCTCCTGAATGCTGCAGCTGGCAAGGGGCTGTAGCCCAGACCAGGGTTGTCTGCATGGCCTTTGTGGTAACACAAACCACAGACATCCCCACAGACCCCTGCTATAGCAGTGCAGGCTCCTGGCATCAGGCAGTTCCTCTCCGCTGTAGTCTCCGGAGCCACTCCTCATCACTGTGGTCACACTGTTCCACTTCTCTTTCTCTCTGTCACATCATAGTGCTCCTGTACATGCTGTGTCAGCAATGACATCTTTTGAATGGTAGGATGGTAAATGTTTGTCTGGCCAAAGATTCCAAAGAAAATAATCCCTGGCCAAAGTTGAACAAATCACAGAAAACTGTAATACCTCATGGATTGGTAGGATCAACGTTGTAAAAATGGCCATCTTACCAAAAGCAATCTACAGATTCAATGCAATCCCCATCAAAATACCAACCCAGTTCTTCATTGAGTTGGAAAGAACAATGTGCAACTTCATCTGGAATAACAAAAGACCTAGAATAGCAAAATCCATCCTCAACAACAAGAAAACATCTGCAGGAATTACAATCTATGACCTCAAGCTATATTACAAGGCAACTGTGCTAAAAACTGCATGGTACTGGTATAGAAATAGGCACATGGATCAATGGAACAAAATAGAAGATCCAGAAATGAGCCCTCACATATATTGTCACCTGATTTTTGACAAAGGAGCTGTAAACATTCAATGGAAAAAGGACAGCCTATTCAACAAATGGTGTTGGTCCAACTGGCACTCAGCATGCAGAAGAATGAAAATAGACCCTTTCTTATCTCCTTGTACAAAGCTCAAGTGCAAGTGTATCAAAGATCTCCACATTAAATGAGGTACACTGAAACTATTAGATGAGAAAGTAGAGAAAACCTTAGAACACATAGACACAGGGGAAATTTTCCTGAACACAACACCAATGGCTTGTCCTCTAAGGTCAAAGATTGACAAATGGGAATTAATGATATTGCAAAGTTTCTGTAAGGATAAGGACATTGTCAAGAAAACAAAACAGCAGCCAACAGAGTGGGAAAAGATCTTTACCAACCCCACATCAGATAGAGGCCTAATATTCAATATATACAAAGAACTCAAAAAGCTAGACACCAGAGAATCAAACAACCCTATTAAAAAATGGGGTACAGAGCTAAACAAAAAGTTGTCAATTGAGGAATATCGAATGGTTGAGAAACATCTAAGGAAGTGCTCGACATCCTTAGCCATCAGAGAATTGCAAATCAAAACAATCCTGAGATTCCACCTTACAACAGAATGTCTAATATCAAAAATTCAGATGACAGCAGATGCTGGCGAGGATGTGGAGAAAGAGGAACACTTCTCCACTGTTGGTGGGGTTGTAAACTGGTACAACCACTCTGGAAATCAGTCTGGCGATTCCTCAGAAAACTGGACATAGTACTACCTGAAGACCCAGTTATTCTACTTCTGGGCATATACCCCAGAGATACTCCAATATACAACAAAGACACATGCACCACAATGTTCATAGCAGCTCTATTTATAATAGCCAGAAGCTGGAAAGAACCCAGATGTCCTTCAGTAGATGAATGGATACAAAAATTGTGGTACATTTACGCAATGGGGTACTACTCAGCTATCAGAAACAATGACTTTATGAAATTCCTAAGAAAAATGGATGCATCTAGAGAATATAATCCTTAGTGAGATAACCCAGTCACAAAAGAACAGACATAATATGCAGTCATTGATAATTGGATACTAACCCCAGAAAGCACTGAACACCCCAGAAACAACTCACAGACTGTGTGAAGTTTAAGAAAAGAAAAAGAAAAGAAAAAACCATTATGCTCAATCCTTACACACCAAGAAAACTTTGACTAATTCTGGGTTAAATCCTGTTTTTCATGTACTTTATGCTCATTGTAACGAGTAAGATCTTAATGCACACTATCAAACCTTAAAAAAGAAAGCCAAGCACTGACAAAAATATATCCATATACTTTTATGCAAAAATGCTTATAATTTGTACATTTATCTTTGTTTTTTAAAATAAAGTTGTTCAATTAAAAAAAAACTGTAATTCAGCATAGAGCCGTCTAGTCTCATGGTTGAACGTCTGGCACAACCAACTGAGAGATTAGCAGATAGACCAGTGATGAGAAGCAAGCACAACAGGAAATGCTCAGTCCACTGTGGTCTGCTCTTCCTCTTGGGGTAGGATGCAGCTCTGGGGGTCGCAGTGATGGACAAGATGGTTGGGTTTTCTCAAAGGAAGAAAGCATAGGCCCTCTGGGCACATGCGTTTGTTACAGGCTCTACTGAGGGACAGTGCACTTCACCATTTCCCAAGGAGCAGTAACTGCAACAGCCCGCTGCACCACAGGCCAGCAGTGTTGTCTCGGTGCTTCCTGACATGCCCAGGCCGATTTGCAGTGTTTACTACAGTTATTGATTTGCTTATATTGAGGCATCCCTGCGTTTCAGGGACAAAAGCCACCTTGGTCATGGTGTATAATCTTTTAGATGTATGTCTGTGTTCTGGTGCAAGTGTTTATTAAGCACATTCAAGTCTATGTTCTCTGGGGACATTGGCATGTGGTGTTCTTTTCTGTTGTTGCAGTGTAAACTGACTGTCTTTTGTGCCACACACCTGTGGGGAGTGGGAAGAGGCTCTCCTTCTCCCCTCCTCCATGAACCTTCCTTAAGTCTGGTGGCTGAGTCAGAGGCCATGGAAGTGACACCACTGTGTAGAAATCCCTGTCCTGGAATCCCGGTGTCCTAGTTCTGCGCCTTGTCTTGTTAGGGAGTACTCTGGACATGCTAAAAATGACATAGACATGGAAATCACTGTCCTCCTCTGCAATGCTTATAGCTTCGCCTTTGTGGCAAGGGAAGGCAGTTGCTTCAGCTTTGAAAAGAAAGATTTTCATTCATATGTCTTGAATAATTTTTACATTTCCTTTTAACAGCAGGACACACTGATCCTATGGCTCTTGCAAAGCTTTCACTGTGTTTATACTACCGGTGGGCAATTTCTTTACTGCTGGACTGTTCTTGCAGATTTGTAAATCTAGTGTAAATAAGCTACCTTAGTAATGGCCATTTAAATCTTCCCTCTGGATTATCCATGGAGCCATAATGTTTATTGACATGCCTTCCCGTGATGTAGTTCTTAATTGGGAAGCACATCTTATAAGAGAGCTATAGCCTTCGACTAGGATAATTCCCGTGGCTTGAAAGTTCCACAAAGGAATTCATTGGCATTAGCAACCCAAACAGATTTATTTCTTAACACTTGTCCCAGAGGCTCTAAACTATTGCTATAAAACTTAGGACAGGCCTTCAGTAACTACATTCTCTAGTTACCCAGATTTATTTCTGGGTTAATTGGTTATTCTGTATTTTTCTAGAAAGTCATGAATATGTTCTTCAGAATATAGATGTGTAGTTAGTCATGAGAACTATATAGAATACAAAATAGTGTAGATGAAGACTGATGTAAGAGGACAGGCTGCCCACTTCATTCTGTCTAGTGTGGCTTTGTATTTATAGATTCAGTTGGTAAAAAGCATAAGAATAGGGACCCAAGTCTGCATATTGAGATAATTTCCACCCAAATAAATGCTGGGAGTAGGGACTTTAGTACATCTGTAACCTCAGGGCTAGAGTTGGGAGGTGGGGGCCAAAGACACATGGGTTCTCAGCGTTACCTTAAGAGCAGATCTAGTCAGCCTCTGTCTCAAAAACAAAGATAGACTCTGATAGAGGAACACACCTAGTGTGTGTGTGTGTGTGTGTGTGTGTGTGTGTGTGTGTGTGTGTGTGTGCACATACATGGCACACACAAAAATAACATGTAACTAATCAGTTTCTTGGGTTATGAAGGGTAGAAAACATGGCAAAGCATAACAGCTTACTTTGCGGTGGGTGGCTTATCATCGTCAGCAGCTGACAACTCTGTCTGCTTCCTCCTAGTGACCTTCCTTTTGCAACAGTGCGCAACGAGAATCTAGGTTCTTTTCAGTCCCCAGAGACATCTGGAAGGAAAAGTGCCAGAGCAATAAGAAGTATAATTCCAACAGATCACATCAGGACATACTCCACTTCTTAGAATATTTAATAATTAGAAAAGTTAGACACAAACAAAACCAATTCTGTATTTAAAACAAAAAAATTTTTAAATGTATAATATAAATCCAGACAACAGTAACTGGGGATTTTAGGTAATTCAATATATTTCACTACTGTATGAAGAAATTTCTAATTCATAGTTATTTTGAGTTCCTCTTGGACAGGACTTTGAAGGAAAATGTTGGCTAGTGGAGACACATCAGAGGGTGAGAGTACACTTTGATGTTTGCACCTTTAGTGACTTGCTATAGTCATAGAAAAAGAAAGAACACAGTGGGACGAGCAAAACATATTTAAAACGTGGAACCGATACAGCAAAGCCTGAGTTGTGGATTCATGGCAGAAACTAAAAGAATGCTTTACCTGTCCTAGGAATGACAGTCCTTAGGAAAAGAAAAGTGCCACACAAAAGCAAAGTCGAGACTGTTCTATAAAGTGAGTTCATGAGACAAGACCCCAGTGTGTTCTGCCTATGTATAGTACATAAAACTCTGACGTCCTCACTGTATAGAAATATGCTGGATACTTATGAATTTAAGGAATTGTACATTACAGTGAAGTCAAGGAAAAATTAAAAAAAAAAAAAAAAGACCAGAATCCTCTGTTTCTGTCACGTGGTACCAGGTCGAGGTCCTCAGTGGCAACGGGCAGGGCTTTGGGCAGGCGCAGTTAAGTGCAGAAAAGTATTTCAATGTAGATTGGATGGTGTGTGGCAGTGGTGGCACTGGAGTGACATTGACCAAAATTAACTAAGTAAAATTAATTCTGTGCTTGAAACTTTTCCGTGGCAACTCTGTTGTGAGCGGCTCTAACATCAGTGCAGCGCTCTCCAGACCGCTTCCTTCTCATGACTCCTCAAGAGCACAGCGTAGCTAGACAGTGGATGGAGTTCCCAGAGCATCTGCCTCCTCGTGCAGACACCCTGCAGGAGAGTAGCTGTGGACACCAAACAGCCGCCCACACAGCCTGGTCTGTGGCCAGTGAGCACAGCGCTTCTTTCTAGCCTGGACTCGGGCGTGCTCTTGCTTCTCTGCATGGCTAATGAGTGACTGAAACATTAACGGTAAGCATTGCCCACAGTGAAGAGAATGTTTCCTTTTCCTTTCCTTTCCGTTCTTTCCTTCTTAACTGTTTGAATTTCTTTGTGAGAGTCTTACTGTATAATCCAGACTAATCTCAAACTCAAGATCCCAGCCTCAGTTTTAATAGCCTGGAGCACTTCCTTTAACCAAAGATCTACAATCACTTGCTTTACATCACCTCAACTTGTTAATTTCAAGGATTCCGACACTGCTCATGTTCTTGGTCAACCAGAGTTAATTGAGACACTATGTTTAATTTGTAATTTCTAACACCTATAGTAATATTAGAAGTAGCTATAAGGAACTTCCCTCTTCTCCATATCTGTGTGTGTGTGTGTGTGTGTTTGTGTGTGTGTGGGTGGGTGGGTGGGTGGTGTGTATACGTACATACTATGTTTTAACTTCTCTAAAATTTTATACAAGTTTTTCATAATTTTTTATCAAAACTGAAAGTTTTATTTCATAGCCACTGAAAAGAAGGTTATTTTGTATACCTTTGATTAAGTAGCACATTAAGTATAATGTTTTATTAAATCACCTATTCAAAATGATGTTTTAAGTTTTTTAATATATTTATTTTACCTTATGTATATTAATGTCTAAATACACATGTATGTGCACCACATGTGTGCCTGTTGCTTTTGGAGGCCAGAAGAGCGTGGTGGGTGCTTGGAGCCACCATATGTGTGCGGGGAACTGAGCCCAGCTCGTGCGGAAGAGCAGCAAGTGTTCTCAAACTCTGGGATGTTTCTGTAATCCTTAAGATGATATTTTAATAAATATTTTAAACACATTGAAGTCACTGTAGTTTTATGTTTAACTAAGGCTTGAGACTTGCCAGCCAAGGGTGATGTAATTTAATTAATTCTGAAGACTGAGGCGTGTTCTCCTAAACCATTCTGTCCTATGATGATTATTGCCATAAGAAGCTTTAATTTGGTGTCACTTTGAATTTGGGCAATGATATCAAACTGTTAAATGAAATTCTCTGGTGACTAGAACCACTCAGCAACAGCTGTTACACTACCTGTGAGGAGAGTCTCCCCAACAGCAGCCGGATGTGCCTGCCATTTAAGTCCTCAGTGTATTGGCTCCTGCCCGTGTGCTCAGGGCAGGCGGGGTTCAGTGTCAAGTGCCCATTACAGGACTTTCTCAGTCAGCTGCGTGCAACAGAGTGGATTTGGGTGGACAACTAGGATAGGAGAAAATCGTTCCTTTGGTTTTTCTGCTTTGTAATGTCAGGAAAGTTTAGAGGCCTTCTCATGCTATTAATATTTACACCGTGTCTCTGTGTGTGTACATACACATATACTCTTATGTAAATTATTTCTTTAAAAATTAGTTAACTGAAAATTTTATCCCCTGTACCTAGTCTATTTTTGTCTATCTTTGTTAAAGTATTTCATTAGCCCAGAAGATGATTAAATTTAAGAATAATATTTAAGGTCTAGGAAGATAGTTCAGCAGTTCAAGTGCTCTTTGTGTAAGCACTGACAGAAATGTGAGTGAGGTTTGCTTATGTCTCAGCACAGGGAATTCTGGGCTAATAGGTGACCTCTGAGTTTAATGAGAGATCCCTTTCTCAAAATTATTCATTATCTTGACTATAGGGCATGCTATGTGTACTCATAGAAATATAATGTAAAATAGTGAAATATTGTAATTCAAAAACAAAAATGCAAGTTTTAAAATGCATCCATTCCATATCTCAGAAAATACATCGGGCAGCATTGAAGATAGCTGGTATCCTCACAGCAGTTTGTTTTTCTGAAGCCCCAATTAGGAACATCAAGTCCATCCCACACCCTGTCTCTCATCCAGGGAGCCAAGAGACTTGTACTGAGTCGTACCTGAGATGGTTCTTCCCTCTGAGCCTCTCCCACGTTCCCTCCTCCCTCACGCTCTGCATGGCCTTGTCATTTTTGTGTGGCGGGCTCCTATGCATGTCACGAGTTCAGGTCTAGACTCTTCTAACATGGGTCTCCTGTGATATTTTCACAAGATAAATGTGGATTTGTTGTTTCTAAGGTAAACCTTTTGCTTGTCACGTGAATAAAAGCTGAATTTGTAAAATGGTTTTGTTATTTTGAGCTGGTCACAGACTCACTGTTAGCTGAGGATGTGCTTGAATAAAGCAAAATTTTTAAAAATTTATAATTATACACATTAATGATTGACTTTTAGAAAATTAATTTACATAATTTTATGAGGGTAGTTTTGTTTGTAAGTCAGCAGCTATGTTACTTCATCTAATCTTCTATCTGGACAGTAATATGTATCTATCTCCCAAATAAACTATGGGACACAGTACATTACCTTCTTCCCACAAGAATTGAGTTTAAAATCTGAATATTACATGCAGCATAGATCAGCATCATAAAAATCAGTGTTTTTTAGCGCCATTGTTATCAAAGTTTGAATGAGAGTTACATGGATAGTGTGTTTTCACCACATCCCACAAGTTCTGCCCGTGGATTATAATTGTCACGTGCATTCATGTACTGTGCGACCAAGGCACTGTCTTTACCATTGCGGTTCCAGGTGCCCCCTCGCTGCTGGGAGTGGGAATGCTTCCCAGGCAGGTGAAACAGGAGGCGCTCGCTGGGCTGTTCTGTCTCACACTGGGGTGAGGGAACTTCTGGGCAGATATAACGCTGCACAAGACTACATTTCATCCTACGTCACCATCGAGCGCTGGGCGTGTGGGAACTGCCGATGGCACTCAGGAGGTGGGAGAACACGAGCCTGAGTGAGAAGTGACCTAAGCTGAGGTCAAAGCTGGGGTTCCCTGACTCCTTCGAGGAAGAGCCTGGGGTTGGGGTGGGGTGTTCCCAAACTCCTGGACATTCAGACTCCACTGGAAGTGGCAGGGAGTTGGGAATGGAAGGGGCCCATGTGCTGAGGACAGTGAGCGCAGGCCAGTGGCAGCGAGTCTCGAGGGCAGGTGGCAGGTGTCTCCTGTGGGAGACTTAGGCTGCCCGGCTCTGTAGTGAAGGCTTTCTTCATGCTCCCTGTGGCAATTCTAGATGAGAGAGACAGTCCTCACTTCTAAACCACTGACTGTTCATTGTGGCAAATGGGTGCATAGTATAGCCTCCTCAGAACCAGAGGTTAAATGCCTTTTGCAGGAAGGAGTGTCAAGGAAGGGAAGCTTATTGGCTAAACCCTCAGGGTCTCTAGATAGTTCCTTAGCATGGAGAACTCTGTTCTGGGCTACACGACCACTGGTCACATCCCTTTGTGGGGAGTGTGGTCCAGTGTTCCAGGCCAGGAATCTTGGTAAGAAGCAGGGACACACCTACCTCCTCGGATGTGTGCTAGTGGGGTCTCTGAACCCACTCAACCTTGCCAACCTTATCATGTGGTCACTACCCCACAACCATGGCTGTCCTCAGGATTTTATTTTCTCCTTTGATTTTCCTCTACTAAGTGATTCATGAAATGAAAATATTATTCTGAACTTAGTTATACTATGAATGAAAGTCTAGCTGTTCTTTGTAACCTGATTAAGAAAGATACTGAGTATAGTAGCTGGAAACTTTCCAAATATATGAGGTGTTATAAATTTAAGGCTCACTCATCCACATTTATTTAATCACTTTACTAAGATGTATAGTACATAATTTTATTGTATTTTAAAGTGTCTACTATAAAGCATGTACTATTTTAGGTGCTATCTTACTGTGTAGTCTTGGTTACTTTAACATAGCATCTAACACTGAATAATCTGTGAGGAAGAGAAGCTTACTTCCACTTATAGTTCTGGAGTTTGGAAAACCAACGGTATGATACCTGCATGTGCTCAGAATCTGGTGAGGACCTTCCTGCTGTGTCAGGGCACGGTATAATATGTCACGTACTGAGACAAAACAAGTGTGTTGCATCAAAATTCTCTTCTAATAAATGTGCAGATTCCACTGTGGGCATTAGTACTCACTACTTCTAGCTCTGAATACTTGTGAAATACCTCCTGTCAAATGCCATTTACTAAGTAAGACTTTCAGGATTGAATTTCTAACATGAACTGTTAGGGAGGATAGTCCCACTGTAGCAAGTGCTAAGAGTGCCAAGAATGTTGCTGCCTCCCTGCCTCCCTCCCTGCCTGTGGACCCACCTGCCATCCTAGTTTCATTTATTTAATTATGGGTGTTTTGTCTGCATGTATGCCTGCACAGGTATCTTGGGACTACACTTGGTTGTGAACCACCATGTGGGTGCTGGAATTGAAGTCAGGATTTGTGAAACAGTCATCGCTCTTAACTACAGAAGCCATCCCTCCAGCCCCACTGATTATTTCTTAATAAATCTATAGTAGAAATACATATAAATGTCATGAGAACACAGATGAGTTTCAGTTCAGGATAGAGTTATGTAGAAGACTTTCATATACTTATTGGGTGTATTAATTTATTCATTGGAGAAATGTCTATTCAAGTCTCTCAACCAATTTTAATTGGGTTGTTAGTTTTTGTTACTTAGTGTTGTCCATCCATCGTGTGGCTATCAACTCATTTATAGATCTTTTCTTTTTGCTCCGTATGTTTCTCTTCACACTGCCAAGTGCACCATGTGCTCTTTGTTTATTATGGTGCTGTTCACTGAGTTGGGTTCTGTTGTCTCTATTTCCTATTCTACATCCGTGAAGCTGATAATGACCAGTGTCATGTTTTACAGAGTTTAAATCTTCAATCCAGCTTCTCCCTCTCCCTCTTCCTCCCTCTCCCTGTCTGTCTGTGTGTGTGTGTGTGTGTGTGTGTGTGTGTGTGTGTGTGGAGGTCATTCTTTTAGGAGTTGGTTCTCTCCTTCTTGAGATAGAAGGACTCAGGTCTTCAGGTTTTTTCAGCAAATGCTTTTACCACAGAGCTATGTTACCTCCCTGTCCTCACGCTTGTGCATTTACATCCACTTTGCCAGCATAGCTTGTCTAAGAGACTACCCTTTCCCAAGGATTATTGCTGTAATTTGCTGAAGTTGTTTGACAGTGTATTCACAACTTCATTTCTAGGCTTTGTTCTGTTCCTTTGGTCCATTTGCCTCTTTATGGATGATATTGTGGTTTTATTTATAGTGTTGTTCAAAGAACAGTATTCATAGTTTTTTTAAATAAAGTTTAGCTTACAAAGACCAAGCTCACAGATTATTATTTCTGTGTTTTGTTTTAGAAGTTTTATGACCTGTTTTTATATTTTGTTGTGTTACATTCTGAGTTAATATATATGTAAGATTTTAATGAAGATTTTTCTTATATATTTTGACATATACTAACAAGATCAGCATTGTTTGATTAAAAAGATTCTCATATCTTTTCCATAGCTAGAGAAGGTATGAAATAGTAATGATACTGATTTGTTCTCCTGAGCATTGTATAAAGAAGAAAGAGCCCTCTTGTAAAAGCTGTAGTTGTGTTTAATAATCCCACCCTTCCTGAAACAGGAGCCTAGCTCTCAATACAGTGTTCTGTCCTGGAAACATGCAAAAGCTGGTCCATTAATGTTCTTCTTCCCCAGACAGGCAGCTTTGTAGCTTGGGTGGGTATGATAATTAGTTTATAGCGCTTATCACTTCAATATGTAAGCATATACCCAATATCATATACCTGAAATGTTTGCACTTTCATACGTTATATTGCAAAAAAGCTAGAAAAGTACTATCTACTGGAATGCTTAATGAAAACATGAGACATAATTTATAGCTATGCCCCTTAGGAGGCATTCTTTATATCTCATAAGAGGAGCCTGCTGTTCCCAGTCTGCTTTTCTGCTGTTCCTCTTGGGTAAGGGTGGACAGCATGAGGGAGAAGGGCATTGGGAGGGAGGATGGCTCCCATGGTGACTTCCTACCCGTCAGGCTGGAGCACTTCTGCCACAACCTGGGGTTCTAAAGTGTGTGTTTTCTGTATGGATTGAGTCCTTTGCTCTGGCAGGACCAGTTCAGCCTGTGCTACCCTGTCTGCATGTCTGTTGTGCAGTGTGACACCGCTGTGACACCACTGTGACACCGCTATGACACTGCTGCTCAGCCCCTTTCTAACTTCAGACCAGGCCAGAGAACTGAGCAATGACTGTTTACTGAAGGGACACCCGACAATTATTCATAAACTTGAAAATTTCACATCTTTTTTAAATAAATCATCTTTTAATTCGGAAATACTATGAATCTAAAACCATTGCAACTTCTTTTCTAACTAAATCTGAAATGTGCTCAGTTCACCGTGACACATCATACACTTTTAGTTAATAAAGTTTCTTAGCATTTTAGTTTTTAAGGGAAATATTTTTTAAGTTAGATAATTATTAGACTTATGCTGTATATGTTGAAAGCACAAAAGAATTGAGTGTTATTTTTGCTTTTTAACAAATAAAAGCTTCTTTGATAGCTTTAGGTATGTTATAGCAACTGTAAATCCTGTCAGAATAGATTAGTTTGACAAACCATTTTTAGTCTTTTGAGGTTTACCTAATCTTCTGATTTTATCTGTGTCTGAAAGCCGACACATGCGCATAACTCTAAAGGAGATTATTCCCATCCTCACATCTATTAAAAGAAACGATTTTTAGAAACATGCTTGTGATATTTGATAATGAAAGTTAATTTGGAATTTCAGAAATGCACAATTAAAAGGAGAAATTAATTTTATTGTTTGTTATACATATATCTTATAAACATCTTTTCAAGAGCATTTAGAATTCTTATACTTTCTTTTCATAGTTACAGCTATCACAACACGGGCTAGAGGTCCATAGGTCGCATTTGGACTCCACAGTAAATACAGAGAGCATCACCACTCCGCGGAATAAATAATGTTTTGACTACTAGTTTGGTCTTCAGACTTTTGTCAGAGAGAGAGGAAGGTATCCTGAAAAAAAAAAAGCATAAAAACGAAACACAAGTTGAAGCAAGGTTCTCTTGTTAAATAATGCAGGTGGTTCCTTTCTAACAGAACGCTGCTCTTTAGACAACCATGTGAATTGCAAAGAGGGTAGTCAAATCTTAGACAATTTCTGTTACAAATTTGGCTTAAACATGTAACATTTTGCATTTTGACAGCATGTATATATGAATGTTCATGTTTATGCAAATAGCATCTTTTTCTCTGGGCTTGAGAATACTAAATCTGCATTGACTAATTATGAACTTAGTAGAGGGTTGTGGATTGAATGCATGTTCCTTACAATTGCAATCTTAACCCTAGTGTGGTACAATTTGAATGTGAGGCTTTAGGCTGATAACTGGGATCGGGCAGTTCATGACCACAGAGGCTTCATGGTTAATTGCCTCATTTATAAAAGAACTCTGTGTGCACTGTTGCTGTGCACATGTGCAATGATTAGGTGCCCGTCTAGAAGTCAAGAACACACCTCATTGGTGACTATCTACAAACACCTTCATCTTGGACATCCAGCCTTCAGAGCTGTGGAAAACATTTGCATTTAAGCAACTCGAGTTTTAGGAAGTGCTACAACAGCCAGACTGACAAGACTTCACAGTAGGACGAATATAGAATATATTGAGAAGGTAGCCTCACTTACATACCATTATTGAAATATGGGACACACCACTTAGAAAACGTGCAGATAACTATAAAGCACACACAGGAAGGACGCAAGGCATCCAGTCCTGTTTACAACAGCAGGCTGTACAGCCATGGGGAGTAAACTCGGAAACAGACTCGAAGAGAATCAGAAGATATTTAGCAGGCCTTACTAAATGAAACATGACTAGGTTATATTTCGTATAATAGTCATTTTTAAAGTCAAATAAATATTTCATCAGTAGTTAGTTTTGAGTGCTGAGTTCACACCTGATTTTCCTTACTTTTTCTTACATTTTTGCTTCATACAGTGAATTGTATGTTACTGTGTTGTTCATAAAACCAACTCATATTCAACCAGGGTAAGACTGTGGAGGAAAGCCAAGCCAAGCGGTGTGGGAAGAGCTTGGCCAGGTCAGACTTACTGCAGGACGACCAGGACTGCTGGTTGGTCATGAAGAGCTGGAGAGTATTTTCACAGCATTCTACTAGTCTCTAAGACACTTCCAGGTCTTTCGTTACTTATATTTAATGAGCATTTACAGCGTCCACCATGTGACTGCTCTCCTGAAACATACTTCCCACAGAAAGAGCAGAAGCTAACCAGTTCTGCATTATATGTAAGAACATTCAAAGACATTTTCTGTTTTCAAAGATAAAATAACCCATTTTAGTTTATGGAACTGCTGTAATTTTTAATGCAATGTTTGCTGTTTGTGCTGATTGTGAAGTTGATAGCAGTCATTTGCTGTAAGTAGAGCCTACCATGTGGACGTGGAGGGCTTTGTTCCACAGCACTCCTTACCATGCCCCGAAAAGAGGCAAACATGTTATATCTGGGCAACAACAAGTTGGGAATTAGTGAAAATAATCTCCTCTAGTCGAGAGCTGTTATTAGCCAGATGAAATTTGAAGTAGGTTTGCCGTGGAAGTTTGTCTCAGCATCTGCACTGAGGTCCTAGCCAGATGCTCGGTATAAAATTCAATGGATCTTGACAAGCACTGACTTGCTTTCAGTGTCTATATGATGCTAAGAATCCTTGACAAATAAGAAAAGCTAGTTTAACAAATTTCATCTAAGTTAATGTTTTATTTAAATTAGTATAAATGTTTTCTTTTCTCCATATAATACAAAAGCAACTGTTGACAGCAGTCTTAAGATTGAAGCCTAGCTTGTCTGTAAGCTGTCATAAAAATAAGAATAAATAAATGAAACCTTATTCTATTTGCCTTTTGAATACAAATTAAATACACATGATTCAGTAGTTTAGATGTAGTTTTTTAAAGGGGTTTTGTGTAATTTTATATATAAAAAGAATTAAATCATTAAAGAATGAGTTTTGGAACAGAATTATAAGGTATATACATACTATTCTGGCTGAAAATGTGAAATGTAACATGTATTTATATTTAAATTAACATGTATTGTATTTATACAATGAAATGTATAAATAATAATTATATAGTCCTAAATAAAAGTAATCCTGAATTTAAATTGTACCCGTATACATAGACGTGTGTGTGTGTGTGTGTGTGTGTGTGTGTGTGTAAGAGGAGGGAGAAAAGGGAAATTTATCCTTTTCCACCGATTATGGATAATGGAGTAATTAGAATTTAATAAAACTTGAGGAAAATATATTTGCAAGAAGTGTCATGTTCCCGAAGTGTGTTGAGTCTGTAAGGTCATGGAATTGTTTTGGAGGATCTGGTAGAAGTCACTGTGTAATGCTGTGAGGGCAATGGGAGCAGCACTCTGTCGGCAATTCCTTTGTTCTCCATGGGTGTGCAAGACATGTGGATATGTTCATAAAATCTCACCATTCATGTGACTGTGCTCATAATGTGAGTTCACACTGGCTGTGCTCATAATGAAAGTGAGTTCACATGGCTGTGAACATAATGAAAGTGAGTTCACACTGGCTGTGAACATAATGAAAGTGAGTTCACACTGGCTGTGAACATAATGAAAGTGAGTTCACATGGCTGTGAAAATAATGAAAGTGAGTTCACACTGGCTGTACTCATAATGAAAGTGAGTTCACACTGGCTATGCTCATAATGAAAGTGAGTTCACACTGGCTGTGCTCATAATGAAAGTGAGTTCACATGGCTGTGAACATAATGAAAGTGAGTTCACATGGCTGTGCTCATAATGTGAGTTCACACTGGCTGTGATCAGAATGAAAGTGGGTTCACACTGGCTGTGATCAGAATGAGTGGGAAACCTGCTTTTGTTGCCTATACCAACCCCACCTTTAACGATTTTAATTAATGTGTTTTTCCTGTATTCAGGAAGTCACTAATGACATTTAGGGAGAGGAAGCTTGTTAGTTTCCTTCCTGACTGTTCAGCTTTTATTTTTATTGAAATTGTGGTCTCAGCCAAAACCCAGTTGGTAGAAGGAAGGAGTTATGGATGAGAAGAGGCAGGGAGAGAGTAATGAGGAGGAGCAGAGGAGAGCATCAGAAAGCTGGTCCTGCAGATGTTATTGTAAAAGGCTTGGCTAAGACACAAACACTGCTATGTTAGCTCTGGAGCCTGGCCCTTTCTGTAATGTACTTGGTCTTTCCTCAATTGGGTAGGTGCTGCTACTTTAGACCTAATTATAACCTTTGCTTCTTTCTTTATAGATATGTGGTTTTCCTGTCTTTTAATTTTTTTTACATATTAAAGATAGTCTTTTTGCATACAATACATCTCAACCACAGTTTCCTCCTCCTCCATCCCTTCTAGCTCCCTTCTTCCCAAACACTTCTCACTCCCTGATCTACCTCCCTTTGGTCTCCCATTAGAAAAGAACAAGCCTCCAAGCGGCAACCAAACATGACAAAACAAACTACAGCAAGACCAGACAAGAGCCCTCATGCCTGAGCTGGACATGGTACCCCAACATGTGGGGAAGAGTTCTGAGAGCAGGCAAAACAGTTAAGAGACATATCCATTCCCACAGTTAGAAGTCCCACCAACACCCCAAGCTAACAGCTACATGGCATAGGCAGTAGGCCTGGTGCAGACCCCTGCAGACCCAGTGCTAACCTCTTCAGCTCTGTGAGCTTGGGTTGCACCCTGCTGAGTTGGGTCAGTGGGTCATGTTTTCCTGGCATCCTCTATTCCCAGTGACTCCTACAGTCTTCCCCCTCCCTCTTCTGTGGGGTTCCCTGAGCTCGGAGGGGAGGGACACAGTGGAGGCTTTCAGCTCAGACTCTCTGCATAATGCATGGCTGAGGTGCTTTGCATCCATTCCTACCTGGTGCCCTAATGGAGGCCTCTCTGATGACAACTGGACAAAGCACTAATCTGTGAGCACAGCAGAGTACTGTTAGGAATCATTAATCTCCCCCTCCCCCTCCCTCCCTCCCTCCCTCCCTCCTTCTTTCCCTCTGTCCTGTCTTACCCTCTCTCTTAACAGTTGTGTTTAGTTCTACCCTAGGTGTCTGAACCATCCAGTCTCCAATTCCTAGCATCAGACACGGACCTCCACTACTGCAGTGGGTCTCAAGTTAAATCAGAGATTGGTTAGCCACTCCCACAACTTCCTTATGTGTCACCATTGCCTTAGAACATCTCTCAGGCAGGAGGAATTGTTTGTCACAGCATTTTTGGCTGGATTGGTGTCCATGTTACTCTTTTGGTAGCCTACAGATTGTCTTCTGGCACCAAAGAGACTAGAACATGGGTGAAGGCTCTGTTTAGGTACCATCTTGACCTCTCCATGTTAACTGTGTGGATGTTATCCTTGAGAGTGGGGCCACACTATCAGCTGAGAGCAATCTTGTCATAGCATTAGCCTGGGTTGTTTGGCGATCTCTACAGTACCATCTTGGCCAATAACTCAACCAAATGCAACCTGTTTGCACCACTGAAGAAAGCCTTGCCTGGCTGCATGAGATTGCCATTTGAGACTCCATATTTCTCATTACTAGGGAGTCCTCACTAGGGTCACTAGGTTTCCACACCATCCCCAGAAACTCCCAAAGCCCAGCTATCTCTCCCCACATCTTCTAGCCCATCCCTCTCACCCCACCCGATCCCTCCGACTCCTGTCCTCACTCACACCCAGTCCAGCAAAGTCTATTCTCTTACCCCTCCTAGGGAGATCCATGTGTACACCCACACAACTCTTCTTTACATAACCTCTCTGGGTCTACAGATTGTAGTTTGGCTGTCATGTTACTAACAGCTAATATCCACTTCTAAGTGAACACATACCGTATTTATCATTGTGGATCTGGTTACCTTACTCAGGATGGTTTGTTTGGTTTTTTTGTTTTTTGGGTTTTTTTTGTTTGTTTGTTTGTTTTCTATTTCTATCCATTTGCCTGCAAATTTCTTGATAGCATTTTTAAACAGCTGAGCAGTAAACCATCATGTAAATGTAATCTATTTTTTATCCATTCTTCTGTTGAGGGACATCTAGGTTGTTTCTTGCTATTATGAATAAATGGGTAATGAAGTGGTTGAGCAAGTGTCCTGGAGCAGCCCCTCAGTATGTGTTTATTTCTTTAACTGTTTTGCAGACATTTGAGAGTCCTCTATTGAGAATTCTCTGTCTAAATCTGTACCCCCTTTCTAATTGAATTTTTGTTTTGTTTTGGTTTGGTTTTGATAATAATAGTCTTCTTTATATATTTTGGATGCTAGTCCTTGATCTGATGTGCAGTTAGTGAAATCTTTCCCCACTCTCTAGACTTTTATCCTATTGATAGTATTCTTTGCCTTACAGAAGCTTCTCTGTCTCGTGAGGTCCCTTTTACTCATTGTTACTCTTAGTGCCTGTGCCACCAGTGTTCATGGTGTTGTCTCCTGTGTCAGGGCATTTGAGGCTGTTTCCCACTTTCTCATCTCAGCTTCATTGTGTCTAGCTTTATGTTGAAGTCTTTCATCCACTTGGACTTGAGTTTGTACAGGATTACAAGTATGGATGTTTGCTTTGTTGCACATACAAACCAGTTTGACAGGCATGGTTTGGGGAAGATGCTGTCTTTTTTTAAATGTATATTTTTGGTTTCTTTATTAAAAATGGTATCCGTAAGTGTGTGGATTTTTATTTGTCTTTAGTTCATTTCCATTAATCACCGTGTCTCTTTATGCCATACCATGCAGGTTTTATTACGATAACTCTGTAGTAAAAATTAAGATTGGTAGCTACATCTTTTTCATATGAAGTTGAGACTTATTCTTTCAAGGTCTGTAAAGAATTGTGTTGGTTTTTGATGGAAATTGCATTGAATTTGTAGATTGCTTTCTGTAAGATAGTTATTTTTACCAATCCATAAACATGGGTGATCTAATATCTTCAATTTCTTTCTTTAAAGACTTGACATTTCTCATGCTCAGTCTTTAACTTGCTTGATTAGAGTTACTCCAACATATTTTATTGGCTTTAACTATAGTTTTATTATCAGAGGCTATTGCAAAGGGATTTTTTTCCCTCTGATTTTGTTTTTAGTCCATTTGGCATTTGTATATAGGAAGGCTGCTCTTTTTGTTTGGTTGTTTTGTTTTTTTCTTTGAGTTAATCTTGTATCCATTCACTTTTCTGAAAATATTCATTAGCTACAGAAGTTTTCTGGTGGAATTTTTTCGTGTCAGTTATGTACACTATCATATGCAAAAAAAATACCCTATCCTTTAACTTTTTTTTTCCAATTTATATTATTTTTATCTCCTTTACTTTTCTTTTTTTTTTTTTTTTGCTCTAGCTAAAAGTTCAAGTGTTATATTTAATAGATAAGGGGACCACAGGAAGTCTTGCCTTGTTCTTGAGTTTATTGGAATTGTTTTGAGTTTCTGATTGATGTTGAATATAGTCTCGCTGTAGATTACCTTTATAATGTTTAAGTATGTCCCTTGCATTTCCAATCTCTCTAGAATTTTTATTATGAAGGGGTATTGCATGAATCATAAGGCTTTCTGCATCTAATGATATGATCAGGTGATTTTTTCCTTTCTTTTTTTGTTAATACAGTAGGTTACATTTACTGATTTTTGCTTATTAAACCATCCTTGCATCTCTGGGGTGGAGCCTATTTGATCATGGTGGATAATCATTTTCATGTGTTCTTGAATTTAGCTTGCAATTATTTTATTGACTATTTTTGTATCTATGTTCATAAGGGAAATTGGTCTGTAATTCTCTTTTCTTGTCAAATTTTTTATATGATTTGTGTATCAGTGTGACTCTGGTCTCATTAAATGAATTTGGCAATATTTCTTTTGTTTCTATTTTGTGGGATTGTTTGAGTAGTATTAACTTTAGCTCTTCTTTGAATCTCTGGTAGAATTCTTCACTAAAACCATCTGCTCTTGAGGTATTTTTAGTTGGAAGACTTTCAATGATTGCTTCACGGAGGCTTATAGGCTTATTTAAGTTGTTTATTTGATCTTGATTTAATATCAGTAGGTGGTACGAATGGAGACAATTACTATTTATTTTAGATTTTTCAATTAGATAGCATACAGTTTGTTGAAAGTATGGCCTTGTGATTGGTCTCGATTTCCTTGGCGTCAGTTGTTATGTCTTTCTTCTAATTTCTGATTTGTTAATTTGGATATTATGTGTATTTTTGCTGCTTGGATAAGAGTTTGTCTCTGTCTCTCTCTCTGTCTCTCTCTCTCTCCCTCCCCCCCCCTTTCCCTTTTTTCTATTAAAGAACCACGTCTTTGCTTTTATCAATTGCTGGTATTCTTTTTCTATTTTATTGATTTTAGCCCTTGGTTTGATTATTTCTTATGGATTACTCCTCTTGTGAGTGCTTACTTCTTTCTGTTTTAGAGTTGTCAGGTGTGCTGTTAAGTTACTAGTACTGTATCTTCCTTTTTTTTTTTTTTTTTTTTCCTCGTAGGCACTTAGTGCTATAACATTTTTCATTGTGTCCCATAAATTTGGGTATGCTATGTAATAATTTTCATTGAATTTTAGTGTCCAGTTTATGTCATAGCCAGGATCCATGGGTTCAGGAATCAAGTGGGGTGGAAAAGGGAATAGTTCCTCTCACTATCACTCTCACTATCACTCTCACTGGGAGGGAACCGCTAGGAAAGTTTTTGCTTCTTGTTCCTGCAACTCTAAAATCTGCTGGCCTAGAAGGTTGTTTCCAGAGGGAGGAGTGCTGCTAGGAGCCACAACAAACATCCCATTCAACTGGAAGCTCAGACTTCCCCCAGGTCATTTTGGGCTCCTAATGACCTTAAACTAGGGAGACCACACCTACTTCTACAAGACCACACCTCCTAATAGTGCCACTCCCTAGGCCAAGCATATTCAAACCACCACATTTAGAAAGTCTTTAATTTCTTTATTTCTTTCTTGGCTTTTTTTTTTTTTTTTTTTTTTTATTTAGTAGAGACTTGTTCAGTTTCCATGACTTTGTAGCCTTTCAGTTGTTTCTATTGATATTGATAATCGGCTTTAATCCATAGTGGTCTAGAATACTAGGAGTTATTTCAGTTTTCTCGTGTTTGTTGAGATATGCTGGTGACCATGTATGTGGTTGATTTTTAAAAAAGATCCATGAGGCTCTTGAAAAGAAGGTGTATTCTTTTGTGTTTGTACGAAATGTTCTGTAAATATCTGTGAGTTCCATTTAGTTTATAATGTCTGTTAGCTCCAGTATTTCTCTGTTTAGTTTTTGTTTGGGTGGCCTGTCCATTGGTGAGAGTGGGGTGTTGAAATTTCCAGCTATCAGTGTGCGAGGGTCAGTATTAAGCTGATTAAGCTGTAGTAGTGTTTGTTTTAACAAACTGGGTTGCCTTTGTTTTTGAGGCATACATGTTAATTGAAATGTCATTTTGGTGGATTTTTTTCCTTGATGAATAGAAAATGTCCTTTACTGTCTTTTTTGATTAGTTTTGAAGTCTAATTTTTAGTTACTAAGATAGCTACACTGGCTTGCTTCTTAGGTCTGTTTGGTTAGAATATGTTTTTCTGATTTGTTACCATGAGGTGATGTCTCTCCTTGAAGGTAAGGTGGGTTTCTTTGGATTCTGTTTTGTAATCCATTTTGTTTGTTTGTCTCTTTTGAGTGGGGAATTGAGACTATTGATGTTGAGAGATATCAATGACCAATGAGTGTTGATTTTTGTTTTGTTGTTGTTGCTGCTGCTGTTGCTTCTGGTGGTGATGGTAGTGTGTGTGTTCTCCTTCTTATGGTTTGGGTGGTGTGAGATTACTTCCTGTGTTTTCTTGTGTGTATTTAACCTTCTTGGGTTAGAATGTTCCTTCTAGCATCTTCTGTAGATCTGGTTTTATAGATCGATATTGTTTAAATTTGACTTTATCATGGAATATCCTTACTTTCTTCATCTATGGTGATTAATATTTTGCAGGTATAGTTGTATAGGCTCTTAGAGTCTGAGGTAGACCTGTCTAGGACTTTCTGGCTTTTTGAGTCTTCATTGAGAGGTTGAATGAAATTCCAATAGATTTGCCTTCATATTTTTTCCTTTTAATATTCTTTCATTGGTCTATATATTAGATATTTTGATTATTGTGTGGGGAGGGGACTTTATTTTCTGCTTTAGTCTATTTAGTGCTCTGTAAGCTTCTTGTACTTTTACAGTTATGTCCTTTAGGTTAGGAAATTTTTCTTCTCATTCCTCTGTTCCTATTTTTCTTCAGTTTGTTCTTTTCATAGTGTCCTAGATTTCCTGGATGTTTTGTATCACGAATGTTTTAGATTTAACATTTTCTTTGATTGATATACCCATTTCTTCTCTTATATTGTCAATGCCTGTGATTCTCTCTTTTATCTCTTGTATTCTGTTGGTGAAGATTTCCTCTGTAGTTCTGTTTGAATTCCTAAACTTTTCATTTCCAGAATACATTTTTTTGCTTCCTTTATTGCTTCTATTTCCATTTACAGGTCTGAAGCAATTTTATTTATTTCCTCCAATTGTTCCTTTGCTTTGTTTAGGTTTTTTCCTCTTTGCTTTTTTTAAGGCATTTATTCATTTCCTCTTGAAGAACCTCTATCATTTTCATACAGTTTGTTTTAAGGTCTTTTTCTTGTGTGTCATCAATGTTGGAATATTCAGGACCTGTTGTGGTAGGAGAACTGGGCTGTAGTGAAGACATACCATCCTAGCTGTTACTCATTGTGTTCTTATGGTGGAATTTAGGCATCTGTTTGATGTGATTATAGGTCTAGGTGCTGATTTCTGGATTTCTCTTTGTTGGGTGGGTTTTTTGTTCATTCATTCCCATTTCTTCTCTTGATTGTCAGAGTGTGGTGGCCCTGTGTTGCCTGTTTTCCTGGCCTGATCCGTTGGTGTGATTGCAGGGAATGCTAGAGGATGGGATGCAGGGAAGAGTGGGGCAGGCAGGGGAGTTCTTGTCTCTGGTGTCTACAGGGGCTGGGGCACTGGGGAAGGGAAGCTGAGCTGGTGTTCTGTTTCAGTGTTAGGAATAAGCATGAGGGATTTGGTCTGGGGGACAGAAAGCATGTTTCACTTTTTTTTTTTTTAGCAGTTTTTAATTCTTTATTTTCTTCAATTTAAACGTAATATATTTTTAATTGTATAATGGTTGGTGTTCTGTGTTTCCTATTTTTGGAATTTGGTGGCTGATAGTAATTAAGATGAATTTTCAGTTTTTGGTGCCTTGCTCATGTGGTGGTTTGAATATACTTGGCCCAGAAAGTGACAACATTATACGTGGCCTTGTTAGACTAGGTATGGCCTTGTTGGATGAATTGTGTCACTGTGAGGGGTAGGCTTTGAAATCTTGCTACTAGCCTCATGTGAATCAGTCTTCTCCTGTTTGCCTTTGGATGTAGATGTAGAACTCCTCCAGCTCTGCCCTCTGTAGCACTCTTGGGTCTGATTGAGTCCACTCCATTGGTGATGCTGTTCTTGGTGATCAACCCATAGTACTGGCATCCCCAATTCGCTGCAACTAGGCTTCACCAATATCCTCTCATAGGCTCCCTTTCTGGTGCCAACCCTCAACTTCTTTGTAGGACCCCTTCAGTCCTGGGTTGTCAAATGCAATTGAAACGGCACCTTCATCATTGGCCTCCAATGGTCTCTCACAGTGCCAAGCCTCAGCTGCTCTCCATGACCCCTTCTTGGCTTCAAAATCAGTATCACCTGGGTGATTCATACACATTGCTAAGTCTAGCTGAAGCACAAAGTACAGTCTTGGCTATCTCTTGAAAACAGCTTCTTTGTGCTCTCAGAAAACACTTCCTAGAAAATTTCACCTCTATGATACCGATCTCTTCTTAATCATACTAATTTCTTAGCTCCAGCTAACCAACATCAGTTTTCCCAGTAGTCCCTTCTATTCTTGATTCTACAGCCAGAACCACATGGCTGAAGCTTCTGAGTTCAAGCTGCTTGCAGGAGCTGGAACATGTCCCTCTTGTTCAGTTACATTATCACCAGCTTTCTGTTTTCCAAATCCTTCATTGCCTAAGCTTGGCTGTCTTGGAACTTGCTCTGTAGAGCAACTCAGAGCTCAAACTCAAACATCTGCATGTCTCTGTCACCTGAATGTGGTATTAAAGAGCATGTACCATGTACTATGTACAGGTAAGCTTTTCTTTACCTGGAATTTGCTCTGTAACACGCTGGTCTTGAACTCAGAGATCTGTTTGCCTCTATTTCCTGGGAGTAAAGGCTTATATTACTATCCCTGGACCTAGACTTAGCTAGGTGGGATCTTACCCCAAAGTCACCTCTCCCTTAATCTATTTATTTCCTTGAACACAAGATTTAGCTCCATTGCAATTTCTGGTTCCTTTTTACATTTTGAACCATACACTATATTTTTTTTCTTTTAAAGCTTGCTACTTTTAATTAAAAATCTCTTCATAAGAGTGAATTTTAGTGACCACACAACAGAATTTATGCAAGGTTGTTGTGAGAATTCCTTTGTCAAAGCAATTAATCTAAATCTTTTCACCTTAGCCTCAGGCATACTCTGTGGATAATGGTAAAATCCAGCCATGTTCTTCACCAAAATATCACAAAACAGTCTCTAAGCCACATCCTAACAATTCTCTCCATTGAAGCCTTTTATTCCAGCAGGCCTACACAATTCAACTCACCCTCAGCATCATCATCTTCTATATTCCTACTAGGATGGCCCATTAAGACCCACTTAAAGCCTTTTCATAGCTTTCCAAATCCAAAGTCCCAAAATCTACATTTTTTTTTCAAACATAAACATGGTCAGGCCATCACAGCAATACCCCACTTCTGGTACCACTTCTGTCTCAGTTAAGGGTTTTACTGCTGTGAACAGACACCATGACCAAGACATCTCTTATGAAGGACAGCATTTAATTGGGGCTGGCTTACAGGTTCAGAGGTTCAGTCTATTATCATCAAGGTGGGAGCATGGCAGTGCCCAGGCAGACACAGTTCAGGAGGAGCCGAAAGTTTTACATTTTCATCCAAAGGCAGACAAGTCTGGTTCCTTTGTAGTTAGGAAGAGGGTATCAATGCCCACCTCCACACTGACACACTTTCTCCAACAAAGCCACACCCGTTTTAAGACCACATCTTATAGTGGTGTCATCCCTAGGCCAAGCATATTCAAACCACCACAACATACTACATGTATCTTTATTATATTAAACTTTATTTTATACTCTTTTTAGTTGCACCACAGTTCTTTCATAGTCTGCTCTGTTTTTTTTTTCTTTTTTTCTTTCTTTTTTCTTTTTTTAGTTCTTGTTTTTAGTAATTTTAAAAAATCATTCCCCTTGCATTTCTGTTTTGGTAATTGTCAGACTTACAGTTTTCCATCAGCCATAATTACTTTACTAATAATAATCAAGGTGAGGAAACTTTATAATACTATATTCCTAACACTATTCTGAGTTGTCTGTTCCTCTAAGAAATAAAATAGGGTCATTTGTTTTAAAGTCACTTGAAAAATGACATGGACACATTTGTGCTTGTAAATAAATATTAGAAACCTAGAAATATGTGCAGATTAGGAAAGAAAATAGTAGAGATACATACAGATAGAGAAACAGGACTGCCAAAATAGTGTTTATAGAAAGGATACTGGAAATCTTGGCTATTGTAGAAAAAAATGGCAAAAATGTCAATGATACTCATTTAACCACCTCCGTTCTTCCAGATAAGGTTTCCTGTCATGTCCACTGACCTCTGAAACAGCTGATGATACATCAGGTGGCATAATAATAGTTTACACTTATTGATCCCATATTTTATGCTATACACTATTGCATTGCTTTCTCTAAATCTATTCATTGAATCTCTGAGCAACAGTACAGCTCAGTTCTGTCAGCATGTTTATTTCCTAGGGAAGAAATCTTTGCTGATCTTCAGTAACACACATTTCACAGAGGATCCACATTCTTATTGTCTTGCTTTTAACTGTATCTTTTACATTACACTATATTATGTTAGTCTTTGATTTATTGTTTCTTGTCCCCTTTTTTGGTTTTTTAAAAATTAGTACCAGTAATCACTCTGGAAATAAGTCTGGCGGTTCCTCCTAAAATTGGACATAGTACTACCTGAAGAACCAGTTATTCCACTTCCGGGCATTTACTCCAGAGACACTCCAACATACAATAAAGACACATGCACCACAATGTTCATAGCAGCTCTATTTATAATAGCCAGAAGCTGGAAAGAACCCAGATGTCCTTCAGTAGATGAATGGATACAAAAATTGTGGTACATTTACACAATGGAGTACTACTCAGCTATCAGAAACAATGACTTAACAAAATTCTTAAGAAAATGGATGCATCTAGAGAATATCATCCTGAGAGAGATAACCCAGTCACAAAAGAACAGACATAATATGTAGTCACTGATAGTGGGATGCTAACCCCAGAAAGCTCTGAACAGAAACAACTCACAGACTATATGAAGCTCAAGAAAAACAAAGGCCAAAAAAAAAAAAAAAAAAAAAGCCTCAGTCCTTCTTAGGGAAAAAAGTAAATGTATAGCACCCTCTCAGAGTGTGGTACACCTGGACCTCAAATCATTAATAATCCAAGAGCTAAGATAATAAAAGCCTTGTGGCAATTTTTGGTATTCACAGATCATTATACTTAATCTATACCCAACAAGAATCTGTTTCCATGTTACGTTCTGTCCTACATATACTTCATGCTTATGGTAACTCGTAGGATTCCTATGCATGCTATCAAACCTCTAAAAGAATTAAGTATTGACAAAATTATTCATATAGTGTTATGCCAAAATACCTTTAAAAATCTGTAAATGTATCGCTCTTTTTCTTTTAAAATAAAGCGGTAAGGAAAAAATTATATAAAAATATAAAACACATTCTAACTTTTAAAGACAACAGTTTTTAATAATTGACACACCTTAGAAGTTTAATCTCTTTCACATAACCAAAGTTTCTTTATAACTCTAAAGTTTCTTTAAAACTTTCAAAATTCTAAAAGTCTAAAGACTGTTAGCTATGCCTCCTATAAAATTCGTGTGTTTGTGTGTGTGTGTGTGTGTACACATACATACATACACACACTTTTATATGTATGTATGTATTTATTTATATATTTCCCCCTGTATTCCAAGAGGGAAGAACAGGGCACATTTTGATCAAGTTAAAGAAAACAATAAAATTGAGTAGTGCAGAAGGCTCACTGCAGACCTGGGCAGCTGCACTGCATTGCTCTAGCACCCACAGCACATGCTGCTGAGCTCATTCCCAGCATGCTTCACGCCACGGTCTTGCTGTCCTCATCGGCTGTCCCCCATCTCTATATGTCCTGGCATCTCTAATATGCCGTAGTCTCAAAAGGTTGCATCCCTACCAATAGCCCGTCTTAGCGTCTCTAACCTTTGCCCATGATGCTATGCCTCAGCTAAAGGCTTTCATTTCTGTATCATGATTTCTGCTGTCTACTTGTCCCATCAAACAACCCAGCCCATGTTAAATGTTGTTTCTGTACTTTCTTTTTTCTCATTCTTCTTGCCTCTTTGTACTGTAGGGGAAATGTCCCCATCCTCATTATTGAGGTTCTTAAAAATTGAGTTCTTGTGAGAATGTAACTCTCCTTCGCTCACTGAATCTTGTGTATATTGATCTTCAGGACTTTCTGTTGACCATGTCATCTCATGCACAGTTGTCCCCTGTCCTCAGGGAACGAGTGTCTGTCCCCCTCAGGCCAGCAAGCATTGCATCCTCAGGGCCTGAGAGCATTACTGTTCTCATAAGAATGTTTAAATATTCCGTTCAAACATACTTTTCCTTCAAGATTTAGCTTAACCTAAACGTCAGTGAAGTCCATAAAGTAGTCGACGACTTTTTTCTGACAGAGAATGCTTAGTCTCATGCACTCTGTCCCCAATGACCTGCAGTGTGAGCCGGCCTTTGGCTTCTTGTGGATGTGGAGACAGTTAGCCCGTTCTTATTGTGTGGAAGACAGATGACAGTGCCTCGGCTTAGGCATAAGAACTCAAGTCATTTTCAAATATGCAAAGATACAACATTTTATTGACGAATGGCATCTGTACCTTAGAATAATTGCCTCTCTAATGCAAAGGCTTATTCCTTCAGAGGCGTTTCTCTTTATGTTCCACTTCAGCGCTGTCTGTGTGGTCAGAAAGAGCACATGTGGTTGGACTGGGCTCTACTGAGCCTTACCTACATATCCATTTAGGTTCCCCTGCTCATGACTTCAGAGTGCTACCAAGTGCCGAGTATCTTCTTGTATTCCATCTGCTTGCTTGGCAAGTGCCAAGGCTAAGATGTGAGATTGCTGGAAAGTGTCAATCTTCTGCTTGCCGAAATGCTGTTGTTACGTATCCATCACGCTGGCTGTCAACTTTGGATACTCTATGCTGTAGTTACTGTGCCCAGTGTGGCCCTGGGTTCTGCATTGGGGTTTTGAGTGTCTTAGTGTCTGTAGTTTTCTCAGTATTGTAGTCACTCCCTCAAATGCATTAAATGTTATAATTTGTTTATGAATTGTTTCTTTTATTGAGTAAAAATGCTTTCTATACCCACTAATTCTTTCTGCCTTAACTTTTATTTTGTTAAAGTATCTAATTTGATTTAGTTGAGTAACCTACCAGTTGTGATTCTACAGTGAAAGAAATAATCATTTTATGACTTCATATATAAGTAGTATTTAAAACCGGGTTCACTTAATGGCTAGCTATTCTGGGTACTATATATTAGATGGTCATCTTTAGTATTCAGAGTCCTTCCCAGATGAAATGCTTCTATAAGACTGTGGATATTTTATGTATAATAGCAGCATTGATTCATGTTCATTGTCTATGGGGAATGTTAGTTAGCATGAAGATTATGTAATTTACTCTGGTACCCTTCCTTCTGTGTACAACTTTTAGGAAGTAAGAAAAACAAGTATGAATTAATTTGGCTTCTGTCAATTTTCTTCCAGGAACTTGATACACTGCTATAAATAGCATATGTTATTTTAGAATTTGTATACTTAATTAATAAGTATAATAATAAGTATAACAATAAGTGTAAGTATGATATAACATTTATTTAAGTAAAAAACAAAATATTAACATAGTAAACTCAGGTTTAGTTTGGCCAACATTTTCTATGCTTGTGCTCAGAATAAGTCCTCACAAGAAGGAAACTGGCCTGTCCTTTTTGGGCAGGTTTCATTTAGAAAACAAACTTTAAATGTAATGCGGTCAGCGCTACAGTAAAGTAATGCAAGGGTTTATAGGAAGCGTAAATCCGGATTTATTGTTTGCTGATGTTTAGATCATGAGACTGGACAAGGGACCCAGAGAGAAGGAGACCGTCAGGAGGGGTGGGCGGTGAGGGACCCTCAGGAGGGGTGGGCGGTGAGGGACCCTCAGGAGGGGTGGGCGGTGAGGGACCCTCAGGAGGGGTGGGCGGTGAGGGACCGTCAGGAGGGGTGGGCGGTGAGGGACCCTCAGGAGGGGTGGGCGGTGAGGGACCGTCAGGAGGGGTGGGCGGTGAGGGACCCTCAGGAGGGGTGGGCGGTGAGGGACCCTCAGGAGGGGTGGGCGGTGAGGGACCGTCAGGAGGGGTGGGCGGTGAGGGACCCTCAGGAGGGGTGGGCGGTGAGGGACCCTCAGGAGGGGTGGGCGGTGAGGGACCGTCAGGAGGGGTGGGCGGTGAGGGACCCTCAGGAGGGGTGGGCGGTGAGGGACCCTCAGGAGGGGTGGGCGGTGAGGGACCCTCAGGAGGGGTGGGCGGTGAGGGACCCTCAGGAGGGGTGGGCGGTGAGGGACCGTCAGGAGGGGTGGGCGGTGAGGGACCCTCAGGAGGGGTGGGCGGTGAGGGATCGTCAGGAGGGGTGGGCGGTGAGGGACCCTCAGGAGGGGTGGGCGGTGAGGGACCCTCAGGAGGGGTGGGCGGTGAGGGACCCTCAGGAGGGGTGGGCGGTGAGGTCTGTGTTGTAAAAGTGGATACTCAGTGTTGTCGGGGGCACAGCAGAAGGGCAGCAGGGTGAGGAGGGGACTGAGGCTGAGGACAGGAGAGAGCACAGTGTGCGTGGCGATGCCTTCATGACCGCACTGCTGTCCACCGTGGTCTGCAGCACACCCACAGCCAGGTCATGCTGCAGTTCGACACTTGGCTCGGGCTCCGTAGATCTCTCAAGTGCTCCCTCGCTGCACACGCTGCCGCCTGCTTCCTCCTCCCCCACAGGGCAGGGTGACGTCCTGACTCCATTTGAACCCTCACCACTAGTCCTTCCTCAGCTGTCAGCTTGAATGTCTTTTCTGCAGGGCTTTCTTCAAGTGTCCCTTCCTTCCCGCTGTAACTCTACCACACTGCTGTGCACACCTGAGCCTAATCTTCTAAGATTACAATTGTCTCTGACAAGAGCAGGGTCAGCTCACTACAGCCTCACACATATGCTGCGTGTAAAGTTTGCTGTGTATAAATTCAGGGAGGAGTGATCAAGTCAAAAATCAAATTGAAACGTGTACAAACCCGAGGCACCTCAGTATTTAAACTTCCATTCTTATATTTGAATTCTGGGTTAATTTGATTTTGAGATGGACACTCTGGGTGGCTGAGTTTATCTTATTTTGTATAGATAAGATCTATTTTCAGGATCTCTGTTAAAGTAATGTAGAGCTATCTTTTAAAAGTATTGCACAGATTGAGAAGCTTCCCACGAAGTTATCCTTTATCTGTGTTTATGTGCTAAGCTGTAGTAGCTCTTGCGCTCCATGACGCAGCAGCAGAGATGCAATTACCCACCACACTGAGAGAGATGGTGGTGCACACTAGCATGTGAGAGCAATGTGAGAGTGGCTTCACTGATTTACTTACTGCTTTAGCTTGGACCGAATAGAAACAGTATTTTCATTTACTAATTCCTTTTCATCTTGTGCCTTTTTTAAGCTGTCTGCTTTACCCCCTTAAATAAACGTTTTTTTCAAATGAATGAGATTTTGGGTCAAACTATTCTTGGATACCTTTTTATGTGTACTAACTTTATTAAAAGATAAAATGCTTTAAAAAGTTGTAGTAAAGTGATTTTGTTTTGCTTTAAAAATCCATTAAATCTGTGCTTGCTCATGTTTACTGAGTTGTTCTGGGTAACACTTGACACAGCTTCTTAGTTATGTGTTCTCTCAGGTCTGTGCTGACCATGTTGTTAAGAATTTTTCCCTCAGTTTAATATTTTTCATATATCAAAAAGAAAAACATGTTTTTGAGGAGTTTTTTGTTTGTGTGTTTGATTTTTTTAAAAAAATGTCTTGTAGCTGTGGTTTTGCTGTATAGCTGACCTTGAATTCCCAGCATCCTCTTACTTAGTCTTTCTAGGTGCTGGCCTTATGGGCAGGTGCTGCCGTACCCAACAGAAGTACTCATCTATATCATATCATATCATATCATATCATATCATATCATATCATATCATATCTCTATCTCTATATCTATATATATAATGTATGTGAGTACACTGTAGCTGTCTTCAGACACACCAGAAGAGGGCAGCAGATCTCATTACAGATGGTTGTGAGCCACCATGAGGTTGCTGGAATTTGAACTCAGGACCTCTGGAAGATCAGTCAGTGCTCTTAACCTCTGAGCCATCTCTCCAGCCCAAAGTACTAATCTTATAGCATTGTAAACTAAGGTGTAAATGACATCTTTAAAATGAGAATTACGGTTACCTTCCTGGAAAGACATTGAAATAAAACTGCCAGGGTTTTCCTTCCTGTGGCTCCATAGCTGGGTCTGCTCCAGGACAGAGGCTTTTCAGAAGGACTTCTTCAGTAGAGGAGCTATGGGAGTATTTTTGGAACAAGTATGTCTTGGATGCTAAGACAAAACTGCTCTGGGAGGATGGAGTAAGCAAATGAAGAAATCCTGCAGCAAACCATTGTTAGGAAGTATATGTTCCCTGGGATCCTACGCAGGCACATGTAGAGACCTGTGCGAGTGATCGCCGGCGCTGCTGTGTCCTCTTCATCGTTCATCCTCCTCTTCATCAGCATCTGGCTGCCGCCTGTGTGAGCAACAGTAGAAGGCAGAAGTCTAGTTCTCTACTATTTCTCTCCGAACTGATGTGAAGAACTGTGGAATACTAGTTTGTGCCTCTGGACCAAACATTAGTCACGGACCAACCTAGTAAATAAAGGAAATACACACTGTTCCAGTGTTGGACCCGAGATTGAGGCCTGTTCACTCTGCAACAGGACATCAGGCCAAGTGGGCCCCGTCAGCATGGACAGGACGGTGAATCCAAACACTGCTTCCAGCTGTGTGCATGCATGAGTGTTTTCTGCTCTAGGACCGAGGAGTCTAGATGGAATGGTGGATCACTCATTACCAGCCAGAGAGCCATTACTTTGTGGATGAGCAGAGGCAGGGTTAGAGTCCTTCTGGCAGCTACAGAAGGAGAAGCGCTATATAGCATCTTCTTCCCTCTAAGCTCCTCCACTGTCCCTGCAGAATGAAGAAAGCCGATCGACCTGACCAAGATGCAAAGCCAGTTAGAGAACTATGACAGCAGATGGGTTACAAAAGCAAGTGGGGTTTAATACGGGATTTATTTTTGCTTACTTATTCTTAACCGGGAGATTGAGTTAATGAAAATTATATAATTAAGAAATATAATTAGGATTTACGTAGTCTACACCAGGTTAACTACAATAAATTCCAAAGATTTTTAGAGTTACTCACCTTCCAAATGTCCCTTGGACAATGTTGTTCATAAACGAAATAGTTATTAGAGATGTGGGTGTGTTACTCTTCCTTCCCCCCAGAGTCCAGATGTGAAAAGCGGCACGTCTCATCTGCAGTAGCCATTTAAAACAACAGAAGCTTAAAACACCCACTGCCGTCTCCTTGCAGTTGCTACACCAGAAGTGTAGACTTTCTATACTTGGACCTGTGCCCTTTTCACACAGATGGAACTCCTGCGTGAGCCTCCTGGGCAGGAGCCGGCAGTGCACAGGGAGAAACGGATGCGCAGTAGTTGGGGTTTGATACATGAAGAAAAGAGTAAGAGCTGAAAATTAGAGAAAGTCAGAGACACAGCAAATAAAAGAGAAGGTTGCTGTTTCATTAGTGGAAATCATTAAGCATGCTATTTTAATCCTCTTGGATGCCCGAGGTGTGTAACAAGGTTTACCTTGGCTATCGTTGGGAAACTAAAATTTAAAAACTAAAACATCCAACCAATTTGTAAATATATTCAAAGTGTCTTTGCTGCCGTCTGCAAGGCTGTGCATTCTCATTTTATTTCCTAAGTCTTCTAGTCAGTATAATTTTGGTTTCTAGTTATTTTCATTAATCTGCATAACAAAATTGTATTCAGATGATTGAGAAGGTAGTAAACACCAACATTAAACCTTGCAGATACAAACACAGGTAAATTCAACATGAAATGTATTGCTTTATAGTCTTTATTATCAGAAAACAGAATAAAGTTAGATTCAGTTATATGAGATGTTTGAAAATGCACGAGAAAGTTTAACAAGTAGAATAAAAATATTCTTTTAAAATAAACATAGTAGTAAAATAGAAAAAAGTAAACTATAATTAATTTGTGGAAAGATAATGAAGAGAAGGATGATTTATTTCAGGGTTTAAAAAAAAACCAAAAACTGTTGAGCCATTCCCCCACTGGTGGGCAGTGTTTACGAGGTCGTGGGAAGGCCGGGCTGCTGGGGGCCCTGCGGCTGTGCGGTTTATGATTTATCTGTACGTAGAAGCTGTGTATCTACAACATGTGGGCTCCAAACAGCAAGGACCATGAATTCCATACTCCTAACGCCAAGGCCTAGAAAGGGGCCAGGCCTTTCTCACTTCCTGTTGGTGACTGGAGAGAGCGTGTCCCTGAGATGCTGTTCCTCGGGTAGAGCTCTCCCCATTGGAGGGAAGGTAGACTTCAGTGTCCTATGCAGCCTGCGCCACTCTGAGGGGAGAGCCTTTTACAGGCTGTGAAAGGAAAGTGAATATAGATAAAGTTAAATGTGCTGGTAAAATGAAATGCTTGGAAATTGTAAACGAGCAAACTGACACCTGTGTAAATAGGAAATGTAAAAGGAACAGCGGCTGGAGTTTTCCAAAAGCGCTCTTATAGCCAAGAAAGCTGTTTTGTTGGGTTTGGTTTGGTTTTGTTTTGATGTGGTTTTGGCTTTGGTTTTGTTTCTTAAACAGAGCCTCACCATGTAACTCTCGCTGGCCTAGAACTTGATATGTTGACCAGGCAGGCTTTGAACTCACAAAGATCAGCCTGTCTCTATCTTCTAGTTGCTGGCAATAAAGGCATGTGCCACCACACACACATATTCAAGAAATTTTATTGCTGTATATATTTAAACTATATTGTTTATGTTACATTGAAGTACATAAAACCATTTGATATTAATTCGCCTTGAAAGGGCAAAAAATGTTTTGAAAGGGCAAATGTGATGCCCACATTTGAAAAATACAAAACAGCAAAAAAAACATGTCAGAAGAATGTAGTTGTCAAAGTCTCAAATATCTATCAGTTACTACAATTCGCTTCCTACTTAAAAAGAGTCCCTCCGACGGTCAAACAGGGCTTCCCTTAAGGAACAGCGATGCCAGAAGACGGGTACCAGTGTGTGACCACTCATGCTATGATTCTCAGAAGAAAACCAAATGTCTATCAATTGGAAATGAAAGTTTCGTTTCTTATTCCTGATTTTTTGAAAGTTGGTTGGTTGTTTTACAGGACTAGGCATACATAGAAAGATTTCTTAATATAATAAAGCTGTCTCCAGGAAGTAATCAGATTATTTGCGTGTGGTTTGAATTATAATTGATATTGCCAGATAGCTGCTACCATCATTTTGAGATTTCCTTGAGAATGTCTGGGTATTCCAGACTGGGAACTCTGAGGCTGAGCACTGCCACCTAGTGGTGAGATGTTACAGCGCGTCCTTACATGAGGACCACAGTAGACCACATAGAATGAGCTCCTCACCTATTCTTTCAATGCCTGTTAGGAACGGAGGACTCTTCTCTCCTTCCCCTCCTGAAGGTGCCACCTCTCACTTCACTCACACTGGCAAGTGTGAGTGTGGGAAGAACATAACTGAAATCACAGAGGCAGATGACATAATAATAAAACCAATAACCCTGTTTATTTTAATTTCCGTGCAGTTTCTAAGTCATATCCCTGTTTGTTTTTGCATATTCTTAATATTTTCTGTCCCACAAAATGCAGATTTTATATCTTGATTCTTACTGTGTAATTAGAGCCTGCTTCCCTAGTACTCTCAGTAAATCAAAGGAGCAATTACTGATGTATGCAATCTTAATAAAAGATGATTATATTTTATGACAGCCGAATCTTTTTAGCTTCATGTGTACTCTTTTGACACTCTTAGAGGTATGTGGACCTCCTTCTCTACAATATTCAAATAGCAAGACTAATGATTTGATCAAATGAGTGTTAAGATGCACATATCTGAAAAAATAACGTATGAAAGTAATTGAATCCAGCAGAAACACTAAAACATGTTTACGTCCAAATGGAACTCTTAGTGATTCCATTAGCTACCAGAAATATTGTAAACTCATAGTTCATGTCTTTCTTTCATTAAGATAAGCTATTACAAAAACCAACCTAAAGCAATTATATAATAAAGAATATTCCATGATACTAGTGAGAATTCATGTCCTTCCAGTGAGTTTAATCTTTTGTGGGAGTTTTAATATAATTACCCTCTTTATTCTTGCTACGTAGCTATGCAGACTCCTACAGACTTCTGGGTTAGGCCCAGTTTGACAGTTCTGTTCATTCTTAGATCATGGATTAAATTTGTCTCATGTGTTACAAGTAAACATCAAACAGATTTGTTCAAGAAATTAAGAACTTTTCCCTCTGAGAAGCGTTAATCCGCATAGCTTGATTGTTTACAGTCAATACTTATATGATTTAGATTGATACTATATACAAATTAGCATGGTATTCAGTTGGAGGTTTATTATGTGACGGTACATGCAGAACCAGTTAGAATATCTCTGTGGCATTCACAGAGTAGCATTCGTGAGTGGACCAAATGCTGTGCTAAGCTGAGTCACATAATATGGCTGGCTAGTTAGTAAAGCCTAGCAAAAGTGACAACTAGTACAGCTCAGATCAATGTCCTCAAAGCCAAGTTCAGGCCAGAGTGATCTGGTTTAGTACCTTGTGCCTTGCATAAGGTTGTGTTCTTTTTGTACCTTTAAAAGAGGGCTGAAAATTTCTTTTACACCAAATAATAAGCCATGTGCTGTAAGTCAACTAGTTACCAGGCTCCTGGTGTTCAGGCACCCTTATCATTGTGTGCAAAGTATGAGGTATCGGAAGTGCACAAGAATTTGGCACAGTTTGAAGTGTAAAGAGGAGAGTCCGGCAACAGTAAAAGCTGGGCATGGTAGCTTGCACTGTAAGTGCAGCACTTGGGGGCAGAGGCGAGAGGGTTACAGTGACAAAGGACAGCTTCCAGTGCATAGTGAATTCTAGGTGTAAGTGTGAGTGTGGAAGGGGAGAGAGGGAGGCAGCACAAAAGCGATAAATGGCCCCCTGAGTTCAGCAGGAGTCCCTGAAACCTGGTCCAGGGTTGGTGTGTGCCATCACTGGGCTTTCAGAGTTGCCAGCCCTGACCTCTTACTGTGAGGAATCCACTCTGTTCTTTGGTTCCCCTGATCTATTCTCCTTTACCTGTTTTGTTTATTCTCTTTCTCCGCTTGCTCCGAGTGAGCCCCAAAGCCACAGTTTCATTTCTGCTGAAGTTGCTGCTGCACCCACACTCAAACGTCCTTGACTGGAGTGACAAACCCAGAACTTATAAAATAACTTTAAGGCCATAAAATCTATAAATGATGTCACAAGGTACATATATTATGAAGCTCTTTGAAGGAAGAACTAACAAACACCTGTAGACAGTGTACTCTGGAGAAAAAGAATCCGTCAAATACTTAATTATGCGTTTCATCTTTTTACTACCACATTCTTTACCTGTTGATACAAATAAACCTGTTATATTTTCCTAATTAAGAAAAAGCTTACCAGTATACTTTTTGGGCAACTAGAATTGATTAAAATAATAGGTTTGAATTACACAGTCTCAAGGACAGAGATCAAATCCTGCTTCCTAGACTTGGCTGAATTGTAAATATTTATCCTAACTGTTGTTGATTGTATATTTGTTCCCTATTAAAATATTATGCAAATTTAGTTAATTGGAAAGTCAGTTTGCTCTCATTTTAAAAGATGGTGTGTGGTACTGTACAAAATGAAAGGAGACAAGAGCTGTAGGAGCCCCAGGCAGTAGACAGTAAGTCTGTCTTCCTGCAGGCCTCCCTCCCAGCACGCTCACGTGGTCTGTAAGGAGCAGCTGTCTAGTTTGTGTCTGTTTCCTGGGCTGTAGTTACCTTTGGATTCATAAGTAAACAGTATTTCATGGGATCACATTTCTGCCTAGATAGGGAACTGTGAAAATCATTGGTCTCAACAACTACTGTGGAATAAACATTTTTTTAATCCAGGAACTATGCACTAGAACACACTAAGGTACCATATTGTCTGGGCTGAGTACATAGATGGACGCCACAGGGCCCACAACAGTCAGGGCAGCACGTATGTAACTGTGGGACATGCTTGGCATTTCTTTCACAGCAAAGCTGTTAAATAGCAAACTGGTGTGTCCTAAGCCTCTCTGGTGCCTTTGTGGCAAAATCATTCAGAATCTTCTCTTGCTACTGTTTTAAATATTGCTAACTATGGTTGCTGCTGTGAACTATGACCCAGAGCTCCCTGCCGCCAGCTGGCTGTGCCTCTGGGCTCGTTCAGCAGTCCCTTTGCGACTCCCTCTACCCTCCACTGGCCACCATCTCTTCTCACCTCCGAGATCGCTCCTTACATCCCACATCTGTGGAGACTGGGAGCTAGTTGTCTTTCTGCCCTGCTTTATTTGAACTTAACATAATGTCCTCCAGGCTTAACCACGCTGTCACAGGCTTTTAGGGCTAAATAAAATCTCATTGTGTATATGGGCCGCATTTTCCATATTCATTCATTCATCAGAGAATGTTTAGGTTGATTTCTGTATTTTGGCTATCATAAACAACACTTCAGAGAAAACAGGAGAAACCTCTTCATGATAATTGTTTCTCTTCTGGATATATTCGTGGTAGTGAGATTCTCTGCTGCTGAATTAGTTCTATTTCTGGGGTTTTTTCTGTTTGTTTTCAGGACCTCATATATATACTTCCATAAAGTTTACATCCCCATCTGGTCCCTTCTTGAGTATTTTTAGGACTTTGAATGTTCTAATGAAATTAAAAATTAAAATAGTTACAGAACAGCTTCATGTGTATCAATGTGTGTAAAAAAAAGAAATCTATAGCCCTTATCTGACTACAAAGAATCTAAACCAAAGATTTTATTTTTTCATATTTCTGTTTAATGAGATGCTAAGATTTCATGAAACATTTCTAAATTAAATAAACTTTGAATTTTTCAATCTAATGCTCTTAATAACTTGTATGAGACCACTGTCTTCAAACCTAAACTCAACTTTTTCTTCAGTCACTTATTCCCATTTTCATCTTCCCACCTTATACTTTAAGTTTTGGATAATGATTATAACATTAAGATGACTAAAATATGGCTATCTGTAGGTAGAAAATGAATTTTACTTGTTCATGACATATTTAAGTGTAATCTAAATAAAGGTCTTTCTCCGAATCCCTGTGATCATCACACACAGACTTTTACCTGTTTGCACATTCATTGCTAATGTTTGCCATTTCAAATGTCCGTACCTTAAATTAAGCATTTATTTAAACTTTTATCATCTGTCACATTACTCTCAGCATTTAATATATATTCAGATGTGTCATCTTATGAAAGATCTTTGTCTTCACAGAATTCTACCGGCCTGTTAAAGCCACTGACAGTGTTTGTCACACTGTTAACCTCAGCACCTGTAGAGTGGCTATCAGCAGCTTTTGGTCCTGTGCCTTCTCTGTAATGATGTAGATCTGTCTCTCCTTTATTCTTTGCAGAGTGCTGCAGCAGCTCCCAGCCCCGTGCTAGGAAACATGCCCCCAGGAGATGGCATGCCAGTAGGTCCCGTGCCACCAGGGTTCTTTCAGGTACTCAGTCTTGACTAGGAATGTTACGGTGGAGGAGCTCCTGCTTGGTGTGGTTTAATGGTGATGAAGGAGGACGAGGCGGTCTCAGTTCCTTTAGTTTGGTTCTTAAGGCAAATGTGATGCTGTACAGCCAACTCTTGATTGTTCACGCTGGTTATTCATCATGTCCTTCCTCTGTTGGAGTATTCGTTATGACTAATATTAAACCATTTTATTTGATTAAGAAAGAAATCAAAGCGCAAATTAGACTAATAAGTTCACCATGGTGAATACTTTGTGGGAAAGGCATCTTTAACATGAAAACACTCATTTTCAACTGTCTGTATTTCTATAGACTAAGAATAATCAAGATTTGGCTGTATTTTCAAAAGTAGCCAAGTCATAATTTATTCACGTAATAAAAGTTGTATCAAATATTTGAAATCACCTTTGTGGTTTTTAGCTGGAATATTTATTAATATAATTATATAAAATTTGAAGATCAGATTTTCAATTTGTATTTAACATTTGAGAATTTCATTATTGCTTCTTTTAACAATGACAGTAATGGTTTTAGAGCTATAATACATCATTTTTTAATTTTATAGATTTTTATCTTAAATATGATAGAATTGTAACCCAAACCAACATACCGATGTAAATTCTGAAGACTTTTCTATATGATGAATTTTATAACACTCTTTGAGAAAATTAAGAATTTAGAAGTTAAGAATTAAAGGTGGAAGACATTACAGCAATTAATATCTAACACACTATCTTGTTAATATAGTATGTACCTATAAGCCAAATTGATATTTTGTCTTATTTTTAACTTCAGAATCCTTGATAGTGATTGGTTAGTAATTCGAACCATTAAGGTACAGAGATGAAAATGCAGAGATTAAATTGTAGATAATTTTGCAAAATAGACCTGTAGAATTAAAATAACTCATTTAGACCCTCAAACAAATCCTGCATGGTTAGGGAATATTTATTTGTCTATCTGCTCTTTATTATTACTGGAGTAATATGAAGGATGTAAAAGTCATGTTCTATCTTGAGACCCTAAGTATAAGTCTTGGTTATTAAACCATCGCCACATAAGCTGATGATAATAAGAGCTAACTTTTAATAATTGTTTTCCGGGGCTTTAGTCTAGTGTTCATGCTTTATATAGGCTACCAGTTCCCGCAACACCCAGCACCTAAAGTTTGGATTGTGGCTCTCTCAGTGCAGATGGAAACAGCAAACCACTGGGAAATGGTTTTCACAGAGAGTGACAGGGCTGGGACTTTAAATCATGACAGTCTCCATTTCTGCCATTGAGATTACCTGTGGGGGTTGATGGTTATCTATGACATGTTTTCAGCTCACCTTATTTCTGCTTTACACACTCAATTCTCTTGCCAAAAATGAGTTAGGGCTAGGGAGTATGTTGGATAGTCTTATCTGTTAGACAGTTAGGATTTCACCAAGAGGCACTGTTAAAGTGAAGGTTGGTTGGAGAGGAAGCAAAGTTTTGTGATAGAGCATTATACCAAAATTGATGAACTTATCAGGGTTAAGCCTCCTGCCTATTTTCTTGTAAGAGTAGTCAAAATGCTTTAATTTTCTTTAAATTATTCTGAGTATCTTTAGATTCCAGATACTGTGATATGTAAAAATCAGCATATACATTGTACAGCTGTCTGAGGCTCTTTGATTTCCTACAACAACAACAGCTTTAAAAATGAAAAAGTAAAGGAAACGTTTTGTGATGGCCAAGAAGAGAGACTGGTTAAGTCCTCAGGAGGTGGAGATGAATGAGGGTTAGAAAAACTGCCCAGAAAACAAGCAGAGGGAAGGCACATCAGAAAGTGGGCCATAACCAAAGTATGCCAGCAATAAAGCGAGCAGTATTGACGTGTGCAGGACACACACAGGAAGTGCAGGAGAGCAGGCACGAGGACCTCACATGGGATTGGGAAGCTGTGCTCTGCTCTGTTGAAGAGCCTGAAATGGTGTGGTAAGAGCTGAATCGATTTACCATGCTTATAGGAGCCAGCAGATCTTTGAGAAAGGCAGTGACCTGGTTGTGTAATTGATTCAGACTTTGTTCAGGCATCTATGATAAATGTGTTTATAACATCCCTGACATCAAAAATCACAGTGTGGTAAACTGAGAAAAGTAATTTAAGTATGGGAAAATTTGAAAATAGGTCTATTAGATTTGTAGAATGTACACTTAAAGCAAATTAGATCATCACACTCAGTCTTGGGAAAGGTATAGTCAGAAAAGCATTGTCAACATAGAAACTGGAATCAAAATTAATATCTTAAGATAAGTGAGAAGCTAAGCAAAGGAAACAGAGAGAAAGAAGAGTCAAGGAAAGAGAGATAATGACAGGAACCTGGGGGAAGGAGTAGGGACCTGGTGCAGGGATGGCTTGGGAGGCCTGAAGGCAGTCCAGGGTATGACCTCATCCTAAAGACCACACGAGCTGTCAAAGAGGAACATCTTTGCCTTTGCATCTAGAAGGGGGAAATAATTTCAACAGTGTTAGCCAGAATTCAGTTACTGAAAAATATGTCTAGAAGTGGAGACTATTTAGGAAATAGAGCTCAAGAAAGAGTCTTTCTAACAAGATCTGGGACAGTAGGGTTAGAAAGAAAGAGACAGTAATTATGTTTCAAAGGCCTCAGTTGATTTTCCAAATCAGTCATAAACGAGAAAAAGTTGCAAGAACTAAGGAATTTACTGTAGTTCCTATTTTGAATCTTTGAATAATTGCAGTATCTTTATCAATGTAAAGAAAATAGAAGATGGAAAAAAATCTGTATACATGCGAGTTATTTCTGTTCACCCATAAAGAATGTTTCAGCTCACCTCAAGGGCTTTCCCCATACACCCTGGATTTTTTTAATGATTTTAAAATACTGAAAAATTCAGTCAAATACTGAAAAGCTGATGTCTCTTAGTGATACAGTGATGAGGTCAGCTGAAGTGCTTCCTGACCAGTTAGAACTGGTTCTGCAGTATTTGGACTTTCCTCAGGACGCCTGTTGTTAGTGAGCAGGGGCTACCTTTCATACATAGAAGCATGATAATCAGACAGCGCAGGTGATCAGACTTGGTGGCAAAATACCAGTTTCTTCTCCTGTTTCCACAGACACTTTGTCTGAGAATGGTCCACATCTAGAAACTTTAAGAAAGAGAATGAATTTTGAGTTTGCAGATGAAAACACCCAAGTTCAGCACAGCCAGCAAGCAAGGTTCATTCTAGGAAAGGGCTACATCGAAAGCAACCATAGAAGAACAGGAGTGGAGGGCAGGCTGTGGCCTCCAGTGACGGTTCCAGAAGGCTCACTAGCAAGAGAGGAGATTAGGGTTCTCTAAGAAGTGAGTGTAGACTTAACAGGGAAACCCCAGCACTCAGAGGAGCTCTCAGCAGCTTTTCCCTTCTCAAGGTCTTGTAGCAGCTGGATTCTAAAAGGCTTGTTCCTTCTCCTGCAACTTACAGTTAGGTAGAGTGTGAGACTACTTCATTATCACAGGGAGAAATGCAGAACTTATGTGGGCATAGCAGGAATGGGGGTCCACCATAAAGAGATTAAAGTATTAGGATTAAATAAATAAAGTTAATAATTTATAATTAGCCTCCTAGGTTAAAGCATACATAGTTTTGAGTTGCACTCACTCTAATCATACTGTAAAACTTATGTTAAAAATAGTCCTTCTAAGTAGTCCTCCTAAATAGACACATGCATTTCCTTTATTCCCATTTACACCAAGAAACAGGCCTTCCCCCTTCTTCCATCTCTCTCTCCTTACTTCTCTCTGTCCCTCTCTCCCTCTCTTCCTCCCTTCCCCTCCTCTCTCCCCTCCTCTCTCCCTTCCTCTTGGTATCACTTAAATTCATTAACACGTGACATTACTACAAACTCTAAACTTAGGAATTCAAAACAAATGCAGCTAACTTTAATCCTGTAATTAATATGCCAGTCATTTAATATGTCCATTATTGAAGACAGTCCTTGGATTGTTGCCTTTCATTTTGAGACTTTGTAATCACATTATTAGTTACTTTCCTGTCATTTTGACAAAATACCTGGCAGAAGAAACCTAATGGAGGAAAAGCTTATTTTGGCTCACAGTTTAGAGGGACCAGTCCAGCACTGCAAGGAGCATGGCGGCTGTGGCGGCCCAGTTCATGGTGGTAGGTGCTTGCTATGTGCTTATTCACATCTTAGTGGATCAGGAATTAGAAACAACTGGACTTGGCTATGAGCTTTCAGTCAGGCTAATGTCCTGACCTCCATGACCCCCAAGCAGTGCCACCTCTGAGCACACATGAACCTATGGGTAGCATTTCTGATCCAAGCCATAGATTTTGTTTTTATTTAAATGGGAATGTAAGAGACCATTAAGTGAAATTTGTAGGATTAGTTTGGGCATGCAAAAGGAAGTGTCAATTTAGTAAAATAAAGTCATCTAAAGTAAGATAGATACTTATTTACTAGAGTCTGTCAGAGGCGTGGTTAGCATAAGAAGCGCAGGGACACCTGTTGTGGAACAAATAGATGATTTCTGAGCCACAATCCTAAGTCAGAACAACTGACTAACTGTGACCAGAGGAAAAGCAATAGAGCTGCCCAGCACCTCAAGTTTGGTTTTAGTAGGGGAAAAAATAGTAATGCATCTCATGTGGCTCAATTCAACAGTCTCATGGTATACTAAGAAATTTTCATTATAAATAGTACCAGACAATGAATATACATTTTGTATAAGCAAAAATAGACAAGGCATTAATGGCTGCAGCGTTATTGAAATAGGCAGTATTTCTTAGACCATTTTAGATGTTCTCATTCATGTACAGTGGTCAAAATAACTGAGTAAGTAGTCGAAATAAAATAAAGGAAAAACAAATACTTTTGTGTTTGGAAAAAAAGGATTACTTCTGTCTGCACTTTGTAAGAGTTAGTATTTTTGCAGGTTGTGATAAAGATTTTCCCATGACTTACAATAATTTATAGAGCATTAAGTGAGGGCCATTTCTTATTTTTAAGAGAGAGTGTTGTAGTTTTTCTTCTTCCTGCTCTTTACTGCAGAAAACTTCTACAACAGAAACTGAACTTTACTTAGCACTCTAGTAAATGGACACATCTTTTATTGAAAAGCGTGATATAATATTTTAATAGGTACTTATATTCATCATACCTGAGCTTATAGCTAATGTGGGATACGCTTGTAAATATTTGTTTAATTTGAATATAAACTAATATAGACTTGTTCGTTTTGCTCTGTATTATATTTTGCCAAAGTTTTTATCTTAGTACATTTATTATCTTATAGTCACTAAATCTTTCGCTTCCTTAACAGAAACCGTTAAGAACTAATAGTATATTGATGTTGGGTAGTATAAGTAAGGTTTTGAACAGATTACAGTTGTAAATATGTGTTGAAAGTAAGTGTACTAAGTAATTTAGTTTCAGGATGAGTGCTCATCTATAGTTTGTATTGAAGTTGATCAGAACTCTGCTGTGCTAGAAGACATAGGATTGTCATAGGATTGCCAGTCGCTTTGCAGGACCAGGGCTGCTTTGCCATCTAGTGGCAATGTAACAATGTCTCCATGTTAGGATTGTTTTCCAAATACACTGTAGCAAGCTGACCTGACACTTTGGCATAATAGTAATGAGAAAGAATGAAAAGGAGAGAGGGAGGGAAGAAAGAGAGGAGAAAAGAAAGAAAAAGAAGAAAGAAAAAGTAGGAAAATTCCTTTCTTCACAGAGTTATTGACTAGAAAAGACTCAATATCGATCACATAAACCAACTGGGTGGGGAATCAAAGTAAAACAATATTTTCAATACTTTGAAAACAAAAAAATTCAGACATGAGGAAAAACTCTTGTTTTTCTCTTGACTGAAAAAAATTAGAAAAAAAATTTCCAAAATTTACTTTTTAAATTTACATTATATCCCAATTACAGCCCTCCCTCCTTTCCTCCAAGTCTTGCCCTTGTAACCTCAACCCCCACCCCAATTTCTCCCCTTGGGTATCACCCCATCGTGGGATATCTAGTCCTGGCAGGACTAAACTTCTCTCCCACTAAAGCCAAACGAGACAGTCCAGCTAGGGGAAGGGGATCCAATGGCAGGCAGAGTCAAAGACAGCCCCTACTCCAGTTGTTAGGGGACCCACATGAAGACCAAGCTGGATATCTGCTACAAATGTGGAGGGGCTTAGGTATAGCCGGTGTATGCTCTTTGGTTGATGGTTCAGTCTACCCCCAGCTCTCCCACAAGACTCCCTCAGCCCTACTGATGTGTGGCTCTATGTCTCGGCATCTGTTTCCATTCGTTGCTGTATGAGGCCTCTCAGGAGACAGTTTTGCTGGATTCCTGTCTGCAAACACAGCAGAGCATCATTAATAGTTTCAGGGGCTGGCCTCAAGTGTGGGCAGTCATTGGTTGGCTGTCCCATTAATCTATGGCATCTCTGGGACCAGCTGGCAGCCTGGGATTGGAGAAGTTACAGGGAGTCTACGGAGTGACCTTAGTTGAGACTCCTACCGATGGGGGACCAGAGACTAAAGTAGCCACCTCTTATAGCCAGGCAGGACATCCAGTGGAGGGGAGGTGACATCAACCCACCCACAGAACCTTCAAACCAAAGTTTATTCTGCCCATAAGATGAACAGGAATTTAAAAAAGAAAGAAGGAAATTCTTTAAAAAATAAAACATTTCAGAGCTGAAACTGAAATTTTTTAACGAATTTTTTTCATTTCTTAAGTTTTGTATGTGCTTTGGTGTTTTGCCTACATATATGGTTGCATGAGGATGTCAAATCCTAGAACTGGAGTAATAGACAGGTGTGAGCTGCCACATGGATGCTAGGAAATGAACTGAGGTCCTTCAGAAGAGCAGCCAGTGCTCTTAACCACTCAGACCCAAGAAATAGTTTCTACCATCTCTGGGCCAGTTTCTTGGAGGTAAATATTTACTTGATTGCTACGAACAAGCCTCATGTTTTGAGATGCCTTTATCTATGCCATGTGTTCTGGTGTTTCCAGTCTTCCTGAATCAGCCACACCCACATCAGTACCAGTTGCCTGGTCCCTCATATTGTGAGACATCACAAGCTTGCCAGGTCCTTTCTAGTCTTTTCTGGATGTCAGTCCTGCAATGCTCTTCCTTCCAGTGATCTGCCTTTCCTTCTTCCCTGATACTGTTCCAGAGTGAGTCTTTAGAAATATAATTCTGGAGATGCCCCTTTCCTACTCTCCAGAAGTTGTACATGTTATCTTAAATCTTAACAAACCAGAAGTTCAGTTATTGTATCATTTCTTGGTTTTGTTGAGTAGGGTACTGGAAATACTAGTTGTTAATTAGAAGTACCCATGTGTGATTAACACTGACCTCTGCTATAAATGTGCCAGGAGCCTCGGACTGGCTCATGTGTGCTTCTGGTTGGCGGCTCAGTCTCTGGGAGTTCCTTGGGGTCTGGGTTAGTAGAAACTGCTGATCTTCCTATGGGGTCACCCTCTCCAGCTTCTTCAGTCCTTCCTTTGATTCAATCGTAGGGGTTCCCAACTTCAGTCCAGTGGTTGAGTGTATAAGTATCTGGATCTGTCTCAGTCAGCTGCTGGTAGAGCCTCTCAGAGGACAGCCATGCCAGGCTGTCTTCTGTAAGCACACCATAGCGTCAGTCATAGTGTCAGGCCTTGGTGGTGCTCCTCCCCCGTGAGATGAATCCCAACTTGGGTCAGTCACTGAACCACCTTTACTTCAGTCGTTTCTCCATGTTTGTTTTTGTAGTTCTTTTAGACAAGAACAATTCTGTGTCAGAAATTTGACTGTGAGTGAGCAATCCAGTTGCCTGTCTGTCTACCGGAGGTGGACTCTCCAAGCTCCCTCTTCCCAGTGTTGGGCATTTTGGCTAAGGTTACCTCCATTGAATCCTGAGAGTCTCTCACCTCCCAGGTCTCTGGTACTTTTTAGAGGGTATACCCATCTCCCACCCACTGAAACTGCTTATTTACGGTCATTCTCCAGACCCTCTGGGCTTCTCTCATGATGCTCCCCATACCTGATTCTGTTCCCCTTTCCTCTCCCCATCCCCTTTCCAACCCAGGTCCCTCCCTCCCTTTCCCCTTTTAAGTGGGATCAAATCATCCTCACTTGGGCCTTTCTGCTTGTTACACTTGGTACAGTCTTGGGTTGTGTCCTACATATTTTCTACATTTTGGCAAATATTATACCATGCGTGTCCTTTTGGGACTGAGTTACCTCGCTCAGGATGACATTTTTAAGTTCCATCCATTTGCCTGCAATTTTTAATAGCTTCACGAATAGTACTCCATTGTGTACATGAGCCACATTTTCTGTATCCATTCTTTTGTTGAGGAATTTTCTGTTTCCAACTTCTGGCTATCAAGGCTACTATGAACATTGTGGAACACATTTCCTTGTGGTATGGTGGGGCATCTTTTGTGTATATGCCCAAGAGTGGTACAGCTTGGGTCTTCAGGTAAAACTATTTCTAGTTTTCTGAGGAACCACTGAGTGATTTCTAGAGTGGTTTTACCACCTTGCAATACCAATAGCATCTTTGCCAGCATTTGCTATCACCTGAGTTTTTGATCTTAGCCATTCTGATTGGGCAAGGTGGAATCTCAGGGTCTTTTTGATTTTCATTTCCCAGATGACTAAGGACATTAAACATTTCTTTAAGTGCTTCTCAGCCTAGATTCTTCTGTTATGAATTCTATGATTAGCTCTGTGCCCCGTTTTTTAATTGGGTTATTTGTTTTTGTTTTGTTTTGTTTTTTGGTGGTAATATAACTTCTTGGGTTCTTTATATATATTTGATATTAGCCCTCTGTTAGATGTAGGGTCAGTGAAGATCTTTTCCCAATCTATGGGTTGCCATTTTGTCTTGTTGAGAGTGTCTTTTGCCTTATAGAAGCCGTTCAGGTTCATGTGGTTCCATTTATCAATTGTTGATCTTAGAACCTGAGCCATTGCTGTTCTGTTCAGGAAATTTTCCCTGTGCCAATGGCTTGAGGCTCTTTCCCCCTTTCTCCTCTATTAGATTGAGTGTATCTGCTTTTATGTCTAGGTTCTTGATCTACTCGGACTTGAGCTTTGTGCAAGGTGACAAATATGGGTCTATTTTCATTCTTTCTTCAAACAGACAGCTAAATCAGCACCATTTACTGGAGATTCTTTCTTTTTTCTACTGTATGGTTTTGGCTCCTTTGTTAAAAAAAAAATCAAGTGTCTATAAGTGTGTGTGTGTTTTTTTTTCTGGGTCTTTGATTCTATTCCATTGATCAACTTGTCTGTCTCTGTATCGATACTGTTTGCTCTGTAGTAGAGATTGAGGTCAGGGATGGTGGTCTCCACAGAAGTCCTTTTATACTTGAGAATTGTTTTGAGCTATCTGGGTTTTTTGTTTTTCCATATGAAGTTGGGAATTGTTCTTTCCATATCTGTGAAGAATTGTGTTGGAATTTTGATGGGCATTGCATTGAATTGCTTTTGGTAAGATGGCCATGTTGACTGTGTTACTCCTACTGATTTATGCATATGGGAGATCTTATGTCTGAAGTCTTCCTCAATTTCTCTCTTCAGAGACTTTACGTTCTTGTCATATAGATCTTCCACTTGCTTGGTAAGATCTACACCAAGATATTTTATACTGTTTGTGGCTATTGTGAAGCGTATTGTTTCCCTAATTTCTTTATCAGCTTGTCTATCACTTGTAAAAAGGAAAGCTACTAATTTGTTTGATTATTTTATATCCCACCACTTTGCTGCAACAGAAGGAACACTGTGTAATTCATTCTATGAAGCCACAATTACTCTGACACCTATTCCACACAAAGACTCAACAATAAAAGAGAGCTTCAGACCAGTTTTGCTTATGAATATCAATGTAAAAGTACCGAATAAAATTCTCGAAAACTGAATCCAAGAACACATTATAACCATCATTCACCATAATCAAATAGGCTTCATCCCAGGGATGCAGGGATGGTCTAGTATACAAAAATTCATCAACATAATACACTATATAAACAAATTCAAGGAAAAAATCTTAACTTTTAAAAAATTGTAAATATATTTTGATCAAACTCCTTATTTCATTCACTTTGAACTAGTGCAAACACAGGTCTAAGGAGGTGGAGACCAGTGGGTTTGTGGTAATGACCAAGCCTGATAGGGAACAGTATTGTATCCGTTGCTTTCTGGTATCTTTCTTCTTCATATTTTTAGGTTGAATATAATTTTATTTCCTATTATTATTTCTTTTTTTTCTTCTACACAACAGGTTTTATTATCCTCCTGAAATTCACCTTCTGATTGTTCCACATCCCATACCTCCTTTCCACCCTCCTGTCTCCATGAGGATGTCCTCACCCCACCCATGCCACCAGACCTCTAAACTCCCTGGGGCCTCCAGTCTCTTTGAGGGTTAGGTGCATCTTTTCTGACTGAGCCCAGACCTGGCAGTCCTCTGCTGTATCTATGGTGTGTTGGGAGCTTCATATCAGCTGGTGTATGCTGCCTGGTTGATGATTTAGTGTCTGAGAGCTCTCAGGGGTCCAGGTTAATTGAGACAGTTGGTCCTCTTACAGGGTCGCCCTTCTCCTTGGCTTCCTCCAGCTTTTCCCTAATTCAGCCACAGGGGTCAGTAGCTTCTGCCCATTGGTTGGGTACAACTATCTGCATCTGACTGTTTCAGCTGCTTGTTGGGTCTTTCAGAGGGCAGTCATGATAGACCCCTTTTTGTGAGCACTTCATAGCCTCAGTAATGGTGTGAGGCCTTGGGGTCTCCCCTTGAGCTGGACTCCACTTTGGGCCTGTTGCTGGATTGTCTTTTCCTCGAGCTCTTCTCCATTTCCATTCCTGAGTTTTTTTAGACGGGAACAGTTATGCATCAGAGTTTTAACTGTGGAATAGCAACCCCATCCCTCACTTAATGCTCTTTCTGCTGGAGGTGGGCTCTACAAATTCCCTCTCCCCACTGTGGGGCATTTCATCCAGGGTCCCTTCCTTTGAGTCCTGAGAGTCTCTCACCTCCCAGGTCTCTGGTACATTCTGGAGGGAACACCCAACCTCCTACTTCCCTGGGTTGCTTGTTTGCATTCTTTCCACTGGCCCTCGGGGCTTCAGTCCTGTTCTCCCACCCAGTACCAGATCATGCTCCTCTCTCCCCCACCCCCTGTCTCCTTTCCCTTCCAGGTTCCTCCCGCCCTCCCTCCCCCCTTGTGGTTGCTTTCTTCTCTGTCCCAAGTGGGACTGAATCATCCTCACTCGGGCCCTTTAGCTTGTTGATCTTTTTGCGTTCTGTGGACTGTATCCTGGGTGTTCTGTAATTTTTTCCTTCAATATCCACTTATTAGTGAGTGCATACCATGCATGTTCTTTTGGGTCTGAGTTACCTCAGGATGAGTTTCATTTTCTAGTTTCTCTAGGTTGATTATTTGTCCTATTGACAATGTCCTTTTTCTTATAGAAAGAAGCTTTCCAGTTTCATGAGGTCCAGTTTATCAATTCTTTTTTTTTTTTGTTTGTTTGTTTTGTTTTGTTTTTTTTGTTTTTTTTTCCAGGAATAAGGCTTTTTTTCTCTCTCAACTGTAAAATGATTACAACTATTATCATTCTACAATTTATGAAGTATAAGAAAACCTTTGGACCCAGTACCAGCTGGGTGATTTTTACACGGTACCAAGTACAGCTGCAGCATGTGGTCCTCCCTTGGCTATCTCTGGAACTCAACATTGTTCTGCTCTCAGAAAGCATTTTCCAGAAGATCATATTTCAGTTTTTCTGGTCTCCTCTTTTTTTTTTTTTTTTTTTTTTAAACGACTTTATTTTACAAAGCAAAGATAAATGTACAGATTTTAAACATTTTTTTGCTTAAAATTATACATTTTTGTCAGTAATGTTTTTTCAGACATTGAAATAATTTTTACATAAAACCATGTGAATATATTTTTTTCGTCAGAACTTGATTTTTTTCAAGGGCTTGACAGTATGCATTGAAAACCTAATAGTTACAATAAGCGTAAAGTACATGCAAAACAAAACGGAACATGGGAATAGTCAGTCTTCTTGTTTTGTAAATATATGTATATTTTTTTGTTTTCTTTATTTCTTGGACTTCATACAGTCTGTGAGTTGTTTCTGGGGGAGTGCAAGCCTCTGGGGTTAGCATCCCACTATCAGTGACTGCATATTATGTTTGTTCTTTTGTGACTGGGTTATCTCACTCAGGATGATATTCTCTAGATGCAGCCATTTTCTTAAGAATTTGGTTAAGTCATTGTTTCTGGTGGCTGAGTAGTATTCCATTGTGTATATGTACCACAATTTTTGTATCCATTCATCTTCTGAAGGACATCTGGGTTCCTTCCAGCTTCTGGCTATTATAAATAGAGCCGCTATGAACATTGTGGTGCATATATCTTTGTTGTGTATTGAAGTGTCTCTGGGGTATATGCCCAGAAGTGGAATAGCTGGGTCTTCAGGTAGTACTATATCCAATTTTCTGAGGTATCACCAGACAGACTTCCAGAGTGGTTGTATTAGCTTGCAACCCCACCAACAGTGGAGACAGTTTATCAATTCTTGATCTTAGAGCCTGAGTCATTGGAGTTCTCTTTAGGAAATTCCCCCCTGTGTAGGAAATTTCCCCGTGTCCATGCGTTCAAGGCTCTTTCCCATTTTCTCTTCTATTAGATTGAGTGTATCTAGTTTTATGTTGAGGTCATTGATCCACTTGGACTTGAGCTTTGAGCAAGGTGACAAATATGGATTTATTTTCATTTTTCTACATACAGCCAGCCAGTTACACCAGCACCATTTATTGAAGATCCTTTCTTTTTTCCATTGTATATTTTTGGCTCTTTTGTCAAAGATCAAGTATGCATGGGTGGTTTTATTTCTGGAACTATAATTCTATTCCATTGATTGACCTGTCTGTCTCTGTACTAATCCCAGGCAGTTTTTATCACTATTACTCTGTAGCAGAGCTTGAGGTCAGGGATGGTGACTCCCCAGCTGTTCTATTATTGTTAAGAATTGTTTTTGCTATTCTGGTTTGTTTTTAAAATTTTTTGGTTTTTGCCTTTCCAGATATTTGAGAATTGCTTTTTCCATGTCTTTGAAAAATTGTGTTGGATTTTGATGGGGATTGCATTGAATGTGTAGATTGCCTTTGGTAGGAGGTCCATTTTTGCTATGTTAAATTCTTCCAATCCATGAGCATTGGATATCTCCATTTTCTGAGATCTTCAATTTCTTGTTTGAGAAAGGTATCTTATTTCATGAGAGAGTTATTGTCATACAATTGTCTAACCTTGTTTGGTTAGAGTTACCCAAAGATATTTTTATAGTTTTGTGGCTATTGTGAAGCGAGTCGTTTCCCTAATTTCTTTCTTCACCTGTTTATCATTTGTATAAAGGAAGGCTGCTGATTTACTTGAGTTAATTTTATATCTGGCCACTTTGCTGAAGTTGTTTATTAGCTGGAGAAGTTCTCTGGTAGAATTTTTTGGGGTTGCTCATGTGTACTATCATATCATCTGCAAATAGTGATACCGTTATTCCTTCTTTGCCAATTTGTATCCCTGTGAACTTTTTTTGTTGTCTTATTCTTACTAGCAGTTTGAGTACCTTATTGAATAAATATGGGGAGAGTGGGCATCCTTGTCTTGTCCTTGATTTTAGTGGGATTGCTTCAAGTATCTCTCCATTTAATTTTATTTCGGCTGTTGGTTTTCAGTAAATTGCTTTTATTATGTTTAGGTATGAGTCTTGAATTCCTGATCTCTCTAAAACTTTCTAAAGGAAGGGATGAAATGCTTTTTCTGCATTTAAGGAGATGATCATTTTTTTCTTTGAGTTTGTTTATATAGTATATTGTTTTAACGGATTTTCGTATATTGAACCTACCATGCATCCCTGCGTTGATCTCTTCTTGATCATGGTGAACGATGATTTTGATGTGTTCTTGGATTTGGTTCGAAAGAATTTTATTGAGTATTTTTGTATCAATATTAATAAGTTAGATTGGTCTGAAGTTCTCTCTTTTGGTTGGGTCCTTGTGAGTAATTATAGCTTCATATAATGTTTTAGGTATTGTTTCTTTTGTTCCTATTTTGTGGACTAGTTTGAGGAATATTGGTATCAGGTCTTTTTTGAAGGTCTGATAGAATTTTGTACTAAATCCATCTTGCCCTGGGCTTTTCTGGTTGAGAGGTTTTTCATGACTTCTATTCCTTATGAGATATGGGCCTGTTTAGAAAGTTAATCTGCTCTTGAATTAACTTTGGTATGTGTTATCTGTCTAGAAATCCATCCATTTTATCTAGGTTTTCCAGTTTTGTAGAGTATAGGCTTTTGTAGTAGGATCTGATGATTTTTTTTTAATTTCCTTTATTTCTGTTGTTATGTCTCCCTGTTCTTTTCTGATTTTGTTTATTTGGATACTGCCTCCCTGCCCTTTAGTTAGTATGGCTAATGGTTTATCTATCCTATTGATTCTCTTAAAGAACCAGCTTTTGGTTTTGTCCATTCTTTATATTGTTATCCTTGTTTATATTTGGTTAATTTCGACCCTGAGTTTTGCTATTTCTGTGGTCTACTCTTGGGTGCATTTGCTTCTTTTTGTTCTAGAGCTCTCAGTTATGCTGTTAAGTTGCTAGTGTAAGATCTCTCCAGTTTCTTTACCAGGGCACTTAGTGCTATGAATTTTTCTTTTAGCACAGCTTGTGTCACATAAGTTTGCGTATGACAACTTTGTGTCAACATTTTCATTAAATTTCAGAAAGTCTTTTTTTAATTATTTTATTGGATATTCTCTGTATTTACATTTCAAATGTTATTCTCCCCCTTCTATCCCCCCTTCTCTTCCACTTGTTTCTATGTCGGTGTTTCCTCTCCCGATCACCCTTTCCACCTCAGCACCTTAGCATTCCCCGACACTGGGAAAATGAGCCTTCACTGGACCAAAGGCCTCTTCTTCCATTACTGGCAGACAATGCTATCCTCTGCTGCATATGAAACTGGAGCTATGGGTCTCTCCATGTGTGCTCAATGGTTGGTGTTTTAGTCCATGGGAGTTCTGGGAGGTATGGTTGGTTGATAATGTTGTTCTTCCCATGAGGTTGCAAACCATTTTAGCTCCTTTAGTCCTTTCTCTAGCTCCTTCATTGGGGTTTCTGTGTTCAGTTCGATGGTCAGTTGCAAGCATCCTAAGCTGTATCTGTATGACTCTGGCAGAGCCTCTGAGGAGGCATCCATATCTGGTTCCTGCCAGTAAGCACTTCTTGGCATCAACAATAGTGCTTGGGTTTGCTGGCTGCATATGGGGCAGATCCCCAGGTGAGGCAGTCTCCAATTGATCTTTTCTTCAATCTCAAAAACTCTTTAATTTCTTTATTTCTTCCCTGACCATTGAGTAGAGAATTGTTCAGTTTCCTGGGGGTATGTGGGAATTCTTCCTTGTTTGTTTGTTTGTTTGTTTGTTTTCTTCTGTTATTGAAGACCAGCCTTAGGCCATGATGGTCTGATAGTATGCATTGGATTATTTCAATCCTCTGATATCAGTTGAGGGTGGTTTTGTGACTAATTATGTAGTGGATTTTGGAAAAGGTACCTTGAGGTGCAGAGAAGAATGTGTATTCTTTTGTTTTAGACTGAAGTGTTCTGTTAAATCCATTTGGTTCATAACCTCTATCAGTTTCTCTGTGTCTCTGTTTAGTTTCTGTTTCAGTGACCTGTTCATTGTAAGAGTGGTGTGTTAAAGTCTCCCACTATTATTGTGTGGAGTTCATTGTGTGTTTTTGAGCTTTAGTAATGTTTCTTTTATGAATGAGGGTGCCCTTGCGTTTAGGACATAGATGTTCATAATTGAGACTTTCTCTTGGTGAATTTTTCCTTTGATGAATATGAAGTGTCCTTTCTCATTATACTTGGTAACTTTTGGTTAAAAGTCTATTGTATTGGATATTAGGATAGCAACTCCATCTTGTTTCTTGGGACCATTTGCTTGGAAGACCTTTTCCCATCCTTTTACTCTGAGATAGTGTTTGTCTTTCTTGTATGTAACTAAATGCTGTATTTGGTTAGCATATCCAGTTGTTAACTTATATCTTTTTATAGGTGAGTTGAGTCCATTAATATTGAGAAATATTAAAGACATATGACTGTTGGTTCATGTTTTATTTGTTTTGTAGGTGGCTGTATGTGCTTGTGATTCTCTCCTTTAGGCTTTTTGTAAGATGCTTAATATCTTGTCTTTTTTTAAAGCATTCTTTTCTTTTTTTGAACAACTTTATTGTGAAAAACAAAGATAAATGTACAAATTTTAAGCATTTTTGTATAAAAGTATACAAATACATTTTTGTCAGTGCTTGGTTTATTTTTTAAAGGTTTGATAGTGTGCATTGAGATCTTACTAGTTACAATGATCATAAAGTACATGTAAAACAGGTTGTAACCTGGAATTAGTCAAAGTTTTCTTGGTGTGTAAGGATTGAACATAATGGTTTTTCCTTTTTTTTTTTTTTTTTCTTTTCTTTTCTTGAACTTCATATAGCTTGTGAGTTATTTCTGGGGTGTTCAGAGCTTTCTGGCATTAGCATCCAATTATCAGTGACTGCATATTATGTCTGTTCTTTTGTGACTGGGTTATCTTACTCAGGATGATATTCTCTAGATGCATCCATTTTCTTAAGAATTTCATAAAGTCATTGTTTCTGATAGCTGAGTAGTACTCCATTGTATAAATGTATCACAGTTTTTGTTATCCATTCACCTACTGAAGGACATCTGGATTCTTTCCAGCTTCTGGCTATTATAAATAGAGCTGCTATGAACATTGTGGTGCATGTGTCTTTGTTGTGTGTTGGAGCATCTCTGGGGTATATGCCCAGAAGTGGAATAACTGGGTCTTCAGATAGTACTATGTCCAATTTTCTGAGAAACTGCCAGACTGATTTCCAGAGTGGTTGTACCAGTTTACAACCCCACCAGCAGTGGAGAAGTGTTCCTCTTTCTCTACATCCTCACCAGCGTCAGCTGTCATCTGAATTTTTGATCTTGGCGAATCTGGCTGGTGTGAGGTGGAATCTCAGGGTTGTTTGGATTTGCATTTTCCTGATGGCTAATGATGTTGAGCACTTCCTTAGATGCTTCTCAGCCATTTGATATTCCTCAATTGAGAACTTTTTGTTTAGCTCTGTACCCCATTTTTTAATAGGGTTGTTTGGTTCTCTGGTGTCTAGCTTCTTGAGTTCTTTGTATACTTTGGATATTAGGCCTCTATCTGATGTGGGGTTGGTAAAGATCTTTTTCCACTCTGTTGGTTGCCGTTTTGTTTCCTTGACAGTGTCCTTAGCCTTACAGAAACTTTGCAATCTCATTAAGTCCCATTTGTCAATCTTTGACCTTAGAGCAGGAGCCCCTGGTGTTCTCTTAAGGAAATTTTCTCCTGTGCCTATGTGTTCTAAGGTTTTCCCTACTTTCTCATCTAATAGTTTCAGTGTACCTGGTGTAATGTGTACCTTCCTTGTGTTGGAGTTTTCCTTCTAGGATCCTCTGTAGGGCTGGAGTGTTAGATAGATAGTGTTTGAATTTGGTTTTATCCTGGAATATTTTGGTTTCTCTGTCTATGTTGATTGAAAGTTTTGCTGGGTATAGTAGCTTGGACTGGCATTTGTGGTCTCTTAGATTCTTTATGACCTCTGACCAGACTCTTCTGACTTTCATAGTCCCTGTTGAAAAGTCTGGAGTAATTCTTATAGGTCTACCTTTGTATGTTACTTGGCCCTTTTCCCTTGCAGCTTTTAATACTCTTTCTTTGTTCTGTGCATTTCGTGTTTTGATTATTATATGAGGAGAGGATTTTCTTTTCTGGTCCCATTTGTTTGGTGTTCGATAGGCTTCTTCTACCTTTATGACCATCTCTTTCTTTAGATTGGGGACATTTTTTTATGGTTTTGTTGAAGACATTTTCAGGTCCTTTGAGCTGGGAATCTTTATTTCCTCTATCCCAATTATTTTTGGATTTGGTCTTTCATTGTGTCCTGAATTTCCTGGATATTTTGTGCTAGAAACTTTTTATGTTTTGAATTTTCTTTAACAGTTGTGCCAATCTCTTCTATAGTATCTTCTACACCCAAGATTCTCTCTTCTATCTCTTGTATTCTGTTGGTGATGCTTACATTTGTAATTCCTGACCTCTTTTCTAGGTTTTCCACTTCTAGGTTTGCCTCCATTTGTGTCAGGAGTCATTTCATAGCTATGTTCCTTTAGGAGAATACTAGCATTAGGCTTTTTCCTAGGCCCATTGTTGGGCTAGAAGAAATCTTGGCTCACATCTGAAGAAACCACACCAAGCCAACATGATTCCATGTAGAGAAGTTTAATAAAAAGGCGAGACAGGGGTGGTTGGATGTCTGAACTGGTGTATGCTGGGAATGTTTGGCTGTTTCCATGGCAGTGGATGCACTGGGTCCCTGTCACCTGTGGGTGGCACCATTGCTGAGAGTAGGAGCTGTCCTAGTGCTAGCATCCATGACCCATCTAGTCTCACATTCATAGTCATTTTAGTAGTATCATGTACCAGTTCCATCTCATTGAGTGGAGCTCAAATTCAACCAAAAAGTAGTTACTTCCATAACAGTTGCAGCACTGTGGCACCTCTACATCCTACAGATAGGTCACTGTTGTAAGTTGTAAGGTATGGAGGTGGCAGTTCTAGTTATGGTTTTACTGCTCTGAATAGACACCATGACCAAGGTAACTCTTTTAAAGGACAACATTTAATTGGGCTGGCTTACTGGTTCAAAGATTCAGTCCATTATCATCAAGATGGGAGCATGGCAGCATCCAGGCAGGCATGGTGCAGGAGGAGCTGATGGTTCTACATCTTCATCTAAAGGTTACTAGCAGAATACTGGATTCCAGGCAGCTAGGATGAGGGTCTTAAAGCCCAAATCCACAGTGACACACCTACTCTAACAAGGCCATACCTTCTAATAGTGCCACTCCTTGACCCAAGCATATACAAACCATAACAGGTGTTGAAACCGGTGATTATTTTTCTTCTGTAGTAGCATACAAAGTAGCTTCTCACACTATGACTACTATTCCAGTCAGTTGGAGTGGAGCTTCTAGTTGGAAACCAGATAAATATCTTTATGTTTGATGACATAAGTAAGGTGATGTCTTCAGCAGTAGGGCCGTACCAGGTTATTGTGAGTAACCAGAAGCCTTGCTAATAGTTGGTGATATTTGGAGGGGTCAAAGTGGTCCTTTTGGACAACAGCTCAACAAGATATAGCCCATTCCTGACACTGAAGGTTTACTTGATGGTATAAGATGTGTAGATATGGCATTGTCTCCGAAGTATATGGTGATCCTGTTTAAATTCCTTTCATGTGCATATATATGTCAGGAGGCTTCTGTAGTAGCAGGTTTTAAAATGGCTGTTCAGAAGGCCGTTAGTGTTACTTGTCCCATATTTCTTCCTTTGCCCTGCCTTCCTCACCATCCCCCTCCTAATTTTCCTGTTTGAGTTTATCCTTCATCTCGTTATAGCATTGTACTCGATTTCCCCTTTCTAGGAAAATCTCCTCTCCCCTGCTCCCTTGCTAGCTATCTAGCCTCTGCTGTGATCTAAAGCTGAAAAGCTAACATCACATACGAGAGAAAATGTGCAAAATTTGTCTTTGGTCTGGGTTATCTCAGTTAGGATAATTGTTTCTAGCTCCATTCATTTGCCTGAAAAACTTAGCTTTTAATTTGAGTCACCCTTGTACTTGATCCTAAGCTGTAAATATCAAGTATTTATTTTTATAATCAGATATGTAGTGAAGCCAATTGGTCTTTATAAGTGTGTGGTTACCTTACTACCACACACTGGAAATAAGTGTGTATATGTACGTGTTGGTACACTAATGGATATAAATCGACTTAATTAAATTACCAAATTTTAATGAATTGCTGTTTCATCATTTATGTGTTATGTATATGAGAACAACCCAGTCCTGGTTCATAAGTCTGTGAGGCACACCTATATGCAATGGTTGTGTGGTAATAAAGGCTTGAGAAGTACTCTCTCATCTTGAAAAGGCCCATAATGTAAGTGACCAATTTTGATGTTTAGAATAAATCCATAAATAATCATCCTGCTTATAACTGCTGTATGGGATTAGCCTGCCAAAAACACATCAAAGAAACTAGATTTGTTATTACTTTACAGTTATTTTAATTAAGTGTTGATGAGGATAGAAAGTCTAGAATGCGGGGAAGATAAACTACATACTTATGCTGATCAGCAGAATCTGCCAGCACAAGTATGCCATTTGTGAGCTAAATTAGTTTAGTACTAGTTGGAATTAAAATGTGTTAATCAAGAGTGCCTTATTCACTGGGCTGTCCGTGGTGTCTGATGGAGATGCTCATGAAAAACAGAAAAGAAACTAAACAAATAAGATGAGGAAATTGTAAGAGCTCTTTAGATTTATTTATATATAACTTATGCATCACACTTTTCTATAGAAAACCCAAGCATTGCATGGAATTATAAAATATGTAAACATCTGTATATAAAGTATGACTATGATAATCTGTCACACTCCACTAATATTTTCAAAGAAATATTCCCTGGTAATGTTTTTTATTGGTAGCATATAACTTCAAAAGAGTTCATATGTTTAGGTTCAGTTTAAGTAAAATATAGAATAGGAATCTACATCGAAAGGACCATATAAAGAGAATTTAATTTATAAAATAGATACATAAAATAGTATTTTGTTTTAAAAAGAATATTGTCCTTTTGTTAAACCTTGTAGTGGATATATTTTGGGTTCATTTCCAGAATTTTGAATAACTATATCCTGATAGATTCTTCATTTTCTAAAAGTATGTTTTATAGATCTAAAATAATCCTTTGTCATAGAATCATGCTGGACTCAGGACGTGCTTAGTACATTACATTGACCAAGCTAGAGAAAAGATTGAAACTAGGTTAAGCAGTGGCTCCTCGGGACCAAGTCATATAGATACTTAATCATTACATGATTAGTAAAACTTTGAGAACAATTAATATTTTCCAGAGCATTTTTGTTTGCATCTCATATTTTTTATCTAAATGGTTGTGGTATATAAACTACATTTTATAAATTAACCTTTTCTTATGTGTCTTTTTTGCCAAAGACAATATATTTGAAGAAGACAGAATATTCAGCATCAGGACTGAAATGCTGAGTTTTAGTGGTCACTTCTTTATATTAGTAGGTGCTCTATATTTTTTACAAGAGAAGGGAGATTTTATACAAAGCAGCCAAGCTTTGTCTTCTCTCCAGTTAGTCCCAAGCCTTCCATCAGTGCTGTTCACGACTCAGTTACCAACTCCTATGTGGAGCCAACCAGATGTTTGCTGGGTTCCTTCTATACCTTCTCCCTAGAGGGCACTGCCTGCTGCTTTTTCTTCCCTGGGGAACGTCATAAGTCACTGTGTTTCAGTGAGCAGTTTTATTATGGTGGTAGCACTCTTCTAGTCCTACCATGCCCATTTACTGCACCCACCCATGTTCTATTCTGTGTCAGCGTTTATCCATGAACAAAATTAGACATGCCCAAGAGATATATAATATAAAAACTCTACTCAGAATGTATAAGGGAAGAGAGGAAGAGCTTATTAAATTGTTTTTTTTTTTTTAAATTGTGCCTTTCTTTTAGTCTGGTGAATCAAGACCATGTGCTAATTAGTCTTTATATGTAAATTAACTTGCTTACTGGAGATACCTCTGCCTTTTCAGCTTTTCTGTTTGAGTGGTGGCTGGGGGAAAGAAGGCCACATTAAGTGGATGCTCACACAGTTGCTGGGGTATGAGGAAATGCTAAGTCAAGCAGTTTGTTTGTGGCTGGTTGGCCATAAGAATGATAGATACCCCACCCCCAGTCTACATTCCTGATCCAGGAGCAGAGGCAGAGTCTGCAAAACTAAAATTGCAGTTCAGAAGTTTGATCTTTGGTTTCCTTTTATGAAAAGGGGTTGACTTAATGAATTCTAAAAATTGAAGTTTTTTTGCTTTAAAATGTTTCCAAAAAAGCATGCTAAAAGTATTTTATAGGTCATATGTTGTTATAATTTGTCAGAATAAGGAATAAATGATAATCTTCCTCTTAGAAAGCAGTTTAAAAATTCCAAACAAATATTTCTCGGTAGAATATGAAATAATAATCTATTCAAACTTAGTGACATTTATTCTTAAATAATTTTTGGTTCTGCATGACATAAGTCTACTCTCTGAAAGGCCCTTGGCGGCAGTGAGTATACGTATGCTCCTACGTATATGTGTTGTCACGTGACATTCTGTCACTGCACTTACATATTTTTATAGCCTATATTTGTGTGCTTCCTAATTTCCTGTAGCCCATTTCCTTCAGATTTAGTCTATCTGGGGGGCTATGATGAAAATACTGTAGAATGGGCGATTTAAGCAACAAACTTATTCCTTATTTGGGCTTAGGATAGTTCACTTGAGGAGTGTTTCTGTGGAATACATGAAATTCAGTTTATTAGCACACAGTTAGCCTGGCATAGGGGCAGAGACCTAAAGCCCCAGCACTCAGTGGGGGAGAGACCTGAGAATCCTAAATTCAGAGTCATCTTCATCTCCATAGCAACCTTGAGCTATAGAGACCCCATCTCCAAAAATAAAACAACCAAAACTCCAGGCAGCCTTATGTTCAGTTCCCTTCTCAAGGGGCAGACCTGTCAGAAGGGGGAGGAAAACAGTCAAACCTCTGCTCCTTTTTAAAGACAGCAAACTATTTGGGAAAGTTCTACGATACAGAGAGATTCCCTGCAGCCCCAGCTTCAAACATCTTTATACTGGGGATTAGGTTTCATCATGAGAATCCTGTGGAGACACAAACACCCAAAAGCACATGTTAATAGTGGGAACGGGCAGAGAGAATCTAGCTTATGAGAATAGCTTCCCTGTTAGAATGCAAGCTAAACTGTCATATGCTACAAAGAACCTCATCTCATGTGTGGCCCATTCTGGAAACGTAAAAAATCATTATCTAGATTTTCAGTCACCAAGGATAGCATGTCATCCAGTAGGGCTGACACAGTGTGGCTTTCAGGGAAGGTGCAGCTTATAGGTAGGGTTTTGGGGGTGTTTGGTTTTGTTGTGTTTTGAGCTTTCGTTGGTACTTGACATTTGGTGAAGAGAACATCCTACTTGTTCCAAACTAGAGGACTGATGCACAGAACCTTCTCCAGAAAACCATTTCCCAGTCTAATTATCAGCTTACAAGCTTTGGCGAATCCAAGGAAAGAGAAGTGATCTTTACCTGCTTTGTTCACTGGCTGACCCCACCACCGAGAACCTGTGCCCTTGTGAACACTCAGAAAATTGGGGGATCCCATTTGCTATGCCCTTAGATTAGGAGTGCCCTGCTGTCCCCAATTGATCTTCAATGCCTCATTCCTTTTCTCTAGAAAATATGGTCATTTTCTCCATCTCCTGGATAGAGATGGCTCATGCCTTTGAAACCTGCTTTTGTCCTTGGCCCCTCCCCATTGCCTGCACTTCAGGTGTCTACAGCAGCACACTGTACTGATCTTTGGATTTAAAGGCAAAGTAGAAAGGACCCACTTCAGAAGCATGAACTCCTTGTTTTGTAAAGGATTTTAAACAGAATGTGGTCCTGCTTCCTCATTTTAAGTTTAAGAAAACTTATAGCTCAAGGCCATCCTCCTAATCAGCGATGCTACAGGGTTTTTTCAGATACATTAAAAGTAACTTTTCCTAGGGATTTGATGTCCTACTTAAATTTAAAAAAAAAATGAAACAACAACAAAAAACCTGCCTCAGAAATAAAGAATAAACTTATTTTTAGAGCTAAGGAGCCTTTGAAGAACATGTTTTTCCTAAATTACAAATTCATAAAGTACCATCATGTATATTAATACATGTAACTAATACTATTGTACCTATTGACCTAGACCAGTATTTTACCATAGCATAATTGAAATTGACTTACTAGTATAAAGTACAGTTGACCCAGTGCAGACAGCTTGATCCTGTGGTGCTGTGTTTACATAAGCTAACTCATTAGACAGTTAAGACTTACATGGCTAACTAGCTATGTTACAGTTAGGCTTTGTCTAAACATTTAGAATTTATACCAGCACTAATTATTTAAAGAATACTTTCACTAAAACATACTTTATAATTTAAATAAAAATCTTTTTTAAAAATCTAAATGAGCTAGATTTCTTTTGTCATGTATGTTCTGTGGAAATACTGAGCTATGTGACCCCTCCATATATCTCCTGCCCTTTCCTCCCCCCTCCCATCCTTTCTTCCTTTACCAAAACACAAAGTGAATTATTTTGGAGGAAGGCATATGAGGAAATAAACTCTCTAAACCAGAATCTATCTCTTCCAACATATTTTACAGGGATATGTCCACCTCTGGTCACTACATACAATGACAGTCCCTCATAGCAACCTCCGGTGACTTCTCTAAGCCAGATAGAAAAGCATAGATAATCTCATACAGATTCAGTCTTTCAGAGATCAGATAATCTATGACGTTAACGATGTAGCTTCTTTTCACATTAGGTGAACATCTCTCCTTAAGTACTGTTTGCAAAGGCACTAATAGTTATCCGTGCGGGCATGTGGTGTTTAGTGAGACTCTTCAGAACAGCTTCTCCACTGAAGAGCGGAGCTGAGGCTGTTCACCTCAGGAAAGCTATGTGTGCTGTAATCAACTTCGTTAGAGCGGGCAAGTCTACTTGAGTGCCAGCAGCTGGAGGTCCCTATCACTTCAGTCCGCCATGTCTGACCAATAAAATGGCCCCTGGGAGCCTGGCGACACAGTGAAGCAAGCTCATTGTAAACTTCATTTTGTTAGCTCCTTAGAATGCAGCGGATATCTTTAGAAGCAGATCTGCATGGCAGAAATGTCTTGAGATTTTATTGCTGCAAACCAAATTTCTTATAAAAGGCATAAATTTAGGATTCACTTATGTAAAATGTTAAAAGCTAAGTATGCAAACCTTTTTATCTACTTGACATTTATTAACCTGATTATCAGTATATATTAAACTATTCTTAATATTTTAATTAATATGCAGCCCATTAGAAATAAATACTTGCTTACTTTATATATGAAAATTGTATTTTAAGTATCAATATATAAATAAGCAAATTCATTATTCTGCTAGTTATTAATAACTAATAATAGTAATAAAATAGAAGTTTTGAACAACTTCAGAGTGTTTTAGAAATAAGCAACCTGAATCTAAGTTGTCAAGTTTTGGACTCTCATCTCTATAGGCACTGGCTACCATGATACTCCTAGATACTCTGCTTCCTACTAAAGATTTAACCCATCCTAGAGGAGCCTTTGATTCATCCAACAACACAAATTAACCCAAATTTTAAAAGAAGACCATTTTCCTTTTGTTTGAATGTATATATATACTTCAGAATATGGAAAGAAGTTTTTAACCTTTAAAGTTTATAATTAATCATATAACAAACTCAGAATGGGAAAAGGCCAAGAGAGTATTTTTGACCACAGGTGACCTGAAGAAAACAAAGTTCTTTGCAATCTTGTATAGAATAGGACTAGAGGGGTGAATTTGATAATTTTAATTTTTATTGAAAACATAATCGTCTTAGTTTATTAAAAACTATATTCTCGGAACCTATTGTGTATAATGCAGTAACCACCAAACCTGACAGTTATGGGGACTAACTTACCCATTTCTTCATCCTCTTGTTGCCAATTAAATCTCATCGTTTCAGAAATTCACATTTTTAATTGCTGTGGTTAATCATCTTTGATGTTTTTACATTTCCTGTTGAAAATTTTCAGATATTCTCCAAAATAAAAAACAGGATGACAATTTTCCTGAAAGCTTTTGTTCTGCTGAAAACAGGGAAAAGAATTGATGTAGGAATTGTGTTAATTCTACATTTTCAAGTAGCTTGTTTTTCTATTTGTGTTTTCCATTGTTCTGATTTTTGGTTTGTTTGTCTTTAATAGCCTTTTATGTCACCTCGGTACCCTGGAGGCCCAAGGCCCCCACTGAGGATACCTAATCAGGTAAGATCTGTGTGCTACTTAAAAGTTTTAAAGATGTTGCAAATATCATAAGTGTTTCTTTTTGTATAAAATCTAACCTCATCTGTTATTCCCACTAATTGCTACTTCTTCTGGTAATGTATAATCTCTGTGAAGCTTGTTGCTTAGCCAGACTTTGTGCTGACTTTTTTTTTTTTTTTGCTAAGTTTGGTTAGAACACAGAAACACACATGTCCTCATGCTTTATTGTGACTATTTACACACCTTCATATATGTGAGGAGTCCTTGTATGTGACTGTTTACACACCTTTATTTATGTGAGGAGTCATATTGTATGTGGCTTAAAACCTTGCAGGATTTACTGTCTATTTCCAGAAAATGATTGGTTGACTTGTGGAGCTAATTTCAGTAAATGCTGAACATTCTCTCAGTGACATTTTCAATAGCATACTTTGGTTTATTTTCATGTGGTATAAAATGCATATACATTGTGCCTTGTTGTGATAGCATGTCAGATAGTAATTAGATGCTTCTTGAAGAGCTAAGTCTAAATATTTAACAGTAAATCTTACAATTTTTAATTTCAAGAGTTTTCAGTTTCTAAATGTTTATTCTCATTTGGTCTTTAATCAACATTGTAAGTTCTTATTTACTAAAAGGTATAAAGCACATTGTTACAGTTTAGTTTTAGCATATAGGTGGGATGCATGCTATAGTACCAGAAGACATTATCAAGTGTGTCATCTGCTTTGTCATTCACTTTTCTATTTTTTCTTTTGATTCATACATTTTTTACTATCAAATGAAAAAAGAAAGGTGCAAGTTTTTTAGGGACTTGTAGCAATAGAATTTTGTTGTCTTATCCAGAGTCTTACGAAATCATGCTGAGCAAGCGTGATGGCACATGCCTTTAATACCAACACTTGGGAGGCAGAGGTAGGCAGATCTTTGGAGGGAGATTTGAGGCCAGCCTGCTCTACATAGGGAATTCCATGGTAACCAGAGCTATGTAGAGAGACCTTGTCTCAAATAGCCAAAGGCAGGGGCAGGAGGAAGAAGAGGAAGGAGGAGGAGGATGACGGATGGATGAAGGAAGGAGAAGGAAGGAGAAGAAAGGAAGTCATGAAGGAGAGAGGGGGGGAGAGAGGGAGAAAGGAAGAAAGAAAGAGAGAGAGAGAAAGTAAGCTGTCCTTTGAACTTGCCTGGTTTGCTGGTATTTGCTGTGTCTGGGTAACAGCACCCAGGCTTACCTTCGGAGTGGAAGGAAACTTAAGGAGAGGCCAGGGCTGACTTGTCCAGAATGAGCCTTCATGTAAGCATCTGGAGCTTTCATAACTTACACAGCAAATGTATGTTCAATTTCAGAGAACATGCCATGAAACAGGACAAAGTACCAACATATGGAAGTCTTATTTTCTTCTTAGATCAACAGATATGCTTACAATTTTTAAAAATACAATCTAATACCTTCTGTTGGCATCTTCATGTTGTTTCAAATATTCCATACCTAGATTTGTATATTTCATAGAATCTAAGAGAGTCCTAAACTTCTGTATTAGTAAACTGTGAGATTCTAATGTAAATATAATGTCAAAATATCTTTATTCTATAGTAGTGATGAGAACATGATGTGCTTATTAGAATTCTATTCATTTGATGCAATTTCAGTGTCATAAGGTACTATGGGACAAGTACTAGTTTGAATCCCAACACCCATGTAAAGGATGGATTTAATTGGTTCTCAGGATTGACACCTGTAGTCCTTACACTGGGGGTAGAAATAAAATAGTCTTCAGAGCAAGCTAGCTGGCTAGACTACTTAAATCCAGATGGCCAGACCTTGCCTCAGTAAATAAAGTACAGAACAATTAAAGAAGACAAACATCGTCAACTTCTCTCCTCAATGTGTGTGTGTGTGTGTGTAAATGTTTTTAATCTAAGTGTACATAGTAAATGATATGGTGGTTATATTTAACACAAAGAGCCCAAGATTGATTTTCAAAAGTCACCTCAATTTCTGGGCAGTTAGTTGATTTATATTAATCCCCTAAAACATTCTGGCTACCTCCCAGCCAAGAATTCCATAATGCTTGCGTTTAGGGCTTTCCATGTTTTTGTTGAGCTCTCAAGAACTCATGCCTCCTTCCCCCTCATGGCAGCTCTGAATCTCCCCTCCTCTCCCTCCTTTTCTGGCTGATAGAAGCCATTCTGCCATTGAGTGATCAGTTTTTATTGACAAGGCAGAGAATAAATGGTAAGAATTGTTTACACAAACTGGAGCCAGGAGATTTTTGGCATTACACTCACGTCTGGGATTGAAATAAGCTGTGAGGGCAGAGAAGCCAGCATTAGAAGAACTCAAGGATAACCTTTATACAGTGCAGAAGAGCATTGTGCCTATGTATGTGATCGCACAGCACTCACACTCTTCCACCCACCCGTGACAGTTTGCATGCACATATACACACACACAAGATACCAGGTTAAGTCTCAATCTATAGAAATGAACAAAATACAATACAAATTGAAACAACCTATATTTATATAGACTGTTTAAATTTTTGGTTTTGACCAAATTTTACCAAATAGCCCAGGTTGACTTCAAAATCTTGATCCTCCTGCCTCAACCTCCTGATTGTTCAGTTAAGATGGAGTGGGGTGTTTGAAGGTTAATGTAATGTCTGGTTTTTGAAAGAAGCAGTCAGAAATCAAATATAGCAGACCTACTGTGAGGGTGTTTTCCTCTAGAATTTGACAGCATTGCTGTTGATGAATTTTGGACATTATGTTTTTTTACAAGTGGCCCCTCCGTCCTCCATATGCACTTTGACTCAATTATATTAATTAATTCAATTATTAATTCAAACATCTATTATACAAGCATAGAATAATCTTCATCTACACCATTTTTAAGCAATCACATCAATAGTTCAAATAATATTTTAGAGTATGTTTAATATATTTAGGCGTATGATCTGTGCGAGCAAAAACATTTCAATTTAGCTATTTGTTAATTAAAGCAGAATTGATGTAATTGTTGTTGACTAACCGTAATGTCCATTGAGCAACTATATTAACATTTTATATTTATGCTTCATTTAAATTGATTGTAGTATAATAAAAAATTTATTAGTAGATTATGCAAAATAGAAGCAAAAAGTGAAGCATTCCCTTTGGGTGATTTTGGCTAGTCATTCAGAGTATGTAAAAAGTACTCTTTAGTGAACAGGGCCTCTACATTTCTATACACTAAGTATAAGATTACATATTTTACTGTGTCTGATGTAGTTTATGCTTCTGGATTAAGTCTACAATGGCTGATACTATTTGTTTATTAACAGGACTACGTATTTGGACTACGCTATGGTACCACTGTGTTGAAAATGCAGAAATAGGCAACTGTGTCTAACATGACAAAAGTCAGTTAGCAAAAGTGTGAAGAGGAAATTGTGTGAAAAGGTTCAAGAAACAACAATTAAGTCCTCAAAATGCACATGGCTCACAGTGGTATGCTGGAGTAGCCAGGTGACGAGGTCTCTCCATCAGCTGCATTGCTTTTGGAATCTGTATTGATCCAGCTCCCACAAAATAGTCCACTGAGCTCTACGGCTTTTCCAGCACAATCTGTCCCAAAATACGGAGTCAGGTCTGCCATAAACCTAGCGCCAATTTAGTCATACTTAGGGTTTCTGTTGACCTAGATCAGTGTGGTGGAGAAAACAGTTTACTGAGCCTTACTGCTTACAGCCCATCTTCTAGAGGAGTCAGGGTGGGACTTCAAACGTGGACACGTGAGGCAAAGCAGTAGCCATGAAAGAGTAGTGCAGACCGCTTGCTCTCCCCGCAGACTGTGCGGTCTGCTCTATGTACAGCATCTTGCACCACAGGCCCAGAGGTTTAACTGTCTGGATGAACCCACCCATAGTAACCAAAACACCCCACATGCTTGTCTGTGGGCCGCGTAGTGCCGATGCTTTCTCAGTTCACGTTACCTCTTCCCAAAGGACTCTAATGTGTTAAGTTGACATAAAACTAAACAGAAACAGTGTCTATTGTGGCTCTGTATGAATTCTTGGATTTCTTTGTTACAGTTCTGTAAAGAACAACATCAAAATCCTGATAGGAATTGCATTCGATCTGTACATGAGTACTGGTAGTATCTTCATTCATGGCATTGCCAATCAGGACCATAAAAATTCTTTGTCTTAGTTACAGTTTCTGTTGCTCTGAAGAGACAGCATGATCAAGGCGGTTCTTGTAAAGGAAAACATTTAATTGGGACTGGCTTGCAGGTTCAGAGGTTCAGTCCGTCATCATCACGGGATTGAGCATGGCAGTGTGCAGGCACGCATGGTATTGGAGAAGGAGTTAAGAGTTATACATTTTGATCCACAGGCAGCAGAGGAGACTGTGAGTCACTCTGGGTGTAGCTTGTTCATAGGAGACCTCAAAGCCTGCCCCCTGGTGACATACTTTCTCCAAAAAGGCTACACCTCCTGCTAGTGCCAAACCCATGGGCCAAGCATTCAAACACATGAGTTCATGGGGGCCATACCTGTTCAAACTACCACATCTAGTATATTTTTTCTTTCTTTTTTTTCAGTATTTTCAATGTGTCAGTGTAAAGATCTTTTATTTCCTTAATTAAGTTTATTTTTAACTCCTTTTTGGAGCTATTATGAATAGGGTATTTCTAGTTTCTTTATTTGGGCATTCATGGTCATATACATGAAGGCTAGTGATTATTGATTGTGTCCTAATACTTTACTTAAAATGTTTCTAAGATCTCGAAGTGTCCTAGTTGATACTGTAGGATCTTTTAAATATAGATAGGGCTAGCCTGGTGTATCTTCTGATCTAATCTTACAGATAAGAAATAAAGCACTATATAGAATAAGAGAGGGAACGTGTCTCTTCCTGTTTTTAGAGAAAATAATATCAGTACATTTTCCTTTCAGTATAATATTGGTTAGAAGTTCATTACAGGAAGCCTTAACATAGGTCTTTTGCCGCTTTTTGTCAGTTTAGCTAAGGTGTTTCAGTATTACTGACTTTTTCAAAGGACTGACATTTTGATTTTGCATTTTCTTGTAATCTCTAATTTATTTCTTTCAGTCTTTACTAGTTCTTACCATCTGCTGGGTTTGGGATTAGCTTCTTAATGCTAGAATTTTGAGTACATCATTGGGATATTTGATATGTCTCTCAATTTTTTAAAATATAAGCCCCTGTGTCTATAAACATTCCTTTTGGGGCTGTCTTGGCGGTGTACCAAGGAATGATATATTGTACTGTCATTTTACTAAACTTTTATTTCCTCTCAGATTTCTTCAGTGATCCATTATTCATTTATCGATATCAATAAGTAGATAATTCTAAGGAATTTTTGGATTGTCTGTAGCTTTTCTTGCTGTTGCTATCAATATCTTCCATTTACACAGGGCGTCCAGAGACAACACCAGCCACACGGAGATGGCAGGGAGTGTGCTTGAAAGATGAGTTATATTGGGCAAATCAATACACTGATTAGTTGCATAAAAATATCATTGTCAATAATAAAGGATACACTTCTTGCTGTTGGATAAGATACTGACAATCCTAGACAAGAAGCAAAAAATAATCTAAGTTATCAGATTTGAATTTGACTGTTGAATGTATAATATAGAGTGAATTTGTTGCATGTGTGTACAGAGTATGAATTTTGTGCACATACATAGATTTTTTAAGCTCTTTGGTTACAAGTATCTAAGCAGTGTAAACCCCCCCAAAGAAAAGAAACCAACGGGCCAGATCATGATGCTTAAATGCTGTGCTTATCAAAAGAATCAGGATCCCTTGAAGAAGGGGCTGCTCCAAGAGCTAGGCCAAAGAGCAAGGCACACAGAGCATGTGTGCACGTGGAGCATCTTGCACCAGTAAGGAGAAAATACTCAAAATATTAACTCAGATCCACAATGCACACAGAAAGCAGGCATAGCAGAGTATGTCTATAATCCCAGTGCAGGGGGATAGAACCTCTGGGGCTCATAGCCAACCAGTTCCATGTAATTGGTGAGCTCTAGTTTTAACGGGAGACCTTGTCTCAAAACATAAGGTGAAGAGCAATCAAAGAAGACACCTGATATCAACCTCCAACTCAGTAACACACAGACAGACCATATAACCACTCACACACATACACATGAACACATGAACACATATACCAAACAGAAAAGGGAATGGACGAATGACAGACTATAGCCCATTGAATAAACTAGGGAGCCATAGCTAGCAAATAAGCAGATAAGTGTGTGTAGCTTACATACACTAAATGCCAGCCGGGTATGAGTATCTCCATAGGATTATCTCAACGGCGAGGGATTAGTAGTGAAGCTAACAAAGGAGTGAGGGATAAGGAATGAGATGCTGAGCTATTATATTAGTTCTGATAATAAAATTTTCAGTTGCAAGGGCTGGGAATGATAATATTATGATGTAGAAATCTGGCAGGTACCAACTCAAATCAGATGACAAAGGTTATGATCAAAGGTTAAGGGTGAGTTGGCATCTTGTACCCTCAGACTTGGAACTTAGAGCATCATAGCCTCCTCGTGATATTATTTCCTATTAAGAAAACCTGATCCGAGCCCAAGTCATGAAAAGAATATCAGAGTCAGCATGTAAAACATAAGGCGTATTCTCCTCACAACCATCGGTGGGTGATATGTAATGCTTGGTATCAGAGGTGTCCATAAAGTGCAAGCCTCCTTCTTACAGCCATTGAGGGAGTGATAGACAAGGGGCGGCATGGATGGAAAATGGCTGTAGTTCTTCCTTAGAAAATCAGAAGGAGCCATGGCAACTAAAGGCAGCACATGCTTCCTGCTGTCTTGGTACTGGAAAGAAAAGAGGGAAAATGACAAAACAGAGGCTAGTTTTGTGGCCTGGAGGGGACGCACTGCTGCATCTGGATGATTTCCTGACATGAAATATTCAGATGCTGAGGCTTGACATCCACTGACATCCACACTTAATCTCAAAAAGTCTTGGAGAAGATTTATGATGTGGGGGGTGGCAGCACAGGGGTGAACATTGACCACTGAGGACCCTGGGTTGGCATATGTGAGAATGTGTCATAAGTGAACTTCTGCAGTTGTAAGATTTGTTCCAAGAGTCAGTAAGAAACTGATCCCAAACAGATCTCAAAGATGTCAGTTCTTAAAAGGAGAGATGATTTTAGTTCAGTTTTGTCTTTTTTTTTTTCCATCTTGATGGTTGACATTTTGTATCACAAATTAAAAGTATGAAGAGAAAAAGAAAGCATAAGTTTGGTAAAGATGAAAGTTGGTATGCGAGTGCACTGTGGTTAACACAAGGATGGCACCAATAGACAAGCTGATGTGGGCAGGGCAGAGTTCGGAAGGCTCAGCAGAGAATTGTGGGCAACTAAGGAGTGCTGAGAGTTGGGGCTCCCCAGGAAGAACATGCCAACTGATTATCCAAAACCACAGGGTCAGCACTGAAAACTTACTTACAGGTAGCACTGTGTAAACTGAGCAGCTGATATTTATGTATCTAAGAGTACATAATTAGTTTAGAAATAATTACACCTCCTAAATATGTATATATGTATGTGTATATACACACACACCATACATGTACATATATACCATATGCATACATCACATACATAAATATATGTTGGGTGTAGTTATTTCTAGATTAATTGTATGTGCATATATGTATTCCGTGTGTGTATAAAGCAGTTATTGAAAATAGAGTCTCTACCAGGAGAGGTATATGGGAGAGTTTGGAGGGAGGAAAGGGAAGAGGAAGGGATATAACTATATTATGTTCTCAAAGAAACATTAGTAATCATTTTTAAAGAAATCACCTTAAATGGATTTGGAACATCCTTCTAAGTGTCTGCTCAGGAAGTGTACATTGGATATACAAACAATGAAAATGCAAGAATTACACAAAGAAAATGAGGGAAACTAGAGCCCTTTGTTCCATCCATGATAGCTGTTAAGGAGACTCCAGTTTGGGTGCAGAGTTGTTAGACTTCTTTTTAAAATATTTCAGTATTTAATTTTATAATCTTTTTTCTAGTTAAGTTTAATTCGAGGATCATTGTAGAAAGGTATTTCAGTATTAATAAATTAAATCAAAATGTGAAGATGGCATTGTACTTGTAAGAAAGAAATAGGAGAGCTCATGTAGACTTGTTTCCAAATATTTATGTATAAGATGGAGTAAAGAAGGGTTCCTCCTCCTCCTTCTCCTCCTCTACCTTTACTTTCTTTCTTAATTTTTTTAAGACAATTTTTGTGTGTGTGTAGCCTTGGTGATCCATGAACTCACTCTGTAGACCAAGCTGACCTTGAATTCAGAAATTTACCTACATTTGCCTCCCACCACACCTGAATCTTATTTGTCTGTCTGTCTATTTATCTGTTTGTTTTTCTCTGTATCCATCCAAGACAAGGTCTTTTTGGGCTGTTCTGAAACTAGCTCTACATAGCAGGCTGGCCGTGAGCTCATAGAAATCTGTCTGAAGGTTTACCACACCACTATCAGCCACAAACAGAATCTCTTTTACAACAAAAATCTCATATTAAAGCTGTACAAGGATGAAGTTTATAAGATGAATGGGAAATTGAAAGCCCTTGGAGAGACTCACATGCAGGAACTTAAAGGGGGAAATGTTAAAGCACATGTCTTATAAGTATTTACAATGTTACTTTTATTTTTGTGTTTCTAAATTGCTAGGCACTTGGAGGTGTCCCAGGAAGTCAGCCATTACTCCCCAGTGGAATGGACCCAACACGACAACAAGGTAATTAAAGTAGAAGTGAAACTGATCTGAACCAGGGAAGAAATTCATTAAGAACTTCACTGACACAAAGATTTTATGATTTTATCGGCTGTATTTTCACAGCACCATGACTAAATGGTTTGTGTTTCCAGCTGAGTCTAGATTGTAGACAATAACAGAGCAGAGGTGCCCACATAAGAGACAGAATATTAAAATATCTAAACCTGTGTATGACTTCAGACCAGTAGGCTGCTAAGTGATTACAGTCACCAGCCCCTTCCTTTTTCAGATGAGGACTCCGTGATGTGGAAGGGAAGCATGCAGAGTAACAAGTGACTTCATTCCTCCACAGCGCCCGTAGCCCGCTCCTTCCCTGCAGATATTTGGGTGCCAAGGACAGCTAAGGCTGTATTCCAGGAAATAATTGTCCTAAAGGAGGAGGAGCAAAGGCTGTAAAAGAAGTGATTCAATGCAGAGAAGGAAGAAATTTTTAGCTATGAAGCCAGTAAGGAGTAGGTGATAGAGCTGGAACTGATGGTTACAAAAGCCAAAAGCTGGTGGGGATGTTCAGATAGGGGCTGTTCTGTGTAGCAGGGGGACCAGCCTCTAGCTTAATGCTCAGAGCTTTTCTATTGCTAATCACCTCATACTTCCTTTAGGACATCCAAATATGGGTGGACCAATGCAGAGAATGACTCCCCCAAGAGGAATGGTGCCCTTAGGACCACAGGTAAATATCACCATCCCAGGAGTGAGGGCTGGGCTTCTGCCTCCTGATAAGATGGCCTTGTTTGCTGGGCTTCACCATATGCACTGAAGTGTTGATGGACCTCAGGGCTGATGGCATTGGGCACACAGATCTCATGGAAAAGTCTGAAAGAAAAGGCACACTAAAGAAAATGTGTGAATACTTCCTTTGCAAAATCAGGTGGTTTACTTTTTCTATTTGTATTAGCACTATCTTTTCATGTTTCTATTAATATGGAGGAAATTAAGCACCATGGTATAAAGTTTCCTTAGAAACCATAAATACTAATAATAACCCTAAAAGCTTACACCATGCAAAACGGGATTAAAGAAAATTAATTATAAATACCATGCATGTAAACAAAAGCATGTGTTCATGACAGGATAGGAGAGAAAGTTGATGTAAGATCATTTGGAATAGCAGGAGTCACATGACACAGCCACTGCATATCAAACATGTCAGGTAAAATGTGTGCATCCAAAAAGATAAACTTCATTTTCTGAAGGATAATGAAAATAATTCATAAATCAGACATTTTACCAGGTAGCTGCCATCGAGGGTAAACTGCCCTGTTTCTTTATCCCTGTATTATAGAAACAGGCTCTGGAATGTTTTTTGTAGCCTTATGCACAGACATTTGTTTTTGTTTGAGACAGGGTCTCACTGTGTACCTTGGCTGCCCTGAGCTAATACTGTAGACCAGACTGAGCCTGAGCTTACTGTGATCTAGAAAAAAGGCCTGTGCTTCCGATCAGTCCCCATCGTTTCCCTTAACTGTCACTTCTGTGCTTCTTGACCTTAAGGGATATGTAGTAAAGTGGGACAGTCATTTTTGGGAACAGATGAGTGTGAAACAAAGAAATACACTGAGCATAGTGGATCTTGAGTCCTGTGAGATAAGCAGGTACACAGACATAGTGACAGTGTGGTTAGTGTGTGTTGTGTGGCTGAGGACAGAAACACTTACCCAAGTCAAGGCATTTATGATCTGTCTCCATCTATGGACAGCAGCAGAAAATGATTTTAAATGTAGTTTCAACAGAAAAGCTTATTTCATCAGAAAAATATCTTCTGATACTATATTTGAAAATTCTGAGTTACATAGCTGACCTGTGTCCTTAATATCAGCAAGTTCCATGGGACTAATGGGAAAGTCACTTAATTACACAGCTACTTCAGTTTTCTCTACAATTTTGAAGTGTACTTAAGCTACATACAAGGAACATTTTAAAATGAGATAGGTGGGGTAGATAACTGTGAAATGGAAATTATGACTCACAGGTAGTAAACAGATTCCATACATCTGAATACAACCTAAAATGTGGAATTCCACTCACTACGGGATAAAAGTCCTAATTAAACTGTCCAATCAAGGAAAGACATGTTAAAGTCTCCATGTAGACAGTCTGAATGCCATCTTGTGAGGAACATTGCCTCAGAGGAGAGATTAGACCAGATGGAACAGGACAAATGTCATCAGCTTTAAAATCCTGGGTTTAAATTTCTTTCTGCCTTTGTGAAACCACTTGGAAAGCCTTTGTCACTCTTTCTTTTCTTCCTGAGTATTTTGTAATTTAGAATATTATTCACAAAATGAGAATATTTATATCTATACATCATGTAGTATAACAATAGATAAAATAATCATATAGATAATCGTTTGCTTCCTATAACAGTTTAGATTAATTGGCTCATAATTTATTGAAGGCCTACTGGGTGTGAGGCATTTGAATTGACTGTTGAGTATGAAGAGGTTAATGAAATAGGATTTCAGCCGTCAGGTTGTATAACAGTGAGGGGTACAGCTGCATTTAGAGAGGCTGTTATCTAATTCTAAAAGCCTAGAAAACAAAATATCAAGGCATCATCACATGAGCAGAGGGTGGTGCTTTAGAGTGGAGGACACCTGGGGTGTGAGGGGAAAGTGTTCAGTTACATTTTATTAGCATCCATGAAAAAAATTAACAGCTACGGGTTTTAAGTAGCAAGTGCCATATTTTAATTCACCGAACACTCTGGTAATTTATATGTCATTTTATTCTACCAAAAGTCTACATGGAAATTAATACTATTGCCATTCAGGTAAGGAAGTAGGTTAAGAGAATCGGTTGATCATATGAGAGTTGCTACTGTGGTAAACACCTGTATTTCCAACTCCAGAGGCTGAAACAAGGCCAACTGGACTATCTAGGAAGACCCTGTCTCACAAAGGCAGAGTGTCAGAGAGACCTTGAGGCTATGTCAGTGGAGGTTCGAGCTACAGGAGAAAGGTGCAGACTTCCCTATGAAGTGTTCATGCCTCGCTTTACCACATACATGTGGCTCCAGAATCCTTTGCTAATTACTGACCCTCCTGTCCCCATGCTTGACCCAGATTAACTGCCCTTTTAACTAAAGACTGGTGTGGTTAGAAATGATTCCCTACTGCTTACACACCTGAGTGTAAACAATGTTTCCTGACTGAAAGCAAATAGGCAACAGGAGGCTCAGGAGGCTGAGTGGTGTCACTGTCGAGAACGCCATTCTATCTGGAGTTAAGGAACTTTCTTATCAATTCGTTTCCTTGTCCTCTTAACACCTTCTCCAAAGTGTTCCTGCAGGGTGTTAACTTGGTTATGAAAGGGTACCTTCTTTAGTTTGGAAAAGCTCAATAGGTTCGAGATAAAGCTGGGAGAAATTAAAAATGTAGGAAGTGAAAGCAGAAAACAGGCTGGGCTAGGTTGTGAAGACCTTATGGGGACAGGTTGAATAGTTTGGGCATATTTGAAAGGTAATCTGGGTCATCGAAACATTTGAGTGATGTGAATAATACTGTGATTTAGAAAAAGAAATGTCTGCAGAAGTGTACAGAATAAATCGTGGAGAAAAGCCCAGTTAAGTTCATGTAGTAGCCTTCCCACGAGGAAGCAGAGCACTGTGGGCTTGCACTTTGGCAGTAAGCACTGCACTTGACCAAGTAGGAGATTTTTAAAAAAGGAAAAGCTACCAAAGAATTTCTGGAAACTTTTAGCATGGACTGTCATGTATTAGGCGATGCTAAAGGACTATGAAAGAGTAAAGATAAAGAACTTGAGCCACCGCAGGTGACAGTGTGTTCTTCTGTGTGTGCTGAGCATGAGTGGCAGCCAAGCAGAGCCAGCACTGTCAGCTTAGACATAATCTAGGAACTCCGTGAGACATTATAAAGTAGATTCAAAACCCTAAGGAACAAGCAGGATTTGAGCAGATTGTTGCAGACAAGATTACATGAATGTGCACTTACTGAAAAATAATACTGTAGCTAAAAGTTGAAGAAAAGCAACATTTAAACTGTGATCAAAACTGAAGAAGCCAGCAATGTAGCTGGAGCAGAACAGTTAAAAGAGAAAGATTAGCATCAGGAAACTAAATGTGTAACTCATTGACTGTGTCAAATGTATTAACATGATCACCAGAAAAATTGCATTTGACCCTTGTTGTCAGCTGGAGTAAGCTAACATGAAATATGACGTGCATATAAAAGCCTTTGAGCTGCCTTCCTTCTCCTTTAATGCACACAGTAGGTATTGCCTGAGATTATTGGGTCACGTGTCATGCGTAAGTGTTTTTGATGTGTTTCAGTTCTCTGAGAGTTCGGTGTTTGTAAAGAGTGCACTTCCATGTTAGGTATCTTACGCTGAATAGAAGCTTATATTCAACATTCTTGGGTTGGGTTTACCTGTTGTATTTGTTTTCAGACTTCATGAAATTGTTCTTATCTAATAGTCTCAAGCCTGTTGAATTAATAATTTATCTAAAAACAGAATTTTGGATTTCTGAGATGATTATTTGAAAAAAGTAACTAATTACAAATATTAGATGATTAATAAATATATGCTAAATGTTATAATTTGATTATACCTTGATCATTCAACATGATCCAATGATTTTCCATATTCATAGAACTTTTAAATATCATTGACCAAAGTAGTTGTGTTAAATAGAAGCAAAAATACAAGAGTGGACCCTTCAGAGAATGAATTGCACAGGCCTTATCCAGTCAGGACTTGCGTAGGGAAGTCATTAACCTGCTCTCCTTTCTTTCCCCCCTCCTCTTTGGTTTTGTTTTTTTGTTTTGTGGTAGTCTGACCCTTGGTTATCATTACAGAACTATGGAGGTGCAATGAGACCCCCACTGAATGCTTTAGGTGGCCCTGGAATGCCTGGAATGAACATGTAAGCAAAATGCTCATTACTCTGCTTAGTGACTGTTCTTCTGCAATTACACGGGTTTGTTAAGCAGCTTACATGCACCAGGGACTTTACTGTATAAAAGCAACTTAAACACAAGTGTGGTTTTGCTTCATTTTCATGACTTACTGTCATGTTTTCTCTTCCAATGCAACTTTAAATTGTTGTTATATTTTAGGTACCATAATCCACAACAGTCAGCCTGCTGCTTGTTAATAATTATGTGTAGATTCATATAGAATTTATATAAACACTATGAAGAGATGCAGACACCTTAACCATGTACTAATTCTACAGTAGTTGATACTTGAAAATTGTGCTAGCTGACAGTACAGTTAGAAAGTCTCATAAAAATGTTTGTGTCATGGGGACCATTTTCAGCACAAAAGAATTCTCTGTGTTAGAGAACTAATCACACTACGGGGCTGATTGTCTTTGAAAACCCAGTGTGTATCTGGGTGAGGGATCAGACTGAGCATGTTTGTTTTACTGCAGTATTCTTTCCAGTCCAAAAAGAGTAGTCTGTTTCCATTACAGTGCAATTTGCTCAAGAATTTTTATTTCTTCTGTAGGCCTGTCTGTGTACAGTAGTTCTTGTTAGTGGATTCAGCAGAGGACCACTGAGGTGATGCAGCCTCGGGAGACACATCAGAAGTGACGAGTGTACTTCATGAGGTTCTCCTCAACTTGGCTCCCGTCTGCCTGCTTTTAGCTCCTTGATATGAAATGAGGCAGCGCTGCTGTCGTCTCCTGGCATGAGGACATACTGTGACATAAGCTCTTTTGATGTACGCAGGGATTTTTAAGCTTCTGAAACCATTTCATAGGATGCAATTTTTGCTAAAACTGAAAATAGGTTAATAAGTAGAGACCAGGCAGACTCAAAACTAACAGAACAGGGAGGAAAGTAGGTCAAATTTCCCTACAACATTCTTTTACTTTTGTAATAAAAATGGGCAGACATGAAGTCTGGCTCTTGTTGAACTCCTCAAAGGCTCGTCCTTTCATCAGTGGTTGCTATAGAAGGACCGAATGATATTTCGTGCTATGTCAAAGCTGGAGCTCTTACCAGTAGGACAGAGAAATATATGAAACTTAATTTAGATTCTCAAGTTTAAAAATTCAATATAAAAAAGTCAATATATTTTAATAAAATTTGAATATTATGAACAACCACGTTGTAACAACTTAGAAGATATCTAATACAGTTTGGTATAGTACTCTATAATTAGCTGCCTAGCCAACTTGAGATAAATCTAAATTTGCCAGTACATAGTAAAAATGTATTTTCATATGACTTGAGAGACTCAAATAATTACTAAAATTTATCTAGTTTCTTCCCATATATGTGCATATGTATTCACATGTGAATATTCTTTAATTCCATGCACTATAAAAACTAAAAATATGGTTGAAACTCTTAGTAGGATTTTGGGGGGCTATTTGGGGGACTATTAGCTCTTAGAGAGTATGAAGTCTCATAAGCTTATTTTTATTTTTTGTTACTATTCCCTTTTATTTTGGAGTCTTGTTTTTTGGTTTTTTTTTTTGTTTTGTTTTGTTTTTTCATTTTTAGTAAACTACGATTCTGTCAGGGACAATGAAAAAATGCATTTATATTTAGGCATAATAAATGTTTTTCTCTAGCATGGAAACTTTGTAATTAATAAAGCTCTAATCATAGAGGGTAATCATTGCATTCCTGTTAACCCCCCCAAAAAAATTAAAGATGGACTAAAATAGAGAAATACAAGGTATCTTCATTATACTTATAAATTGAATTAAAATTCACCTAATTACATACAATCTTTACACACGTGCTCCCACCCCGAGTTTTCAAATGGAATCTATGGCTTTCTTCCTACCATTTTAAAAGAAAAACAAGAAAGAAAACCTTGTTGGACACTTAATATTGGAAGATAAAGCAGGTATTCCCTACTGCCAATCCTTGTTTACCCTGACAATGTAACAACCGTGAAAAGGCCAGGCCAGCCACCCAAGGCTGGAATGCTGTGTTCTTGCCTGCTCCCATAGCTTTCGGGTGCAGAGCTAAACATCCACCCAAAAAAATAACTTCACTAATGAAAGTTCATAAACTGAAAATTGGTCACCTGGAACACGCTTGCCGTGGTGAGAGCAAGCTCAGGACAAACTGCACAGCTCACTGGCATGCAAAGTAGCCTTTCGTCACATGTGTAACACGTGTACACGGAGCACCTAACACGCAGTGACTCAAAGTAAAATGTACAGACTATGGCCAAAATGTCAATATTTTCAAATGCAGTACAGATCGCTCTTAAGAGGAAGTGTCAGAGGTAGAGTGCTTGTGACTTGAGTAGTTTTCAGGTTTCCACAGGCGCCAGGCCCGCTCCTTGCGTGGGAGCATTACGCCCTCAGCCTTGCAGCCCTTCTGTTTATAGAACACGGTGCTGCAGGAATCCAGGGGCTCATTTAAGTGAGTGAATTGTTAAGAGAATTATCTTCTTGGTAGTCATGATTCCTAGACTCCATCAAAATAGACACATACCAAGAATACATTTTCTTTTTCTCTTCGCTTTTAGACGAGGCTCATTTGCCTTTCATTAAAAATAATGTTTGTGAAACATTAGGTTAGCTTCAGAGCAAGTGGCGATAACTTGTTTACTTAGTTGTTCTTTAAAACCACTAGGTTTGACCCAGCACTCTGTGGGATTTTTTATATGAGTTCATATGTAATTTCCTATGATATTAAGATAAATTTAATCTGAATTGCAGTATTCTGGAACTAGATTAATATAAGCAATTGAAATGATGTTCTTCATACTCTTTAAAATAAATATAACATTAAACTCATGTTGTTTAATTCTTTTTTTTTTTTTAATGAAAGAATTCCTCTGTGAAGCCCTGGCTGTCCTGGAATTCACTTTGTAGACCAGGCTGGCCCCAAACTTACAGAAATCCACCTGCCTCTGTCTTCCAAGTGCTGGAAGTCTTGAGTGGGCATGCACCATTGTGCCTGGCAAATTGTTTTTCTTTTTAAAGAAAGAATTTATGTTATTTAGTTAAATTAAAACTGAGTTTTAATTTAGCTTCTAATTTAATCCGAGACATATTTTAATACCAATATTCTTTTTTAAACATTTTTAAAGATTTTTTTAAAAGATTTTTTTATTTTCTATATATGAATACATTGTTGCTGTCTTTGGACACACTAGAAGGAGGGCATTGGGCATCTGATCCCATCGCAGATGGTTGTGAGCCACATTGTGGTTGCTGGGACTTGAACTCAGACCTCTGGAAGAGCAACCAGTGCTCTTAACCACTGAGCCATGTCTCCAGCCCTATTGGACATATTTTAAGTTAAATATTTTATATATTTTATTCAGAAATTCTTCTTTTAAAAAAATGCATTGACTTTGATGCCCACAGTGCAGCATGGGGCCGGGGTCAGAGGTGGGTCCTAGGGAATGGAGCTTGGGCCAGGAGGGAGGCTCAGTGCAATATTGTGAGCCTGATTCATACGCTTCCTAATTGGTCATATTCAAAGGTATGACATGACTATTATCATAGTACTAAACTAAACCTTTCTATAATTTGAATATTTTCTACAGTCTTTCAAGACAAATATTTCTCAGTTTCTTCATTACATTATATTTTGTATCAGACAAACTATGTGGCTACATCTTCCTACTCAGATGTTTTGCTTGATCAACATGCATCCTGTTTTCCATCATTCTGTGTCCTTATCAGCGTCACCACAGGAGAGAGTTCAGGAGGAGCATTTGGAACAGAGTCTAAGGAGGGATCTAAACCACATCCCTCTCTTTACACCCCTAGGGAATACCAAGCTCAAACTAAGTAGTTGTAAGGATTCCAAGCAAACATAACTAATATAATAGGTAACTTAGACATTGTTTTTATTTAATGTTTATTACTTTAGATTTAAGATTTCTAGATTCAAGGAGCTTTATTAATAATTCTATTTATTTATATTTCAAATGTTATTCCCCTTCTTGGTCTCCCCCTCCGCTTTGCCTCTAAGAGGGCACTTCTCTACCCACCCAGCCATTCACCTCATCCCTCTAGCATCCTCTTCTCTGGGGCATCGAGTCTCCACAGAACCAAGTATCTCCCTCCCACTGATGCCAGATGAGACAGTCCTTTGCTACATATGTAATAGCAGCCGTGGACCAGCCCATGTATACTCTTTGGTTGGTAGTTTAGTCCCCGAGACTTCTGAGGGGTCTGGTTAGTTGATACTGTTGTTCTTCCTATGGGGCTGCAATCCCTTTCAGCCCCTTCAGCCCTTCCCCGAAGTCCTGCATTGGAGACCCCAGGCTCAGTCCGATGGTTGGCTGTGTCTGCATCTGTCTCAGTCAGGTGCTGGCAGAGCCCCTCAGAGGAGGCCGAAAGAAAGGCCATTCAAAGGACGTTTTAAAATAGAGTATTCCACTGCCTTAGTGATTTGTGACAAAGAAGAGAATTTTCAGTAGCCTAGTAAAAGAAGTTGAAAATAGTCTACTTTTTATAAAACAATATTTATTCAAATTCACTTAACACTACAGCTCAGGTATATGAATTTTATATAATTAAGTGGGAATTTTGTTTATAGGGTATAAAATATAAAACAATACTCCTGAAGCAGTATATTGGCATAGATTATCTCCTTTCATTGTAAGACTTCCTCTCTCTACGATCTTCAACTAAGATAAAATTATGAATTTTTATATCAATAACATCAGTAAAGCTGTAATGCAGATTTGTATATTATCTATCATATCTTATTATATATTAAAATAGCAAATTTATATGTAGAGCTATAATATAGAGCATACCCATTTAAATGCTTCCTCCTCCTCTGGCAGATGGTGGCACCGGGGGTTAGAGCCGTACACGGCAGTGGTACTGCAGTGAGAGTGACAGCAGACTCGGGGCTTCTCGGGACTAAGTCACCGTCAGCACTGCAGGATTGTTAGCATGGAAGACGATTTCATGGACGGAGGCACACTTAAAGTGTCATTTGTGCAGATGTTTCACAAATAGTTTCATTTGAGTGATACTCAGATTGTTCACACGGATGTCTTGGATCATTTTTATCTGTATTTGATCCCCTTCACCCTAAAACTGATAAAAATATTTAGGAGGATATACAGACTAGTGTAAGGGGCTTACATCTTTGTTTGTACAAATGTACAATATTTAACTATACATGGAACTGTTTATATATGGGATAATATTTTTTGCATTCATGGAAATCCATTAAGATGACTTGAGTGACTGTTGAACTTGACTTTCCTGGTGCATGGTGACTGTGTTACAACAGTACTGTCTGCGGAGGAGCCACTGAGGCTCAGGTGGAATTAATCTGTCATGTCATTTTGTAGGGGTCCAGGTGGTGGTAGACCTTGGCCAAACCCAACAAATGCCAATTCAGTGAGTATACATGTTTTGCACTTTGTACCAGTTAGCAGTGAAAAGCTTACTACCTTTGAGAGCTTCATGGTCTCCTGTTATGCATTTAAAGTGGTTGCTCAAAAGTAGTTTTGTTTATATTCTTTTAGAAAAAAAAGTGTACTTTGTTTTTGAAATTAAATATTTTTAATTTCATTATGTGAACGCGTTTTATGTCACTTTTTCAAAACTTTAGTCAAATTTCCAGAAGTAAAGCTAGAAATAGTGAGTGTACTCCAGTAGTTTGTATAGCAGACTAGACTAGTGATAGACTTGGTCCTTTCTAACGCCTGTAAGAGCACTAAGCTGCCAGCTGAGGTGAATCTTGGTTAGAGGAGGCGGAGCCATTGTCTGTGCGCTGCGTCTCACACCCAGAAGGCACACGTCCATGCAGCCTGCTGCCTGTCAGCTAAGGTGCCACTGCTGTGCATGTGTGTCTGACATCCTAGGAGTTCTGCTTATGTCTTTGTAACTGTGGTTTAATGTGCTTTTTTCTCTCCGTGAGATGACAGAAATGTATAGTCAGGTTGGAAATTAGGCGGTTGGTTTTAAACAGAATGATTTTAATTTTATGATCCTGGAGAGGGTTTTTTTCATCTTTGAACGCATAAGCATTTCAGTGTGTGGCACAAGCCTGCTGTGGGGTGGAGTGTCCAGTGCACAGATACCTGAGCTAAGGCTGAGTGACAGCCAGGGTCCTGAGTGTCACCTGTGGAGCTCTGAGCACTGACGGCGGGGATCCACCTCGCTGGCTGTACACAGCGCTTCTGTTCACTGGCAGGTGCCTGATGCTAAGTAAGTCCGAAGCACAGCTAACAGTTAAGATTAATTCAAAACCTCAAAAAAGTGACCCACAGTGTGTGAGGCGAGGCACTGCTGCCAGGAGAGCAGAGGCTACCTTCCTCCCGGGCAAGTGAGTCAGCCAGTCAGTCCTTAGAGAAATAGTAACTTGTATAAGCTTATTTTAGTCATGACATTTACTAATTCTTTTGGGTTAGAGAAAGATGTGGTTTCCACTTGGGCCTTCAGTGAACTGTTCAAGTCTGTCTCAAATATTGTTTTGCCTGACCGTATTGTGATATAACAACCTCTCTCCTGACCTTATTGTGATGTAACAACCTCTCTCCTGGGGCTTCAGTGGCCTCTGTGCTGCAGGAGACGTCATCTTCTCATTTGCTCCTTGTTCTTTGCCTTAGCCCTTTATTCAAGATTTCACTTTGAAATGTCACCTAACATGCAGCCCTAAATACATTTCTTTTGTCTCATTAAAATACCTATCATGTGCAGGAAAAAAAAAAAATACAATTTCATTTTGTGTCTGGGTATCACTGAAATCTCCACAGTCTTGCTAGCGCTAGAACCTGGAAGGAAACCCTGTTCCCTTCATGTCGATGAAACTCCATAGAAGCGGAGGCTGGAACTCTGCCTTAAGCTTAGGTCGCAGCCATCCACTGCAGGCAGGGAACAAGCTGCCAGGACTGCCCGAGAGTGTAGCCTAAAGCCACGGAGGAACGTGGATGGCATTTGGGGCGGTAGAGAAATAGCTCTGTTGTACCTGGGACTGTGTTACCCAAGCAAAGTGTATTTAATAGAGGTGGAGAGAAGCAGTTCCCACTTTCTGATGAACTCAGATTCGAGGCCCCACGCCGTCAGGGTTCATCCCGGCACCGTGGGTGCACAGTGTGTCAGATCAGTGGCTCGAAATGATCTCCGACCCCAAGTACTAGGAACTAGAGTGGAAGTGTGCTCACTGTCTGGTGAGATGTGGTCTGTGCTGGCGTTGATTGGAGGAGCTGTGGCTTGTCCGGTGCCTGTTACACTAAAACTCTGCTAATACCCACACAAACCCACCTGGAGCCTCGTTTTCTTCCTCCTTCTCAGCAACCATCTTTGACATCTATTGATGATGCTTATCTGACCTTTTCCCCACTGTGTTAGTCACCAAATGGATATTTTTAAAAGCTCATTTCTTTCCTTCTTTCTTCATTAGTTGACTTTTTGCTAGAGCAGAGATTTGTTCATTATGAAGAAATCTCCAGGTTATTTGTCATGATAGTTGTGCACACATATACACTGCTGACATCCGGAGTGATCTCTGTTGGCACGTGCATCTGCTCGGCATTCTCCGTGCACCTTCAACCTTCGTCCGACGTCTCACGACCCTTTGCCCTCTGCTCTCCACTCCTTACTTACTGTGCTCTTTGTGACCCCCGCTCCTTTAGATAACATGAAGGCTGTGTGCCAGCCCAGATTGTTATGTTTACAGCTTCCAGTGAGCGCAGAAGAATGCCCCTTACCAGTTCCAGAAAGGAATTGAAAGTATTAACTGGACCAGAGTCATGTGGTTCTTCATGAAATGGACAGACGGAGTAAATAGGAACTGACCTAGGTTGTGGGCCGACTCCTGGGCCCACACAACCCAAGTCAAGTCAAAATAAGGGACGTATGTACTATTAAACTGAAAATTTTGAAAAGGGTTGTTATTAGAAAAAGGAATTGTCACAACACCAAATCTTTTGTATGGCATTATATTAATCAGTTTACTGATTTGACAGGAGAAAAACGGAGGAAAATTCTGTAAGGAAGATACAGTACCAATGTTTATACTTGAAAGCCAGCACTAAAAGCTGTTCCTGCTTCCCACTGGCACAATGCACAATGCTGCCCACCCCGCCCCAGTACTCACACGGCCACTGACTGTTCCCTACGAGAAAGGTAGAACTGGGTGACAGTTACTCTAAGAGCAGAAGTCACCGCTTTAGGCCTTATTCACACCACCACAGTCATGAGCACATGGTACACAGGCCCTTTCTAGCTTCGTCATGCAACATATGTGACCCTTAATTTTCTTATCAGCTTCTTGGGGTTAATGATTTTGACCCTCTACCTAGCTCTGTGATCTTACTTCTTATGTAACTTATTTTAACATTTATAATATTATATTATACATATTCATATAATACTTTTATTTATATAATAAAACAAATGCATACATAGCATTGCATGTGTGCGTGCACATGTGCACACACATGCTTGCCAGAGTGTATGTAAGAGTTCAGCGTGTGTATAGGAGCCGGTGGCATTCAGAGGGCACACAGGGCCTCTGGAGCGGTTATGACACTGTCTGTCATGGACTGTGAAGTGACTCTCGGTTCTCCAGCCCTGCTCATGCTGCTCATTTCCTGCAGCCCCTTTGCTGTGTCTCGGCTGAGACTTCACAGTGATTCCTGTAGAGTCACATTACTAAAGAACGCACTGAGCACTGTAAAGCCTCTTACTTCCTACAGTATGCAGTCACTCCAGGTCCAGTCACCAGGTCTAGTCATTCACTACACAGTCTGTAAGTCCTGCAGTATGACAGCCATAAAAGCTATAGCATCCCCCAGCTATGGTCTGCACCCTCTACCCTTTCTTTCCTTCGGATCTCCTCATCTTTCTCATCTATACCATCTTCCTGTATACCCAGAATTCCAGCTCAGGAACACGCCCACTGCACTCACGTGGTGTTTCTCTATTTTGATGTAATGTGTGTCTTCCTTGCTATGCTATTAGATCCTTCTGCCAACTCTCAAAAGTGCAGGTTCAGTAATGTGCCAAGGGTGGGAGCCCAAATGCTGAATTGAAATCAGAAAACTGAAGAACATAATGTAGACATAGTATATATAAGCTAAAATGGAAGACTTTGTCTACACAAAAATGGAAATAAATGGATCAGCTAGATGAGAACAACGTTTTTGAAGTATTTAGAAATAATGGTTCCATCTCACCTATGAGGGAGTGGTGAGGACTTGGAGGGTGGAGCGGCTAGGGATGCCGTCATTGGAGCCTAACAAAGGGGTATTGCTTGCTTTTTCTCTCTAGGACAATAGAAGTCATTTTTAATCTGTGATGTGGGGCAGGAGGGCTAGGTATACTCAGGATGATGCAGGAGCTCTGAAGGCCAGCTCACAAGAGTAGCACTTAAGTCCAAAGTTCAGAACTTGCTTTTCATCCAGAAATTTCCTGAACGTGTGTTAAAACCATTTGGTAACTTGAAATCTGGAATATTTATACCAAAGAAGTGGGTAAACACATGTTAAGAATTTTTCTTCCTCTTAAAATCAACTAGGTTTATGTGCACATCTCTTACACATCAGGACTTGTGCAAAGACTGAACCAGAAAATGTGGAAATGTTAGTGCAGAGCAGTTACATTTGTGGTGAGGTTGTACTTTCAATCTTACCATTTTTGCTCCTTGCCTTCCTCTAGGAAATCTCTTGTAAAACAGAAGGCAACTAGCAGGTGGTCAAATAGGATCCAGTTTCCTAGTTGTTAGAAGAGTGGATCTAAGAAGCTTGAGAGGTGAATAAACTGCAGGAGAGTGGGGAGGTAGTTTAGTTATAAACTAACAAAGAAAAAATGAGTAGGAACCAGAAGTGTAATGAAAAGTAATCTGACATAAATACAGGATGACTTTTAAAGCATGAATATCAAGAAAGATGTCAGGCAAAGGAATTGCCCAGAACTCAGTGCAAAGGTTCTGAACTCTCAGAAGGGGAAGAGAAAGTGATGCTTTATAAAGTTCAGGAGTGTAATACACTGATAATTACAAAGAGCTAAAAGATGATTAGATTGCATCTTGCAGGTTTGTTAGGAAGGTGTTAAGGCTGAGTAGGAAAACACCAACCAGTGCCGAAGACAAGGGGAGGTGAAGTTCACTGCAGGAACTGATAGGACACCTATAGAACTAATGGCACCACAGAGGGGCAAATGTGTGTATCTAAAAGTTTGGGTAGACCGTGAACTGAAAAGGCAGGAGAAACCAAAGTCTTGTATTGACCAAGTTAAGTCCGAGTGCTGTGGGAGACCTTAGTACTCAGGGGAAGTAAGTCCCACCCCCATGACTGCTGACTGGTCCTACTGGCCCTGTGGTCTGTTGGCTTAATTCCACAGACAACCAAGTGGAGGCTGGTGACATGTGGTCTGTGCTTACAAAAGGCAAGGACACCAAAAAGAGAAAGCCTTTTCAAACAGCCTAATGTTAAATAGTTCCAGAAATCATCAAATGTTTTTAGGGGGATTGTGGTTTATATAGTTCCTTATTTATGATGTCACACTAGTGTGCTGTTATGGCAGGTTAGGGGGCACTCAGAGTACAGGATCCATTTCACCTCTCAGATCCATTATGGCCCTGACTCTCTCATTCCAGGGAACACGTCATCGGCTCTTCTCAGAATAAAGCGTATGGGTTGTATCATGCCGGTGAACTAATGGGCTTGTTTAACTTTGACTATTAACACCCACAGTTAGGTTGTCTTAGAGTACACTTTTATTTCTTCACTTGTGTTGTCAGAGCATTGAGGATTAAAGCCGTCCCAGATCCAAAAAATTATCAGTCTCTGGACATCAAATTCATCTGAATTTATTGCATTAATATTAACTAAGTGAGGAATGTGGGGATCCACATGTACTGCGTGGAAGTAGCAGTAAGCTGTTCTGCGCAGGATGCTAATCTGAGACTTCCTGGTTTTAGCTGCATGAGTATATATATTTATCTTTCTATTTATAGACCATCTCATTAGTACCACCCAGTGGATACAACTGACCTAAGCCAATATAATTTGAAGCTATCCTTTTGAATTCTTCTTGACTGAAATCTACATATTTTTTTGTGAGTTCAATATAATATGATAGTTGCTTGGGTTTTTTGGCACTTAGACAGATATGGATTCCTTTGTGTTTGACTATACTTTGTGATACAATTTAAACTTGATAAAAGAAAAGACAATTCATTTAATTCAATCTCTTGTGGTCACATGAATCAAAATATGTGTCTCTGTCCTGCTCATGTTCCAGATACCCTACTCCTCGGCGTCTCCTGGGAATTATGTAGTAAGTACATTCGGGTTTGTTTGCTCATAAGAATTGATGTTACGTTTTATTTGAGCAGTGAAATTGTTGCCCAGATGTTAAGAAGAGCCCTGTGTGTTGACCAAGAAGTGAGCATCTTGAGCTGTTTCATCTGCCCGCCTCAGCGCATATGCTGATGTTCATTAGGGAGACAGTTATCAGTCTGGCTGGAATTGCCTGCAGCACTCTGTTTTACTTTGGCATATGTTTCTGGAAGCTACTCCAATAGTCTATCCAATCATGAAGAGAGCCATTCCCAGTTATACAAAGATATGCTTGAATTCACAGTTCTCTACAAGAATAGTGTACACACCCACCCCCAGCCCACTCACCACACATAAGGGCTAAGAAAACATAAAACTTTATCCCAATCACAAAGTGCTTTCGACTGCAGAATAAAGAATAATTTTGAAGGATCTTTTAGGGTTTTTTTTCTATTCCTAGAAATTGAAAAAGACTATTTCCTTGTTACTGTCTATTATGTGTTAACTTTTCTTGGTAATTAATATAAACCTGAAGTCAAATTATCAGGTTTTGGACCCCCCTTTTTAAAGTCACACTCACCCTTGACTGTCCCCCCTTGTTACATCTGAAGGACACCATAAGGGATAGTTTATTTTACAAAATTTCAGAGAAAATATTAACAGAAAAGCAAAGATAAGATGACAAAATAGGAAGGGGTTATGTGCAGTGAGAGTGTATATTTGGAATGCACAGAGAAGAAAATCAGTGAGTGGTATAGCCCCTACAGAAATACTATATTATCACATGGAGGAAAGCAGTGCCAAGCTGGGCCTGTGGTCTTAGTGCTCAACTTTCCTACAAACCATCCAAGCCAGAGTCCAAGTGTTGAATACCATTTGTATGAAGCGACAGAAAAGGAAGGAGGAAGGGAGGGAGGAAGAAGGGAGAGAGAGAGGGAAGTGGAAAGGAAAAAAATAGGATAAAACTTTTAAAATCACTTAATAAGCCTGATAAAGTTTTATTAAATTAAATTATATACATTTATTTTAAAACAAACTTTATTGTTTACTTAGTGGGAAATACAAATATTTCTTGAAGCAATTGCTAGGTTATATGTAAATACTCAAAATAAAGTAAATATTTAAGTTTCTTGAGAGCTAATTCGATCATTATGCATAAAGCTCCTGCAACGTTCTAAAACTCTCTGCTAGACTATGCATTCAGTTGTCAGAATTAAAGTCTCATGTCATTTCCCACTGAAGTGTTGCACCTCAGGCCGACAGAGAACAGCAGCACTAGTGAGTCGGTCACACTTAATGGTGTCTCTTAGGAATCTTCTGTGAATGTCTTTATAGTGTTAGGAAGTGCCCGTGACACAAATGTAGGAAAATTATAGCAAAGCACACATGAATCTTGTTGATTTGTAATGGCCCTATTAAGTAGTGTCTCCATAACCTCATTATAGGTGATGTGATTAAGTCATGAATAATAAACCAGTGTTACGGGCTCATTGTTTTTGGAAACTTGTCAAAACAGTCTCAACATAGTTAAGCTAAATTATGTTTTGCATAATATTGAGATGATTGTGCATCAAGAAAATAAATTACAGAGGAAATATAGTTGCTTTGTTTTTAAATTTGGATTATTATAGAGATAACTGTAACCCTTTTCTGCTTTTTTTTATGTTGTTTAGTGAAATGCTGTATTTTTACTGAAATCTTGTGTGATTATTTTAGGGTCCTCCAGGAGGTGGGGGACCACCGGGAACACCCATCATGCCTAGTCCAGCAGGTACTGTACCTCAGACCACTACATAGACATCCGACTTAGCCGTGAGGATATAAATTGTACTTTTGAATGAACTTGGGAATTTTCATTGTCTCACCATGATTAAAAACAGTAGGGGGAGCAAGTAGGAAGATGTCTAGTTCTTAAACAGCTTTGGTGCTGCTAAGCATTTAGAGAATTCCTCTTGTATGAATAATGGAGTTAGTATGAGTAATGTGTTGATTTACATGACTTGCCCAGTTATTTAACTTACTAAAATTCCCTTAAAACTGAAAGGAATCTATATTCCCCCAGCTCAGAGAAAATAATTTTTAAGGAGTAAAACATTAAGCCATTGACCCATTAGGTTAGCAAACTAACTCTCTCACGTGTCTGCTGTCTTCCTAAGTATGGATGTGTTCACAGTAGTGTTTGTTCTGCATGTCTACAGAAATTTATCAGTTAACAAATTTACCAAACAGTAGTGAAAGATTTTTAATCTTCTAAAATAAGGCATTCTTCAGCATATCCATAGTAATTTCACAATTCTCTCAAGTGATGTTAGCATTTCTTTTTTTCCTCGAGAATTTCATTCAAAGTGTATTAAGCATGTTTAAAGACTGATAATTGGGACTAAAATTGTCAAAGATCTATCAAATTATGGAACATATATCAAGTGCTCTTAGATGACTCTTAAGAGTTAACTCTATAACCCTAATACTTTCATTGAGATATGATTCAGGATTTTATATGAGGAGGCTCATTTACTAGTCTCAGTAGTTAAACTAATTTTCATTCCTATCCTAACATGAATGAAATTATTAAGTTTCAAATAAAGTTATGGCTTCTAGTGTTTCCTGGTAATAAAACAGATGAGAAATGTTTATAATTGAAAATGATTTTAGTATGGCTCACTGTGAAGTCAAATGTTCTTAAATATTTAGATCTAACTCTAAACTATACAATAGTTCAAAGTCTTTATTATTAATAATGCCAGTAAATAATTTCCTGCCTGATAATTTTTATTTAAAACCAAATATGGTAATACAAAATGTTACCTCAACTTTACTGGTTTCTCTCTATCCATAAACATGTTGTCATCATCTCTGTCTTCGGACTGTCCACACTGGAAATGGAGCAGAATCCACTGAAGATGAAATTATATGAACTCAACTCCTCCCCTTAATTTCATTCTCATTTTGTGAAGTTAATGTGTAATTTATGAAGGTAGCCTGGGATTGGTGTTTGTGTCACTGTAGACTAGAGCCCAGCTGCCACAACTCTGACGGGTGATGGGAACTTGATCCCTTCCACCTTGTGTGTGAACTTTAATTGACTCACCATTTAATAGTGAGCTGGACCTAGGCCTAAGTTACAGTTTATTGTAAGGCTTGTCTGTGAATGAAAAGAGACCAGGCATTTCCTAGAAGACCATCCTTACTCCTCCTGATGATTTTCTATCTTTTGCATGAAATTACATTATTAATTAGTCTTAAAGTGATACATTCAGCTCTTGCATATTTAAATTTGTAATCCATTTTTTATTTCGCCAAAAATAAAGATAAAACCCATTCATTTTAAAAAGAAATTTGAAAATCTTCTAAAATACGATAGAAGTTCTTAGACAGATTAAATGCAGTACGTCTAATTTGTTGTCTGAGGCACACAAGCTAGGTAACACATAGTCCCTTCTGATGAACTCTTGATAGCCAGCTGTGGGCAGACTAGCAGAGCATTAGCTGATTCGAGCAAGCAGCATTGCACTGGTTGGAATTGGTTGGATAGCATGGGTACTCAGAATACTTGGGGGAAACGCTTATTAGAAATAGCATCGGAGGGGCTGGAGAGATGGCTCAGTGGTTAAGAGCAATGGCTGCTCATCCAGAGGTCCTGAGTTCAATTTCCACAACCACATGGTAGCTCGAGACAGGAATCTGATGCCCTCTTCTGGCAAGCAAGTGTACTTGCAGACAGATCACTCATTTTTTAAAAAACATAAATATATTTTTTGAAAGAGAGAAAAAAAAGAAATAGCATTTGAAATGAGTCTTGGTGTCTAGTGACTAGAATTTTAGCAGGTGACAATGCTCAGCAGCAATGAAAATGTGAATGTGGACAAGGCTGGTAATAGGCAAGAAAGAATAAGTAATCCAACATGGCAGAAGTATTCCATAGACAATGAAGCAAACAAGTTAGAGCCACAAAATAGGTTGTGACCTCACTTTGTATTCAAAGCCAAGGTCAGGGTGAGGGTCTGCGTAGAATACTATGATGTATTCTGCTCTAGAAGTAATATCTAGCTGAGCAGACCAGCACACCTTTAGCCCTGGCACTTGAGAGACAGAGGCTGGTGGGTCCATATGAATTTGAAGCTATCTGGGTCTACATGGTGAGTTCCAGGACAGCCAGGTAGACATTGTGGGACCCTGTTTTAAAAGGGAAATCTAGTACTGAGACTGATACATCACTGTTAATAAATGACCAGCAAATAATGTCTCTCTCACTCTAAGTGACACATCCTAAAGTCAGAGCTATTTGTTGTCTAAGGAGTAGTTACACAAAGGGGGCAGAAACAATTAGATCTCTCTATCTCTGATCACTCCTATGAGAAAGTGTCTTGTTTTACCCTCTCAACTCAATACAAAATACATTTTTCAGGTACTTCATCATTTTCAAAATAAAGACTATTGTTACACAGCTAAGTAAACTTTATAATTGTGAGAAAATTGAAAACTGTGGTTCACAACTAATACTTCTTCAATGTAAAATAATTTACTCTCTAGGTTTACTTTGAAAATACATGTGGAGATTTAATTAGAATTGGCTGGTAGGCATGAAGTATAAGATTTAGAATAGTGTAAAAGATTGCATACATGTATACAGAACATATTGTAGTTATTTTAATAAGAGGACTAAAAAAAGTTACCAAAAACTTTTGTTGAAATTCAAGTGTTGTCATTCGTGTCTGTTACTTAGTACTTGGGAGACTGAGATAGGATTTGCTAGCTCATGGCTAACCTGATCTACCAAGTGAATTCTAGGCCAGGTAAAGCCTAAAACAAGAGTCTCTAAAGGAGAGGAAACATAGTAGAGGGTCTGGCTCTGACTCCACGCAGGAGAGTTTCTCTCCAGCCTTGTCATCTCACTTTTGAAGTTATGTCGGTATGTTCTACGGTTTTATCCTAAAATTCGATTTTCTTTTTCATAGGAAAGCTAAGAAAATTCTGGAAATTAGAAAGCTACTAAAGTTGAAGTTTTAGAATTCTCTGCTATGTATATGTCATTGTTTATGGAGCAAAAATAATCCACATTTTATGAAAAAGTATTGCAATGTTTGTTCTTAAAGTAATATTCAATTGACATAAATTACTGAAATAATTATACATGTCATCATGTTTGTAATTTATGGCTTTAGAACACTAAAGTCTGGATCAGAAATGGCTGCCAAGTGTTTGCTTCCAAGCATTAGTAGTGACTGTGTCAGTGTGTGTCAGTTTCTGTGTGTACCAGGATCACCTTTGGTTAATTAGGTCATGTTTTGTTTCAGATTCAACCAATTCTGGAGACAACATGTATACTTTAATGAATGCAGTACCTCCTGGGCCTAACAGACCTAATGTAAATATAAGTTTTAATGTATTTGAACTATAATATAGTAATGATCCAAATAAATATAAATGTTATGCTTGTAAATAGCAGGGTAGCTAAAATTGAAAAAAGTCAGCAAATACATTTTTGTGTTAAGGTGATTAAAACTTACATGCCTCTAGTCTAGAGTCTTTTAAAATATTAAATTCCTTTTATAGTTGCAGGGGCAGAGAAAAGAGTAGAACACGGCACATTCATGGCTGTTTGGTTCAGTTTAACTTCTTAGCGTCACTCTAAAGGACGGAGTGAAAGTGGTCCATTCAGTCAGCTTCTCGCTCATCAGTGTTGGGGATATATCCTGTGTGTGTGTGTGTGTGTGTGTGTGTGTGTGTGTGTGTGTGTGTGTGTGTGTGTGTGTGTAAGGAAGTCAACAGAAACCACGTGTAACAGCTTGTCGCTCCATCTACTTCGGGAATCCTGGGGATTGAGCTCAGCTTTTCAGGTTTCGTGGAAAGTGCCTTTTTCAGGCCATCTTTCCTGCCAGTGTTGTCTGTTTAGACCCTTAGTCATAAGCAGCAGCCTGTGCTTCTTCTTGGAAGCCGTACGACCATGTGGTCTGCTTCCTCGCAGGAGTAGAAGACAGCCATGTTTGCACAGAGCTGTGGGCAGTCAGCCTTATCTGAACAGTCTCCCCCTAAGCCACCCAGCCTCTCTGCCCGTCTTCCTCTCTCCCTCCTCCCACTTTCCCAGCTCCTTCTTCCTCCCCCCCTCCTTTCTTGTTTAATCTGCTGTGGTGCCGACGGCTAGTGTGCTTCTCAAGCGTCCCACTGTTCATACACACTGCAGTCAGCACTGCAGCCCACATGCGATGGAATATGATTTCAGCTTGGGAAATGGGATCATTCTAGAGGAGTCAGGGGAAAGGAAAGGGCACTGCCCTGGCTCCTCCCATCACAGCCCTACCTATGCAAGCATCTCTGTTCACAACTACTTACTGCTAAGGGAGATTTTACTTAAAGAAACAGCTGCAGTGCTTTAAAGGTGTGACCAGAGCTGCTGCAGTGTGTGCACTAAGCTGACAGGGCACACATGACTAAGGACAGTTAGTGATGGTCAGCTCTAAGTAGGAAATTATCTCCTGTGCCCACTTCCTTCCAAGGAAGACTTGTTACTGGCATCATGGTTCAACACAAATGCTCTCAAGGAGAGAATGCTGATCTTCTCTTCTGTATATGCTTTCCATATTTACTCCCTTGAGAGAGAAAATGGGCAGAAAATATTAGCCTTAGCATCCAGTACAGAGATGGGAGAGATGGAGACGACAGTCTACAGCCTGTATCCTGGAGTCTCCACAACTGGAGATAAGCCAGGGAATCTTTGTGATGTTAATAAGTAATGTTAATGTCATTTTCCTTGTGGTCACAATTACTTTATTCATTTTTAAAAACAGTTTCCAATGGGCCCTGGATCAGATGGACCCATGGGTGGATTAGGAGGAATGGAGTCCCATCACATGAACGGCTCTTTAGGTAAGGCTCAGTTTTTATGTCAGATGGATAGAATAAATTCAAAATAAAGTGTTAATTTTATTCCATGGGTATTATAGTCTGCAAAGCCCTTCCATGTCATCAGAATGGAGGTGTAACCCAAGGTGTATGGGTTGTGAGAACTGGAGAACCTTTGAAACTCAGGAGTGTGAGGGTTGTTCTCTGTGGTTTCCCCCATGAGTATCAACACAGACCTAAGAAAGTGTTGAGTGTCTTGTGACCAAAGGAATTCTGTTCTTCCGCTCAGCATGTGCAGGGCAGAGAGCAGAGGGCTTCTCTGTCCTTCTCACGGGGGTCTTTCTCCAGACTGTGAACATAATGCTGTGTATTTTAATGTTTGCCCGATTTTAAAATAAAGTTAGTAACCAGCTTAGATAGTACTAATAATTCCCTTATGATCTGCACCTGCCTTCAGGATAGAGCCAGGCTCAAGTATACCGGTAGTTACCAGCTTACGTAGAGAAAAGGAAAACAAACTGACTAGGTCTCTTAACACACAGTGTTCCTGGGTAGAAGGTCTAAGAACAGTGTTTGTTGTCATGAGCTAGTCTGAAGGCTGACACTGGGCCTCTCCCTTCCTGCACACCAGCTGTGCTCATGTGGTTACACTCATCTGGGACGTCTTCCCTACTCAGTCAATGCATGCCCCTCGAGTCTCTGAAAGGCCGTATTACCTGCTTACAGAAACTGTTTGCAACACATTGTTAGGCTTTTGTGCTTTTAAGAACCCATACTTATTTTTCCTAGACTTCAAGGTTTGGGTTCATTTTATTTTTGTTGACATGAGGATCTGATTATGGTAGCCAATAGGCATAAATAACTATTTAATTTAAAGTTAGAACTTCACATTCAAATCCTCAGGCATGCTGCCACCCACCTGTGTACAGCAGACATACATCCTTTTCCTGACTACCACAATGAATATCTCAGAGAAACATAGACATCTTCCCATAATGCTCAATTGGACAGCACTGTTACAGAAATTGATTTTTCAGTGTATTAAAAACATGTTTCTCTTAATCTGTCAAGTTGGAGAATTAGTGAAAAAAGAAAGTGGTCATAGTTAGAAAGCTGGGGTTACATTATTACTAGATTCAAACATCCAGAAGTTTCACAGTGGTTGACAACTAGTTTGTTACTTTGCACTGAACATTTCTGTAATTACGTACTAGTGCAGTATTTGTGCATTGGGTATATGACACTATTGGATCTTTTTACTCACAAGCCAGTCATGCTAACACTTCATGCTAATTATGCTGTTCAGTAAATGCTGTTATTAATGTTAGAATATTTTACATTAGGATTAATTGTTAAGAATAAAGTAGTTCAAAGTAGAACTGATATTGTGACAAAGTTAGGATTATTAATTATTTACTGTATAATTCCATTGCCTTTGTCTCTCAAGAATCAAAATTAAATTGTAGCATATCTTTGAGATATGCTTGGTTTCTATTGTGCATATGGAATGCTATCTATTTTTAATATTAATGAAATGTTTTGTAATATTTGGTTTAGAATATCATTAGATACTCCTAGAAATGTCTGACTTAAATTTTATCGCCTTTACAACATCGTTTTCATTAAGATATATATTTGTATATATTATATAAACATTTAAGTGTTTTAATTATGCCAGGCATGTAGCTGGTGTCTCTAATGGTCTCCGAGGGGACGGGTCTGTAGCTCTGCCTCTGCTCCTGCTCTGGGATCAGGTGATGGGAAGCAGCAGCTGGCTCTGGGCTGTCAGGCAGCCCACGCCCTTCAGCAGGTCCACTGCACAAGTCTCACCTACTGACACTTGTCTTTTTCACACTTTGTTCAGGCTCAGGAGATATGGACAGTATTTCCAAGGTAAGTAATGTGCGTTCTCTGTTTTATCTCCACATGCAATTCTAATGTTACTAAATGAGTTTTATTAATGTTGTTCGTCAATATAAATTTTGAACATAGAAGTTCAGACATGATTACTTATCAATCAAAATGTGAGTATATATGATCTTTGGGAAGGAAAATGTTCTGATGCTACACTCAGTGTGGATGATCTTTTGAAAAGCTGTAAATGTTTGCAGCATTTCTACAGCAGTGTGACAACAGACACTTTGGAGAAGTTGGCGGTATATGGAATAAGGACACTGCATTTGCATGTCGACTTGGTCTTGTAGGACTTCATTAGACAGTGTTGATATGCAGCCATTCTCTAGTCCTCAAACAGTAGGAAAGGAATTAGAAGGAAATTATATTAATTCATGTGGAAAAGTAAACGTGTCTGCATTTTTCCTCCTTCGACTATTTGAATACATAAAATGAATCTTTTCATAAGATGATTTACATATTTTTAAAGAATAACTTATAAATAGATCATAACGAAATTAAAGTTGTTCTCTGAGTCAAATACATTTAACATGTTTGATGAGAATTGAAATTAGCTAACGCGAAAATGACTCCCTTTCAAAGCTTGCTGCAGATCAGTAAGAAGAGAAATTCACTGAAGGACAACTATGCTTTTATTCCGCCAATATTTGTATAATAATATAGAGTCCCTAGCACCACAAAAAAAATAAAATAAAATAAGATTAAGTCAGCTGTAAAACAGTTGAATCTAAGACTTCAGACCTAAAATATTTTAAACCACAACTTTAACATTGGACCTGGAGAGTCTGGTTACCAAGCTATACAATTTCTGTGGACACTTGAATGAATGTGTTTTTAACAAACACTAACTTACCTCTGTGAGAAGTGCTATTCATAAAGTCTGCTTTCAAAGCAAGAGTTTGGAAACAAACATTATCTCTCCATCTTCAAGTGGCTTCTCCTTACATGGGGATCCATTCATTGGGTAAAGAACAGTGTACCAAGGACACATGCTGAGCTCTAACTCCAAAGATAAGCGCACCTAAGATCATCACCCCCCACCTAAGATAATCACCCCCCCTACCTAAGATCATCACCCCCCACCTAAGATAATCACCCCCCCACCTAAGATCATCACCCCCCCACCTAAGATCATCACCCCTGGACCTAAGATCATCCCCAGAACCTTAGATCATCTCCCCGGACCTGAGATCATTCCCCAGGACCTAAGATTATCACCCCCCCCCCCAGAAGTTCCATGTAACTGAGCAGACCAAACTGGAAAAAGTTTCAAAAGTTTGGGTCAAGTTTTGAGGATAGAAGAAACAATAAATTACTAATTAAGGGGGTGTTTTAAAAATAGATAGAAATTGAAGACTGGCTAGCGAAATGACTCAGCAGGTAGAGCTGTTCTCACTCAGACTACCACAGTCAGCAATATCACTCCTGTTTTCAACGCACAGTTTATTACTTAATTAACAGCTCTAGTAATTAACAAATCTCAACTAATGCATTTAGAAAACATTTTAAAGGAAATAAAAGTCATTGGGTTTACTTCAGAATATAGTAGCCTTTCTTTATTTGTGGGTAACTAACGTCGTCAGAGGAAGAACGTGTCAGGGGCGATGGCATTCTCCTGCTGCGGAAGTCTGGCTCTGAGGCACAGAGCGCTCGTCTGGGCTTCAGAGGGGCCTCACTCTCAGACCCTCCCTGCCTGGGCTCCGTGAGGCAGTGAGAAGCTGCATTCAAATTGGCCAAATTTTTAAAGCACGTGTTCTTTTAGGAACTCATTCATAAAACTTTAATGTTTGTGATAGACCTTGCTGTAGTAAATCAAAATGTTCTAAGTAATTTTTAATTCCAAACCAAAATATAAGCCATATGGTGCAAAGCAAAATAATCTAAAAAAAAAAAAAAAAAAAATCTCTCTTCCATTTAAAAATAAGTGTTTCATCCTCAATTTTTTTAAACTCAAGTAAGCAGAAGTTGAAGGTCTTGAGTCTCCACTGCAGGGCTGTATAAACTGGCGTATGTCATTCTGCCCTTGCCTGTGGCTTGGCTCTCATGCATAGTTTAAAGAGCACCGTAATGATAAGGCAAGCACACGTAACAGGCTTCCACAAAGGCCCCGCTAGCTGCACGTGCATTGCTAATAGCAGCTGCTCTGTCTTGGAGACAGGGCACGGGAAAGCCCTGTTAAAGGAATGGTAAGGTGCGTCTACAGCAGTCAAAGCTGTACACACAGTGTTCCAGTCCTAAGGTGTCTCTTTCTCAGTGACCTTCCTTTCTTCCTTATGACTCACATAAAAATAATCTCCAATGTGCACGGAGAATTAAAGGGAAATATCTATTAAAGCAATGACCTTTCAAAGTTTGGTTAGTAAAATGACTAAGGGAGTTAGTGTCCACCATGCGTCATCCATGAGTGGGCTCTCCTCATCAGCCTCCTGCTGGGAAACTTGATTTTTAACTCTGTGCAGTTCTTGAAAGTCTATAAACCGAGGGCGAGGCGTTGAGTAAACATTGATTCTGGGAGTAAAAAATAGTTACCCTGGATTATTTCGGGATTTTGCTTGTTTTCAAACTTTGATGGGCAAAAATGTTAACACTTGTTTTGGTGCATAGTGTGACCTATGTGTGCGGAAGACGCCAGGTAGCAGCATTTTGCCCTCAGTGGTGGTGACGCTGCTGTGCACTTGGTGTTTGAAGCACTACAGTGTGGGAGGGAAATGAAAATCTTCAATAGTGACTTCTTTTCTGAATCTTGTTTACAGAATTCTCCCAATAATATGAGCTTGAGTAACCAGCCGGGCACTCCAAGGGATGACGGCGAAATGGGGGGCAATTTCCTAAATCCCTTTCAGAGTGAGAGCGTAAGTAACCCTGACCATGCCTCTGTGCACACACTCATGAGCTCTCCTCTCAGAGCACATGCTCAGAACTTTATTATTGATGCTTATAGAGGGTTCAGTATGTTGGTCTTCCAAAAGTCAGAGAATCTTCAAGTGCAGTTTTGTGGGAAAAGGGATTTAATAAACCATTTTATTTATGTGCAGTTACCAAAACCTTCAGAGTGATTTTCTTGTAAAGAACATCCGTTGTGAAGAATCAAACAGAAAGCAGGTTACCTCTTTAACACGCTCTGCCTTCTAGCAAAATGTGTAGGGCACTGCAAAATCAGATCTGTTCTAGATTTTGTCATTGTAAAACTGTGACAATAATCTACATGTGTCGTGGCTTTGATGAAGTGAAGGTCACACTGGTGGCCTGTCAGCCTGACCTAGACGCCTGTGGCATTTTAAAGTGCTGTTACAGGGTTATAGGTGATCTCCATGGATGTATACAGGACAAAAGGGAAGTTATAAAGTTCATTTGTTTATTTGGCAAACAGCCTATAATCATTTCTATGTGCCAGGGCAGTATGCTCGACCCTGGGATGACTAGATAACTGCCCTTCTCAAAAAGTTACTATGAAATGAAATAACATTCAACTCTTACCTCACTCCTGAAACATTCGAGGAATTCTTTCAAGTTTTATAGAAACCCCTCAAGACCTGGTGGACTCAGAATTTCTGGAAGATAGGGGGTTGAAAGGGCTAGTTAGGGACTTCAGGGGCTGCTCTATGCTGGGACCACTGAGCTGGATTATAGAACAAAATGGTGCAGAGTCCAGGTGAGCTTTATCGGTATAGGACCCATGAATCTGTTGGTTGACAAAGGCGCACGGGCCCTGCGTGCTACCTTGCTGCCTGACTCAGCCTTTGCCAGGGCTGCCACTACAGAGGTTGACAGCATGCCTAACAGAGCCTGCTGTGGTACAGAGTGATGTCCACCATGACGTCCAGGGCTTGATGTTCTGTGGATTCTTTTGCGTCTTGGTCTCAACCTCTAGTCTCCACTGCTCCTGAATATAGGCTCTACAAAAGGGGTTTTTTTTTTTTTTCTTTTTTTTTTTTCTGCTCTCGAATTTGCTTTATTTATGTGATTGGTGAAGGCAAAGAAGGTAGATAAAATTACATGAGATAGCCAGACATCAGTGAGTAAGCAGGAAAAATCAGGAGGCAGCTCAGTTTCAGCCACACATGAAATTACACGAGTTAATATTTTAGAACCTTGGTCTCTGGTTCACATCGGGAATGTGGACAAGTCGGTCATTTTCAATGTTCACTTCATCTAATAAAACACATTTATCTCCTTTTGCCTACTTTCAGCAGTGACATAGTGTGAGCTAACGAGGTGTATGCGAGTCAGTTCGGTCCACTTATTGTGCTGCGTGCGAGGTAGGAAACAATGAGAAGAGTGGCTCGTCTGTCCCTAGGGAGCACAGTTAACAGATGTTCGCAGGGTAGATCATCTGCCGGACTAACACATATGCATTCTGTAATACACTGTTGACAGCAAAGGGGCGAAATAAACTGTGGAGGAAAAATAGAGCATGTATGAAATAGAATTCCACCCCATTCAACAACTGACCAAACTCTGACATAAACGGCACAAAAAGCCAGCACTGAGTGGCTCGTCACACGGAATTCGCTTAGATGCTGGTCATGATGGGCTCCTTAAATGTTCCACTTGCAGCCTTAGGCATGTAGGTGTAAAACACACAATCACGCACATACTAGTAATTGATCATAAAGAAATGCTTTTTAGAACAGTTCTCTGATGTGTACTCCTTTTTTACAGTTTATCTGTCCCCTCCAATCTCTTGCTGTCCCCAGTCCACTTTTTCCTGCTCTCTAGTTCCATGTGCTCTGCTGTGGAGTCCCTTGAGTGCACTTCATACATATGAATGTCACCGCACTTTTTAATATATGTTTTAAAGTAGACCAAGCAGTGAACGGAGAGGAAGACAGACAGACTGTACTGACAAGACACTGTAGGATGAGGTGTCTCCGGTGGCTTTATTTGTACTGTAACTGAGAAGATGTGGAACTACAGTGAACTCAAAAATCCCAATGTTCAAGGCCTCCTGTGCTTGGCAGTGGGAGGCTGCTGCTCTCCCTAGAGGTTAAACCAAAAGGCCAGAGAAAGGAAACAACTGTGCAGTGTTACTGTATACTAGATAGTAACCCGCGCTCTCCTGACATGCTACTTGATTTAATTACATCAAAACAAACATGCCAAAATTCACAAAGCCAACACTGCAAGACAAGATTGGCAGGGCCAAGTATTTGACCAAAACAAGACTCCTTCTTTCAAGACACAGAGCTGCCCCCTAGTGTTCACATGCTGTAAATACTTGCTTTGCATGATGCAGATACAGAAGCGGCTCAGAAGAGAAGAAAGCAGTTGGATTAATTTGAAGAATGTTTCCCTATGGCCTTAGTCTATAATCAGATTAGCAGGTGTGCTGTGAGGACCACAGTATTCAATAGTGACATGGTGGCAGACAGCCCTCCCACCTCGCCTGTCCTGTCCACTGCTGTTACTGCTGGGAAACCATGGAAGCCCAAGTGTAAGTGGTCACATAAACATTACATTATTCCATGTTATACTCAGAGGAATATAACTACTCCTTATTTCTCGTTAAGAAAACAAAAAATTTATAGAAACCAATACTTAGAAAAGTGGTGTATCTAAAGTATTCTAGCAGATTTAATGACTACGTCTAATGGGTTCCATTGAACATTAATTAGGTGATAAGAAAGGAAAAGACTGTACAAGTTTATACTAGAACCTGCTATCTCAAAGTATACTTTGAAAAACAGGTAAAATAGATATATGTTTAAAATAATAGCTTTAGTTCTACTTTTTCCCCTTAAGCCAAACGAGCGTGCTGTCAATCACTGCAGGGCCATTATATCCTCTAGGAGAGCCAGAAACTGGGTGGTGCAGGCAGTCAGACCTGACATCACAGCACCGCAGTATTCACCCTACAGTATCCACACATGGCCTGAGTCCGCACCACACGCAGGAAGACTGTGCCTCTCAGCACTTCCTCCTCCTGGGAGAATGTGAGCTGCTTCCTCGGTGCTCTGAAGAAGGTGGTTCACGGCAGTGCTCGTTTTTGCTTGCATTCTGGGACCTTTCCTAGAATTTTGTAATTCCCTTTAGCTTCGTTTTCTTGAATCCGTTTCAGTAATAGAAACTGGCAGTGAACAGTCTACAGCCTTACAGGACCATGTGACACATTCCAGGGGTGCCTGGGCAGGAGTGCATCCTGTCAGTCTGTGTCATTCTGCAGCTGTTTGTGCTACTCAGTAGATAGTCCTTGTTAGAGTCTAGTAAACTCAGAGTTTTATTTCTCGGAGCTGGTGCCTGACCCTTGGTTTCTCTACACCTAATTGTTTTCCTCAGTTCTTTCATGGGTAAAGTGACTTCTAACTTCCTGATATATCAACAGTGTTTTCTCTTTTCTGTAAGTTTTCTCAAGACATTTTCTATACCACATTTTAACAAGGACTCATGTAAAGGGATTACAGCAGCTAATAAACACTTGACAGCAGAACATGTGTAACATTAGCTGACATATAGGAGAATGAAAAGCATCTTATAGTTTTCTTTATCGTCATGTGACTTATGAGTGAGCTGGAATCCAGATTGCCCAGGCTGTACAATCAGTGGAGACTGTCTGGAGTTTTACCCAGACATTTCCAGAAGCTTTCCTGTGGGGCTCTGCAGGGGGCCATCCTACCTCCCGGCCTCAGTCATGACACAGCACCACGCTGCAAAGCCTGTACTTTGAAATAGTGCTGGTGATCTAGCCATGCTGAACACATGAACTTTCTACCTCACAACTTTCAGTAGCTACATCTCAAGAGCCTAGAAGCTGCATGCGTGTGGAGCCTGTGCTGGCCAGAATGGAGTAGAATGTTCCATCAGCACAGGTTCTGCTGGCCCACATGAGGCTATCCCTGTTCTTACATCAGCTACAGGATTGTAGAGAGCATGGGATAAATTTCTCTGTGCCCATTTTTCTATAGAGATGCACCCTTGTCTTATTGTTTGTTCTTGTCTAAATATCACTGTATTCTATGCATTATATATAACTATATATATATATAAGGTTTTATATATATAGTTATATAGTTATATCATGTGACATATTTAATCCGAGGCTGCGAGTAAGAAATTGCAGCATGCTGAAGTCACTGGTGATGTGAAACCTTGTGTGCCATGTTGCCACAGAGTTGGGTGTGCACGTTTTAGCACAAGAAATTCCTTATATCCGGTGGAACCAGTGGTTTATTGTGACTTGCTTTTTCTCACCCTGCCTTTTTTCCTCTGGGTTGAATGTATTTTTTTATTCATTGACATTATAATATGATTACATAATTTCCCTCTGCCCTTTCTTCTTATTGCCCAGTGTTCCCTGCTATCCAACTTAGAAGTCAGTTAAACTACTTAACTTAGCTTCCCTTCTACTAAAACAGAACCCAAGGCTACTCACTGACAAGTAGATTCTCCTTGGTGTAGCCAGTGTTAAAGACTCAACAGCACCCCTGTGGCCCAGCCACCCTTTTCCAGCCTCACCCCCTCCGTACATTCTCTACATTTACTCAGAAGAACACATTCGGTGTAGAGGCCGACCAGCTGAGCCCCTCCCACTGTGCTCACCTGGGGAGCTCTTCCCACTCGGTTCATCTGAACCTCAGCCTGTGCCTGTGGTCCATCCCAGGTTGCTGGGGTCCTCCACTTTCCCCTTTCTACCAACTTCCTAAAAGGTTATGTCCCACTGACCACATAGCCATGGCCTTTTATTGGATGTGTTCTATTTTCTCCAGTGTGGAACTTGTCCTTTGGACAATACCCATCTCTCACCCTGAGACACTACCATCAGTAGATCATTAGACCTTTTGAAATGCTTTTTGCAGGTTTTCCATCAAACATTAAGATGTTGCAAGGTCCACGTGTTTAATTTAGAAGCCATTTTCATTCAGACACTGTTACCATTTGCAGGAGATGCCCTCTCTACTCTGGGGCTGTGCTACTCAGTGGTGGCCTCAGACAAGTCACTTGTCAACCACATCATACTGTTACACTGAGTTTTGTGCCCTGGATTGTTGCTGGATTCCTGGCCGTGTGTGTGTGTGTGTGTGTGTGTGTGTGTGTGTGTGTGTGTGTGTGTCTGTGCAAATATCTCTGTATATGTGTGTCTGTGTGTGTCTATGTGCACATAGCTCTCTGTGTGTATGTGTGTGTGTGTCTATGTGCACATGTATGTGTGTGTGTGTGTGTGTCTCCTGTGCTAACACACTGGAGCACTCCTGGTGTTCTCACAGACTCAGCAGAGCTGGAAGTTGCTCATACCTCCTCACATAACTGTTCACTGAGCACTTTCTGTGTGTCAGATCAAGTATGTAGTTGAAGGATTTTATACCGAATCCTCCCCAAACTCCTTAATATTGACAGAAAGGCTGTTATAAAAATGATGGAGAGTTCAGGGAAGTCCCCCACTCACACGGCTATATATAGCAAAGGCTAGGCCTCAGACAATTCATGGTGATACATCCTTGAACTAAAGTTGCCCAGCTGTTACAACTGTCTTCAAACCCCTCATCTGACTTGGAAGGAGAGTCTGAGAACTGGATAATTATCTAGGTCCTGGGAAAGAATCAGGCTTTGTAGAGGAAATAACTTAAGATTTTAAACTAAGTAAAGCCATATAACTGTCTCGTTACTGTTCCTTATTTCCCTGAGGTTAAGGTGCGTACTTAGATGTTAGTAGAAACTAGCATCCCTCACGTGTCCTCTGTGCCAAGGAGAAGCACACTGACATCACTGTTAACCTGGTTCTCTGCCCTTGCAGTACTCCCCCAGCATGACCATGAGTGTGTGACCCATCACCGCGTCTCCTCGTGAAAACCACCGTGAGTCAGCCCATCACAGAACCACCACGGAAGAAACTACTCATCGTGTACAGTTAGACAAAGGACTCTCAGACAACCAGACCACCCTTTAGTTCCTGCTCTCTCCCCTATTTTGAGAAGAAAGCGGGTCCACATACGATTCAAGCAACTGTACGGAGGGGCACATTAGCATTGCCCCCAACTGAACTGCGATGATTATCTGTGTGTATGTGTGGGGAAGAGAATGCATCATATGTGCAGATCTGTGTGCACATATATGCATACGTGCATTGACCCACAGGACATTGTAAGATATTATCACATGTCATCTTAAGTAGAAGTAAGTAGGGACTTTTATTCCATCCTTTTTTTCACGTTTACATTTTAATTATTAAAGGTCGCTCCTGCCCTTCCTGAACTATTTTGTGCTGTGTACATCACTGCTTTATATAAGTTATTTTTTAAGGTGAACTCAGATGTTATGGTTTTGTAAATGTCTGCAATCATGGATAGGAATAAAATTGCTTATTTGAGAGCTTTCATTCACTGTGTCTGAACAAGTTGCCTGTGAGCCTCAGCGTGTACCAAGTAGAGACAGTGTCTTCATCCTAGTGTCCAGACAGGCCTTCCTTACCTTCTGTGCAAAGTAGTGTGGTGCTTTGTGTGTAAGGACACACTTCAGCAAAAGCTTAGTCAGGGCCTCACACAGTGCATTTCTGCAATAACTGCTTTAAATTGAATTCTATCTTGATTTGTTTGTCTTAGACGATGCAGAAATCATTCACTAACTCAAGTTACCTAGACCATAGCAATAAAGTGACATGGCTTACCATATTTTTAGCACATTCTCTTTTAAACACAATAAAATCCAAACATAACAAAACCACTTGTTTGAATTTACAGCTTCTCCCTGGGATCTAAAAGTAAATTGTTAATAATATACAGTGAAGAATGATATTTTATTTTTATTTGGATTTCCTATGATCATTTCTACAGACACTTGAAAACAGACAGACACACCGACATGGTTCAGGCCTTCAGCACAGAGCAGAGAATGAGAACACGAGAGGGATTTGCAGCATTTCCAGTTTTCCCACCCAGTAGCTTGCTTGCTGGAGCAGAACTGATGGACACCTGACCTTTCTGGTGTCCCGGCTCTCGGGTGGCAGTGTACAGGCCCTGTCCGCTCAGTTCTGGGGTCAGAGGGCTTGCCCTGGGAGGCGGTAAAGAAACAGTTTTTAGTTCTCTCCCTTATGAAAGCGCCTGGCTGTAGGGCACTTCCTAGATCTTTGGGATTACATTTCATCCCCTATCCAAACACCACGTACCAGTAGGAGAAGCATAGCGAGTTTATTTGATACTCTAAAAGACACCTCTGCAATCCTTTCCGTTCTGAGACACAAATAACCACCGATCTCTACTCACTGCCCAGTCTTCCGGGAGAGGACTCCTCCCTTTCCGGTGGGGCTGTGACGTGACTCAAAGTGTTGACTCTGTGCCTGCTGAGAGCACAGAGGATAAAGATGAGTTAGTGTTACTCTGCAGATCCAGATGACAGTACATGAATCACAGCAGCACAGCGTTGGCCTACAACCGTGCCAGAGCGCAGCCTTGCACTAGCAGGCTAGCGGAACCTGTGGCAGGCAGGTCACAGGAAGTCTTTACCCTCAAGTGCAGCTAATCTGAAGATGACATTTCCCGCATTCACTCGAATCACTAGGAACAGTGGCAGCTTTCGCTCTCTATACGACTGCACAAAGTTTAACTTTTCCGTAAGCTCGGCCCTACGGTGCTGGACCTCTGCTCACACTTCTTTGAGCACGACTGGCCTGTCATTTCTGCCGTTTGTCTTCTGCGAACGGAAGCAAACGATTCCTAGCAGACATTAAAAAATAAAATAAAATCATGAACCTAATTTTACTTGCCCTTCTTCGGGAATGGTTCTGGAATATAAATGACAGACGGCAATGATAGAAGTGCCGTGCGCTACTTCTAACCTGCTTTGTTTAAAACAAACAAATAAATAAGATGGCTTTGTTTTTGTTTTCATTTCCTTTCTTGGAACTCAGTTTTAAAAAAAATAATCTGTTCCAATTTGTAAATTCATGAAAAACTTAAAAATTTATTTTTAAGACAAAACTACATCCACGAATAGGAAAATATAAGAATGCTTAATTTTTATAGCTTTGCTACCTGAAGGGTAAACACTGTGTTGATTTTATTTAGATCTTAATTATTTAACCTTTTTTGTTTTTCTGGTAAAAACAGCCGTTTTCTTATGCATTCTACCACCGTTGGCACATTCGTGTTGTCTTGATGTGTATGCTTCTTGCCAGAGGTTAGTTTTTGCTTATTTCAGCCCATAATAATGAAATCAGCGGTACTCACTTATATTGGACATGACATGCACCCATCAAATGTGAGACTGGGCCGCTGGTGTGAGCAGGAATCCTGTTTCTCTTCCCTGCCGTCCCTAACTGATGTTTGAAAGCTCGTGTCATAAGAACCTGGATGGTTCTTATCCGCCTGACTTTCTTACTTTGAGGATGCCCAGTGTAAAGAAAAGAAAAAGAAAAAAAGCTTTTGGGTACACTGATCTTGTAACACCACAAGCTTGATGAACCAATCCGCTCCTTTGAAAACATTCCAATTTGGTTCCAATTGCTAGTGAATAGGAATTTTACAGCCAAAAATCTGAGGTTCAGATTTCTCTATTGCCAAAAGACTGACAGATCAATTCTGCTCCCTTCAGGCAAGGAGGGTGCTCAGACACACCCGTCCCTACAGAAATTAAATAGAGAACATTTGTTCTGTTTCTCTTCTCAAGGTTCAGTGAGGCATCCAGACCTCCATCACGTCTGAAAGGATAGTTCAGGTAACCAGTCTTCAGCTTTGAAGATGGCAGGTGGAATTAATAAGTCCATCTTCGAGTGTGAGCCCCACAGCTGTTTACATCGTTCTCCCATCATCCTCTGCAGCCTGGGGCTGTGCACAGTTCTCAGTCCTCCAAACCTGCGTTAGCTTGTGGCCTGGTTTCTCCAAGCTTGCCTGCCGTCCCAGGAGATGAGCTGCAAGGGTTGAAGGTCTGTCCCTTCTCGGCCTGGTAGCTTTCGCTCTGCACGGTATACATAGTAGTCGCGGTGGTTTTCCTGAGAAGAACAATTTCGATTTTCATTCCTTGATGATTCCACTGTTCATCATAAGCAGTGTTGCAGATCACAGCTATGCGACATCTGAATGTTCTCTTGACGCTGTTTCCTGTTGTGTTTTGTGTGCTGTAGCTCTTTTCCTTGAGACATTAGCCGAGGCAAGTAGCCCCGGAATACATGGTATGGAGAGGAGAGACTGACGATACATAATCACGTGTTTTAAGAAGCGCAAATTAGACTTTCGTAGTTTCTCCTCCTTGGCATATTACATTTCTCTGATATGACACGCAAAAGCCCATGCTTGCTTAAAACGGGGTTTCCAGTTTTAAGCATTTGTAACTGTTTCCCCTGGTAGAGGGTCTGAGAACTATACATTGAGAAATATGGAAAAAGTAAGAGTGGTGAACTGTTGTTCACATCACCTCAATTCTGCACACTACATGTGTGTGCATGTGGGGTGGGGGTGGCAGCATAAATTCTGCTCATAAATCTCACTTCCACTGAGATCATATTATTTGATGTAGCACTGTTGATAAACAGTAAAGGTGTTTTTCTTTTGACATTGTATTTTAGTGGTGAGATATCTGATAAAAGTTATGTGGATGACGAGCAAGGAGAGACACCACTGTTCTAGCTGTTGAACAATAAAGAAGCTGGAGTAGACTCCCAGGCCCAGCATTGGACTTTATACTAAGCTTGTCAGAAATTGTTCAGTGATTATAACTTCCTGATGTACACATTTGTTTATAAGAAGTTGAATTGACATCACATAAAGCATTAATTTTTACCCATGGACCATAATTCAGCTTAGATGACCTAGTAATAAACACACACCTGAGACTTTCAATTACTTCTCTAGACTCTATTATGAAGAGAGATATTCGGCTAACTGAGGCTCAAGGGAATTTCCCCTGTTGAGTTTCTCTTAGTAACTTACAGAATTTGTTTTCTCGAGTAAAAAGAGTCATTTCTGTGTGGAGTTTACGTTTAAATGTGAATATTTTGCTGTATACATCTTTAAATGAAATACAGTACTAAAATGAAATATATAAATGTTACATCATTTAATGTGCGACTGGGCATTTTTATGTACGCATCTACTGGGTATTATTAGGATAAATCTGTTTCACTTTATCCCAGTCATTGGAATCTTATGATCTGCTTCTAAAACACTTAGTGTTTCGTTTCTAAAGCAAGATGGACTGTTGCTATGACAAAGGTAAGTGTTAATATTCCTTGAAAAAACAATATATTTGTTCCCAGTTACTACATTTCACTCTCTCCTTTATAACAATTGGTCCCAGTGTATTCCCTGAGGGTGAGGTTTGGGTCCTTTACAGGAATCTACACAATCTACACCATATGCTGTAAACGAAGTTCCTATGTGTCTTTGTAACATTGTTGGTTAAATGTAATTAACCATCTATGCTAAAACAACACCTCATATAATCTGTCCATCTTATTGGATTTGAGTAGAGATCTGAATTTTTTGCAATACTTTCGAGATTTCTTGACATGAAGTGCCGAATGAAGTTTGTGTGTGGATTTAGATCAAACTTCAAAAATATTTACTTTCCTTGCATTAAGACAATTAACAACATATAAACCAAGGCAAACAATTGGAAGGACATGTTATTATTTTAGATGTAAAGATGGAGAAATCTTTATACATAGAATTCCTTATTCATGGTAGCCACCTGATTATTAAATTGTTTATCTAAATGTGATTTTAAGAATTTAAAATGTTTTCTTACTACATGTGTTAAGTTGTCACAACATCTTTCTGGAAAATAGAGTTATTTGTAATGTTTTTATAAATGCACAATTTATGTATAAATATGATAAAAATCTGGGATGACTCAGTAATTACTATTCTTAATTCAGTAATGGCCACTGGCACATTTGTAAACTTAGCACCTGTGTGTATATGTGTGTGAACTTGCACACTGTCACATCTATTCTCAAGTGAATTTATCACTTAATGTTTTTGTAAGAGTACTTGAGCTGTCTGTGTAATGGAAAAAGACACCATAAAGATGTACATAAATGCCCCCTAATTTGGCACGTCTTCATATTTAATTTATAAAAGTTCAGCTTTTGATTTACAGTTTCTACCCTTTTATTTCTATCCTTTGCTTCAATACTTACTGGGAAAGTAGAGGAAATTGTTTGTATAAAGGCAGCGCTGTTTCCTGACTGAGAAGTCAGACAGTGATGTAAACATCTATGCACAGAAGTAAACTGGGCATTATACCCTAGATAAAATTCAGAAACCTGTAGAGGCAAAGGATTTATATGCCCTTAAGAAATGGCTGAGTGGCTGGTTCTGGGTAGTCAGATAACCACCTTGCCTCCAAATGTTATCACCAAATAGATAGCTCTTAAGGAATGAGGCTTTAGTATTTTATTTCAAGTAAAATTACGCACAATGTCAAAAGTGGAGGCGTTTGTTAAGATAATCCATAGTACTTTCATCTTGATGGTGAACCGTGCAGATGGCCACCCGAGTTTGCCATAAACATCTGCCTAAGAGGCTGTAAAGTCTGTTCCTTATAATGAAAAGAAGACAACTCCTAATTGTACCTAACTGAACCTATCTCTGTAAAACAGTGGAAATACATAACCCTACTCATAAGTGGTGTGCTAAATACTGGTGCCACATCATTTGTTACGGCTTTGATCCAAATGGGATACTTCAGTTTGGTGATGCATTTATATACACTAGAGGAAGTATTATCAGCCTTAGTGACCAGACAGGAGGAATCAACGCTGATTTTATTTTTAACCCTGAAGTGTCTGGGTATCTGGAGACTGAAAGGTAGACAGAAGGCAACTGACAGACCCTTGAGTTCAAAACAGGTGGAAGTCAGGCAAGAGCTGATCCGGAGTTTATGGTTTAAACTGTTTCTGTCTGTCTACAGATAGTTGTTAAGAGTAGAAACATCATGTAGGGTCAGGGTAATCGTCACACAGACAGGTCACAGCTGACAGAACATTACTAATCACGAATGAGGTAGCACACAGTGACAGTTTGAAGGGAAAGAGGGAGGACGCATGTGCACCCCTGGCCCTAGAGCATCTGCATCAGGAAGTGTGTGTTCCCATGGATTAATGTATACTTAAGATGAAAACAAACTTCTTTACATCAAAACCGGGATAACCGGTACATTCTGTAAGTTTTGTGTCCAGCACAGTTTGGTAAGAGTATGCTATGGCTTTTTAGAAAGCCCTGGAGCCAGAAGACATTTTGCATACAAATGTAGTTTTCAGATCTTTCCAAACACTTCAGATGGGGGCTCTGCTTGGCAGGGGCTGTAAGTCTGGAATAGAGCAGCCCCACTGTTTCACCCCAAACATACATTCACAGCCACAACGTTTTCTGAGAATACGGATGGAGATCTCAGTGTGTGATAGGACATGAAAAGGTTACTTTTAAGCATCCTTTCGATAAAGGTATCCTCATTCCAAGCCTCAGCAGCATAAAGAAAGCCAGCATCATTGACTTATTATATATATTATTACATATGTATGTGTATTCAGACATAGTTTTTCAGGTAAATGACTTATGAATTGAAAAATCAAATGTATCCACTTTACCTTTTTTCCCTGTGTTCTTCTCACCATTGTGTTAGCCATTATTCATATAGGACTAAAGTGACTTTGTACATACTTAATGGTCTCAAGACTGTCTTAACAGAACACTTGTGTCAAGCATTGGGAGTAATGTTGGCTTTGAGAACCCAGCCTGCTGTTACAACAGGCAGTTGCCAGTCAGTTCTTAAACATTTACTTCATTTTCATTTAGAGCACTTACCTACACACAATTCTTCATTCAATAGACTCTTGGAGGGCTGAACGTAAACTATTGAAAAAAAGATAATACCAAATTAATAGATAATACATTTGCTATATAGAAAAGCACTCAATGCAAATGAACACGTTGACAACTGATGGAATCCAGTGCTTCAAAAAAAAAAAAAAAACAAGCTTCCAAATTAATGTGGCAATGTACAGTTACACATAACAGTTATTAATACATTTGTGGACCAATTAACCAAATCAGAATTAGTGGGTTTTTTTTTTTTAAACCAAAGATAAATTGTTAAATCCACCACAAGGATTTCTAAGATAAATATCTCTGTAAAACCAGATTTTGCAACAAAGTTCTCAATACTGAGTCTTTGAGTTTAAGCTTTAATAAATTTTACAGAAATACTTCTAAATAACAGTCTTTCTACAAGTCCCTCTTAAAATGTATATGTGGAAGGATGTTTACTTGCAGGATGCTTTGGTCCATCTGAAGCTCGGTGTAGACTGTCAAGTGTTCCCAGTCTGGGCTTCTGAGAGCCTGTGACACTGAGTTTCTAGACTGAGTCTCTGAAGTCAGCCTCAGGAGGAGTGCTCTGGGAAGAACAAAACTGCCTTTCATTGCATCTCTTTCAGCTTACCTTAAACCTTGTAGAGAAATGTATTTACTATTGTGGTCGGGCACTCTGGAGAGATTTGCGTGGTGTGTCTGTGTGAGCCAGTTGCTGAACTGTGCCTTTGCCAAAAAAAAAAAAAAAAAAAAAAAAAAAAGAATGACATTTTCTCCCTGCTTTGTGTAACTGTAAATGCTGCTGCTGTTTTGCTCGGACAGTAGGCACTTGAGACAACCTGAAATCAGATTATAAATGTGTATGTTAGAAAAGGTTTTCATGCAGCGTTGTCTCTTACCAACTTTCCGATGAGCTGAGCATTTGGCTCTGGGTCCCAAACTTGATCTTCTGCTTGCCTCTGAATACAGAGGGCCCTGGGAGAGAGGAAGCTTCTCCAGCTGAAGAGGAGTTCTAAGCAGACAAGCGATTAAGTCAGGAATCTTTCCCTCTCGAGGAGCAGGAGCAGATGTTCTTGCACCTGAGTAGGACACTGGCCTCTACAGAGATGATCCGTTACTCCAGAAACTGCCACAGACTGAGTGCAGACATAAAGCTGCCTGCACCCAGCCTTCCTGGACGATGCCCTTCCTGCTGAAGGTACTGGTTCTATTGCTTTCTCCGTGGTGAATTTTACTATGGCCCCAAGCTTCCTGATTTAAATTTTCCAGATACAATCAGCAGCAACTAATTCAAATCTGTATCCGGAAGAAAAGCCTTGAAGGGAACAAAATTGGGAAAGAAGGCACGGAAGGGAGACTTTAAAACAGACAAGCAGTGCTCTACAGAGAGAAAAGGGAGATGCACCGTGGTTCATGAATCTCAGCGCCTGAACTCTGCTTTACCTCACAAACTGAATTTTCACTCCTGCATTTGCTTAAAGGATGATAGTTGACTTACATATTCAGAGTGTGCCTAAAGTTCAAGATGGCCATTAACTATTGTTTACAGATTCTTCACTCTCCGTGATCCTGTTTAAAAAGAGCATATTAAACGTTCTTCAGACTTAATTATGAGACAAAGATGTGGGAAAATCTACTTTGGGGGTTGTTTGTATGAGGAAGTGGTTGAATTGAAAAGCAAAGACTGTGCCATTTGAAATGCAAACGATTATGAAATTAGTCTTCTGTTTGAATGTCTGAATGCCCTTGATCCTTTGAGAGTGGGTACTGTGGCTGTGTGGTTTCTTTGCCCTCTACAATCCAGGAGGATGAACCAGAAGATGAGGCATGTTGCTGCAGAGGACCAAGAAGACCACCATGGCTTCAGGGCTAGCCCCACCACTGTTCTTTAAAGAATTGTATGTATTTTGCCCAACTTGAGTAACAATTTTCCTACAACCAAAATCTCTGCAGCCTGCCTCCCAAGGACTCCTCAGCCACATTTACAGCCAAAGAGGTAAAATGAATGTGGGGACAAGAAAACTCCAAAAAAAGGACCAAAACTCATTTTCTTTTGACTATTAGAACATTGTATATAAAAGAGTCTTTCTGGTCAGGGAATGAATTAGTTGTGCAACAGGGCAGTATCTTGGTTAACTGAGGTCTAATGCAGTAGAAATGGACATTTTATGACTGCAAATTTCTCCTCCTCCTCCTTCGTTTCTTCTTCCTTTCTCTCTCTCTCTTTCTCTCTCTCTCTCTCTCTCTCTCTCTCTCTCTCTCTCTCTCTCTCTCTCTCTCTCTCTTTCTTTCTCCTTCTCTCTCCACCCCCTCCCTTCCTCCCTGTATCTGTTGATGCGTGCTTTATGACCAATTATATTGTCAGTTTGGAGAAGGTTCTGTGAGGTGCTGAGATGAAGGTATACTCTTTTCTGTTTGGGTGAAATGTTCTGTAGATTTCTGTTAGATCCATTGGTTCATAGCCTCTGTTTCATTTTTACACTGTTCTGTTTCCATCTTAATGATTGTCCATTTGTAAGAGTGGAGTGTTGAAGTATCCTGCTACTAATATATGGAGTTCAATGTGTGACTTAAGCTTTAGTAATGTTTCTTTTATTATTAATGTGAGTGCCCTTGTATTTGGAGCGGAGATGTTCACAACTGAGACATCATCTTGGTGGATTTTTCCTTTTATGAGTATGAAGTGTCTTTTCCCATTTCTTGATTAATTTTGGTTTAAAGTCTGTTTTATTAGATATTAGAATGGGTACTCCATCTTCCTTCTTGGGTATGTTTGCTTGGAAAATATTTTCTCACCCCTTTACTCTGAGGTAATATCTATCTTTGTTTCTGAGGTGTGTTTCTTGTATGCAGCAGAATAATGGATCCCTGTTTTGCACCCAGTCTGTTAGCCATTGTCTTTTTATTGGGGTACTGAGTTCATTGATTGTGAGAGATAGTAATGACCATCAATTATTAATTCCTGTTATTTTGATGGGGGTGGAAGTGGTGGTAGTATGTGGTGGTGGTGTGTGTTTGCTTCCCTTCCTTTGATTTGCTGGTAGGGGTTATTGATTTCCTGTGTTGTCTTGGGTGTAGTTAGCCTCCTTGGGTTTCAGTTTTCCTTCTAGTATCTTCTGAAAGGCTGGATTTATGGATGGATATTGTTTAAATTTGATTTTGTCATGAAATACTTATTTTCTCCATCTATGGTGATTGAAAGTTTTGCTGTATATAGCAGTTTGGGTTGACAACTGTGGTTTCTTAGAATCTACAAAACATCCACCCAGACCCTTCTGGTTTTTAGAGTCTCTGTAGAGAAGGCAAGTGTGATTCTGATAGGACGGTCTTTTGTTGCTGGTCTTTTTCCCTTGCAACTTTTAATATTCTTTCTTTGTTCTGTATATTTAGTATTTTAATTATTATGTAGTGGGAAGATTGTCTGTTCTAGTCAAATCTATTTGGTGTTCTGTAAGCTTCTTGTATGTATATAGGAATATCTTTCTTTATGTTGGGGATATTTTCTTCTATGATTTTGTTGAAAGTATTTTCTGGGCCTTGTAAGTTGAGAATTTTCTTTTATTCCTCTTATTCTTAGGTTTGGTCTTTTCATAGTGTCCCAGATTTCTTGGATGTTTTGTGTCATGAACTTTTTAGATTTAGCATTTTCTTTGACCAATGTACACATTTCTTCTATTGTATTTTCGGTACCTGAGATTCTGTCTTCCATCTCTTGTATTCTGTTGATGAAGCTTGCATCTGTAGTTCCTATTCTCTTTCCATCTGCAGGATTCCCTCTGTAAATGTTTTTTTATTGCTTCTGTTTCCATTTTCAGTTCTTAGACATTTTTATTGATTTCCTACACCTGTTTGATTGTATTATCCTTTATTTCTTTTTTGTTTGTTTGTTTGTTTTAACTTTATTTTAAAAAACAAAGATAAAGGTACAGATTTTTAAGCATTTTTGCATAAAAGTATACAAATACATTTTTATAAGGTTGTAATTAAGTATTTGTGGGTACATATTCATACACATATGTATATATGTAACAATAATATAGGAAAAGAGGTTATTAATTTGAGGGGATAGGAGAGAAACTGAGAGGGTCTGTAGGAAGGGAAGGGGATGTGATACAGTCCTATTTTAACTAAAATATATTCTTTTTTTCTTTTTTCTTGATCTTCACACAGTCTGTGGGTTGTTTCTGGGGTGTTCAGAGTTTTCTGGGGTTATTATCCCATTATCAGTGACTGCATATTATGTCTGTTCTTTTGTGACTGGATTATCTCACTCAGGATGATATTCTCTAGATGGATCCATTTTCTTGAGAATTTCGTTAGGCCATTGTTTCTGATAGCTGAGTAGTACTCCATTCTGTAAATGTACCAAAATTTTTGTATCCATTCAACTACTGAAGGACATGTGGGTTCTTTCCAGCTTCTGGCTATTATAAATAGAGCTGGAATGAACATTGTGGTGCATGTATCTTTGTTGTATGTTGGAGCATCTCTGGGGTAAATGCCCAGAAGTGGAATAACTGGGTCTTCAGGTAGTACTATGTTCATTTTTCTGAGGAACCGCCAGACTGATTTCCAGAGTGGTTGTATCAGTTTACAACCCCACCAGCAGTGGAGAAGTGTTCCTCTTTCTCCACATCCTTGCCAGCATCTATTGTCATCTGAGTTTTGGATCTTGGGCAATCTGACTGGTGTGAGGTGGAATCTCAGGGTTGTTTGGATTTGCATTTCCCTGATGGCTAAGGATGTTGAGCACTTCCTTAGATGTTTCTCAGCCATTCGATATTCCTCAATTGGGAAATTTTTGTTTAAGTCTGTACCCCATTTTTAATAGGGTTGTTTGATTCTCTGGTATCTTGCTTTTTGAGTTCTTTGTATACCTTGGATATTAGACCTCAATCTGATGTGGGGTTGGTAAATATCTTTTCCCACTCTGTTGGCTGCCATTTTGTTTTCATGATAGTGTCTTTAGCCTTACAGAAACTTTGCAATCTCATTAAGTCCCATTTGTCAATCTTTGACCTTAGAGCTCGAGCTATTGGTGTTCTGTTTAGGAAATTGTCTCCTGTGCCTATGAGTTCTAAGGTTTTCCCTAATTTCTCATCTAATAGTTTCAGTGTACCTGGTTTAATGTGGAGATCTTTGATTGACTTGCACTTGAGCTTTGTACAAGGAGATAAGAAAGGGTCTATTTTCATTCTTCTGCATGCTGAGTGCCAGTTGGACCAACACCATTTGTTGAATAGGCTGTCCTTTTTCCATTGAATGTTTACGGCTCCTTTGTCAAAAATCAGGTGACTATATACATGAGGGCTCATTTCTGGATCTTCTATTCTATTCCATTGATCCACGTGCCTATTTCTGTACCAGTACCATGCAGTTTTCAGCACAACTGCCTTGTAATATAGCTTGAGGTCAGGGATAGTCATTCCTGCAGATGTTTTCTTGTTGTTGAGGATGGATTTCGCTATTCTAGGTCTTTTGTTATTCTAAATGAAATTGCACATTGCTCTTTCCAACTCAGTGAAGAACTGGGTTGGTATTTTGATGGGGATTGCATTGAATCTGTAGATTGCTTTTGGTAAGATGGCCATTTTTAAAATGTTGATCCTTCCAATCCATAAGCATGGGAGATCTTTCCATTTTCTGAGATCTTCCTCGATTTCCTTCTTTAGAGGTTTGAAAATTCTTGTCATACAGGTCGTTCACTTGCTTAGTTAGAGTCACACCAAGGTATTTCATAGTTTTTGTGACTATTGTGAAGGGTACCTTTTCCCTAATTTCTTTCTCCACATGTTTTTCTTTTTCATGATCAATAGATTAACAGCTAGATGATAAAGGATAAATAGATAGGTAGATAGATGATAGGTGATCATGAATATAGATAGACAGACAGACAGACAGATAGATAGTTGGATGAAAGATAGATGATAGATAGATAGATAGATAGATAGATAGATAGATGATAGATAGATATAAATGATAGATAATGGTTGAACAGACAGATGGTAGATGATCAATGGATGGATAGATATATGGATGAATGGATAAATTATGGATAAGCTTACCTGTTTCAACAAGATTTGTGTCTTACCATTTCAAATACAATTTAAAACAAGGATATTTCATTTATAATTTTTTAAAATATGATAAATTTCTGCAATTAAAATTACATAGGAACTAACATAATACCCTAAACTAACCCTGAAAGTATTGTATTAATTACACAAAATAATAAATACGAATCATGTATTACATAGAAAATATGATAAATGTTGCTATAAATATAAGAAATAAAAACTATTCTGTATGCTTCAAAATATCGAAAGAAAACATTTTAGAATTATTCTAAGTTAAATAAAAATATTTACGACCTAGACCAATTTCCAAATCTCTCTCTCTCTCTCTCTCTCTCTCTCTCTCTCTCACACACACACACACACACACACACACACACACACACACACACAATCACTACCAACCTATTTCTTTTCCTCCTGAAAAGTCTCCCCTGTCCCCCCTCTGATTTCTGCACTATTTCTTTATTATCACATATATATGGAAATGTGAATGCAGCCTGAAGAGTGTGTTTGGTGTTCCTTGTGTGTCCAGTCTCAGGGCTGCCCACTTGTCTTCCGGCTGCTCTGCCCTGGGCTTGATCATTTCTCCTGTTCCTCGAATCCCTCAGTTCCCTACAGTTCTTTATCTAGGAGTTGGGCCCATGAGATTTCCCACTTCAGTTTAGCATATCTATTTGTGTTGTCGTTGCTTGAGTCTTGTTTGGGCCGCCATTTTGTTGAGGGATCCCGAATAAAGCTTCCCTGTTATTTTGTGGAGATCCATTTCCCGGCAGATCCCCTGGTGCTCTGGTGGTTACAATGAAACCTCTCCTTTGGCAGTATTCCCTGAGTCTTGGGTGCATGAGTTGTGTTACATATGTATCCACTGGGGCTGGACACCCTATGGTTGCCCCAGAGAGTTGCTTTGAATAGCTGTGGTTTTCCACAATAATTTCTGTCTGTTGCAAAAAGAAGCTTCTTCCGGGCAGGCTGTGAGCATATTCATGGTAATAAGGATAAATATTGAGAGTGCAGTTGGGAATTATGCTGGTTTAGTAGAAGGCTATAGTTTCAAAAAACAACAAAACCCAACGTCTGTCTAGCCCTCCATTGGGAAAACCAGTGGTTGTCTCATGTCTCAATCCGCTGCAGTCACACCCAACCAACCCCATCCCCGAACAACTGTTACTCTATTAATCACCTCACTGGTTTGTGTGTGCATGCACCTTCGGTTCTCCCTCACTACAATGTGGGCTCTCTGAGAGCTGCCTCCGCTACTACATTCTTAATATTAATTAAATAATCATAAAATTAGTGAGTCTGAATTACTGAAAACAACCATTGGTTAGAGTGATAGACGTGGTAGGCTCTCGTTCTCATCCCTGTAGAGTGCGGGGTTCGGAGACTACACGTGGATAGACCTCTGTGGTTAGTTAGATTCATGCCACTGTTTTCCAAGTATCTGCCTTTGGGTATAAACTTGGAAGTGGCAATACATGGCAAAAGGACCCTCTACTATGGGTCACCATATACACCACAGGCAAACACACCTAAATCTATTAAGCTGGCCAAGGCACACTCCTGCTCTTAGAATCTGGCACTTGGCACTGTTTTGGTGCCACCTTAGCCCTGTATGGCCACTCTCTTCCCTCCCTTCCTCCACTCCCCTCCCTTTTCTCTCCTCACGTATCTTCTTCCTGGCACTTTTATTTCTTTTTCCATGAGCAAGAAGATTCTTGGAAATTCTGACAGCATTTGCAACAGCAGCACATACCAGATGCTCAACTTCCTACAACAGAAAACAATTACTGGCTAAACATCACTAGCCCATCAACTAACGGACTACGTAAAACTGATTAATTCAGTTATATTTTATATTTCACCAACTTTCGACTTTGTTACCATGAATGTGTATTTTTTAAATTTTTTTAAAGATGAGAGGATGGAATATATTTTATTTAACAATTTGCTCGCTTCATTTATAATTTCAGGCATCTAGACATATGGTGTGTGGGCCCTCATTTGGATCTCACTCTGGATCCGCAGTTTCTAAGAACAAGCCCTTCAAGGAAGAGAATGGCTCCTTCCCTGATTCTGTAGGCTGCTTACTTTTACCAACACTCACAAACTTGGCAGCTTACAAAAGCTTATGAATTAAGTTTTTTTTTTTTTAACAAAGTGTCAGAAATAAAATGGTGTGGTTCAGAAACGTTCACTGGAGTTCTCTCATGTATTTCTAGCAGATGTCAGCTGTCCGAACCCTGTCTCCAGGTTCAGCTGAGCTGGTCCAGGAAGATCAGCTCAGACACAGGTAGTGGACACTGGCTGTCAGCTACTGCTGACCAGGGGCTTCTCAGGTACCACTTCAGCGAAGTGGCACTGGGTAACGCAACTCACAACTCACAGAAAGAGAAGGCTCAAGGGAAGCCGGCCAATGTCTCCAGCTTTTATCATCAAGTCTTGGCTATAACTCGATATCAATTTCAATACATTCAGACTTAAAGCCTGCCAACCCGACCATGTGACCCTTATCAGTCTGCCCACTCCCACGTAACCCCACCAGAGGCTTTCCCAGAGCAGCACATGCTTTCTGCTCAGAGGTCCATCAGAAATGTCAGGAGGCAAATTAGTCAAGTGTCCTTAGACAGTTCTTGTGGCTCTAACCTTGGATCTAATGTCGATCCAAGAGCTGTATCTAATCCCAGGAAGATGAAAGCCAAGGAAAACTGGTGAGAATCTCCTCTAAATAACCAACTTGAGGCTTCTCCAGTAAGACAAAAAGAAATGCTCTACTCTGGTATTACAATCATACACAGAGAGAGAACGTGGTGAGCGTTGGGAAGAGTCTAGATTCTTCATGTGAAGCAAGACATATGCTTATCTTTCTGAGCCTGGCTTAACTCACTTAACACGGTGGCCTCTAATTTCAGGCATTTTTCTGCAAAGCTCCTTCATCTGTGGATGGGCTTCTACGCTGATTCTATATCTTGGCTACTGTGTAGTGATTTGCAGCAAATATGAGCGCTTGCTGACTGCAATTCTTTTGGCTGTATGCCCAAGGGCATTAGACCCGGATTATATGGTGGACCAGTTTGTGTTCTACCAGTATAGTGCTAAAACGACCTTCACATCCTTACTAGCATTTCTTGCTGCTTTGTTTTTTGTTGTTGTTTGTTTGTTTTTGTTTTGTAACGGCCATCCTGACTGGTATGAAACAGAATCCCAGCATAACTGTAATGTTCACTTTACTGATGACTAAGAATAAGATATATGAGAGAGGAGAGAGAGAGAGAGAGAGAGAGAGAGAGAGAGAGAGAGAGAGAGAGAGAGAGAGAGAGAGATCGGTCAGTCGTGAGTCCTCTTTTGAGAGCTGTCTGTTCAGTTCATTTGCCTGTTTGTTGATATGAGGATAAGGTTGGAGTTGCTTATCCTCCTGAGTTCTTTATAGATTCTAGATCCTACTTTGTGGAAAGTTTCTATCATATTGGAGATGCTTCTGGTTGAGTGGAGTGATATCATCTGCAAATAGGGATAATTAGGCATTTTCCTTTCCCATTTGTATGCTTTCTTCCTGTCTTACTACTCTAGCTAAGACCTCAAGCACAATACTGAAAAGTGACAGACACTGTAGAAACTATTCTGTTACTCCTTATCTTCGAGAAAATGCTTTTCAATTCTTCCCATTGCTATAATGTGGACTGCTATGTTTAGTCTTTATTATGCTGATATGTTTCTCCAAGTACTAGTTTCTTTGGGCTTTTATACTAACAGGATGGTAATTTTGCCCAATTTTTTTCTGCATTCATTGAAATGACCGTGTGATTTCTGTTCCTGATTCTATTTAAGTGCTAAATTGCATTTGTTGGTTTGCATATATTGAACCATCTTTGCATCTTTGGAATGAATCCAACTTGACCCTGATATATGATCTTAATGTGTTGCTGAATTCATTTTGCAATATTGCACTAAAAATTCAATGTTCTATAATCATCATAGAAACTGGGCTATAGTTGTTACGTTTATTTGTTTGTTTTGTCTTTGTCTGGGTTTAGCATCATGGTAACAGTAGCACAGAATGTCATTCTTTCCTTCCCTGTTTAATGGATCCTTTTGAGACACATTGTTGTTACCGCTTCTTTAAAAGTCTAACAATGGTCAGCATCAGCGGTGACTCCTTCTAGTTCTGTGATTCTTTGTTGGGAGATTATTACTACCTCAACCTCATTGCTTATGTATGTTTTTAAATTGCTTATATTTCCTTTTATTTGGTAGTCATGTCTCTAAGCATTTATACATTTCTTTATATTTTCTACCTTATTGAAACACAGGTTTTTGAAGTATTGCCCAATGGCCTTTTGGCTTTGCTGATGTTTAGTTTTCCAAAGAACTAAGTTTTTGTTCATTGATTTCTTGTATTCTTTCAGTCTTGGTTTCATTAATTTTGTTCCCAGCCTTTATTATTTCTTACCATCTACTGCTTTTAGATTCGTCTTATTCTTCTATTTGGTTTTTGGTATTATTATGAATAAATAAATAGGTATAAACCTTCTCATCACTGCCCCTGCCGTGTTCCAAAGGTTTCAATAAATACACTTTCTCTTTAATTTGACAATGATAACTTTTTAATTATCTCTTTGATTTCTTCAACAGTTCATTGGTCATTTAGAGTATGGTTACTGCTCCCAGTCCTTTGAGGCATTGCGGGTACAGTTCCTTGTTACAAGTGTGCCAGTAGGAGGCAGAGAGGAGAGATGCTATGTCTAAGCTCAGTGTTCTGACCAGTGAATGGCTGAGTGATTGAGTGATTAGTAGCCTACCATTCCCTGAAAGAAAGAAAGAAAGAAAAAAAAGCGAAAAGCGTGCCTGGGATAACCACCAGTCTGGTGCCAGTGGCTTCAGACTGGCCTGGCAGGGAGGGGGTCTATTACCACCAAAGACCAAGCAGACATCGCTGGTCTAGGCTGCTGCCCCAGAAAAAATTGATGTCTGAGAACTGGGCCGAACTGACCCCATCCCTCATCTGGGCATGTCGTGGGAGTGGGAGGGAGCTGGTCCTGGGACCGTAAGAGCAGGAGAGTTTACGCCGCCCCAGCCAGCTGCTGAACTGGAGAGAGCTTGCCCTGCACATCGGAGGAGTTGCGTGTTAGCCTGCCCTGAGGCTCCGGGTAGGAGCACAGAAGAACCGGCCCTGCCGCTCTCCTCCCGTGCAGTGGCGTGGATGAGGGAGAGATAACCAACACCTTCCTCTCCCTTCACCGCCTGCAGCAGGTAGAAGACCTGGCCTTGGGGTCATGAGAACGGGAGAGATGACCTCTGTCCCTCAACACCCAAAGCACTCTGGAGAGCAGCCCCTGCACCTTGCCAGGGCGGCACTGTAGAGAGGACCCTCCAGGAGGGAGTGTGGGTAAGCTCGCCCTGAGAGCCAGAGAGCTGGCTCCGCCCCTTGCTGGCTGTGACTTTGAAAGGACCACCTGAGGCCAGACAGAAGAGCTTGCCCTGGTTGTGTGGGGACTTTGACTGGCAGGCGGCCAGTTCAGGGCTTTGAATTGGCCCACGAAGCATCTTCCCCATCAAGGGGCCGTTGGAGCACGTGAAGGGATCAAAGGGGTCAGTTCTACAGATCCAAAACTACAGCCCTTGTATTGCTGTGCAGCGCCTTTGTTTTTCTGATGACAGCCAACTGTGTCAGGTATCAGAAAACCTCTGCCAGCTTGTTTTGACTTCTGTTTTCACGGCATGTTAGCTTCTTTCCTTTAACTCTCAGACTGCTGTCTTTGCCAGTGTTATGCATTGTTTTGAACAGTAATAGATGTCAGTTTTTAAAAGCAAGCAGCTTTTAATTAGCAAGTTATGCCTGCTTGCATTTGGGGTAAGACGTCTCCTACTGAGATCTTTAAAGGGTGCTGTGGGGTTTGTTGGTCTTTGGTTAGTTAGATTATTCTGTTCTTTTTTTGCTTTCTCCCTCGTTCCCATTAGGGCTTTCGTTGGGGACATGATCAATTTTCCAGAGTTTGCCTTTTCCTCTCTCTCTCCCATTGCCCTTCAGACTTAAGTCATTGTTTCAGTGAATTTTTATCTGTGAGTTTTTATCTGCAGCCCCAGCTTTGCTTCAGCATGTGTTTTAAAATTTCTCCATTTCTCTGTTGCTTAAAAAACCCAGCTTTGCTGAGTGTGGTTAATGGTTACTTATTTCTGAGCCTTGAAATATGCTGCTTTGAGGACGTCTGTCGAGAGTTCTGTTATTATGAAGTGTTTGTCATTGTGAACTGGGCTTCTTAATGATAATGCATCATGGAAAAGTCTCTGGTTGTGAATTTGGGGACTTCAAAGTTACTCTTATGCTTGTTCCATTTCTTTCCATAAGTTTTTCTTTTCTTCTATACTCCCATTGAATTTATTTTCTATGCCTTTAGTTTAGATCTCAGCTCCTGATTCTTGCTGGTTCTTAAATTTGGCCTCTTGACTTATCATAGAGACTTTGGAAGGTATTGTGTCCACTTCTTTATATTTCTTTAAGGACATTTGAATATAGTTATTTTCTTGCCTTTGTCTTCAACTTCTGGTATTTTTCTCTTGCTTTCTCGAAGCTATTAGTGTTTTCCACTGTGATTTTATTTGATCCATTCAGTTTTTCACGTCTAATATTTATTTGTATATTTTCAAAATCCGTTTTCTTACTCAATTTCCACTCATCCTGGTGACATTTTTTACCTCCAGGTCCTGATTTAGCTTTCTCCTCATCTGCCTGGAAATGTAAGATAAAACAAACTATTTCCACCCCAAGTTGCTTTTGCCAGTTGTGTCTTGTTACAGCAATAGAAACGCTAAGACAGGATTTGGTACCTGGCTTACGAGTAACAGGGGCATCACTGTGAGGAACCACATCAGGCACTTTGGGAAAGACTGTGGTGGAATTTTATTTTGGGGTTAGAAAAACCATTCAGTGCTCAGATCTCTGTGTGCCAAGGGGCTCAGGGAATGAGAGTGTTGAGAGCAGTCGGATGATAGTGAAAGAGTTAAAATTTCAAGTTGGCCCTACTGACCCTGCTTTGAGGACAAGTATGCTTCAAGGCTAAAAACAAAATAACTTGTTTGAAGAAATGGCCCAAACCCAGACAGGCTAGACTTGATAAGGTCTGGGCTGGCCTTGCAGTCCTGAGAAAAACTAGTATGAAGGTCAGTGTGCCCCAAAACAGAGTGGTCTAGAGTTAAACCATATCTAAAAGCAGACAGAGAGTGCCAATTTGAATAAACCAATGAAATTGTTATGTGCTTGTTGCTAACTGCTTATGTGATTTTCCCTATAAATATGTCCCCCTAATTAAGTTTAGGGTCATTACCTCTGTCTCCTGCGTGAGATATGTATCGGCCCGGAGCTCTGTCATTAAACTACCTCGTGCTTTTGCAGCAAGAAGGTCTCTCACATTTCATTGGGTAACCCCGTGTCCCGAGACTCGAGTGGGGGGTCCCCGAAAGGGGGTCCTACAATAGAGGCCTGGCTTGTAAAGGTTCAGAGGGAAGTAAATACGCTACCAGGACTGCTTGTGTGACATGCTATCAAAACATGTGACAAGAGACCAGAACCAATAGAGTGATATCTTTGCTTTGCTGAGCCAATAGATATTTCTCAGCTATAGCTGAGAAATTAGGAGTGTTTAAGCAGAAACCAGCATTATGGAGGCACGATCTTCTGGGAAGTGTTTCTCAGAGTCAGCACATAGAAGCTGTGGTCCAGAGTGAACCAAGGCCATACCTTGTGTTAGCCAGACTTGGTAATAAGTAAGAAAATCCCAGGTGATTTCAGTTTCAAAGGTGTGAAGAGGTCTTGAAGGGGAGCTGAGGCTTAGAACCAGGAGCAGCTAGGAGAGGCCACTGGTGAAGGTGCAGCCTCGGTTGCAGTAGAAACCTTTGTATAGAATGGGGTTATGGAGCAATGTTAAGGTTGGTACCATGTGCCAGGGTCAGAGTCTCTAAAAAGAGACCAGGGAAAGCCTACTGAAGAGACCAGAAAAGGGGGCAGCCAAGGTGCAGCCAGACACCAGGAGTCTGGAGAATTCCATATAGTAACCGCCAAGGACCACAGCAGGATGTGGCGGAGCCTGTGAGACAAATCCTTTGAAGTCCAGAGTGTCATGAGTAAAGCCCAGATGTTCATCACTGAGTTTTTCACACTGCTGACTTTGCTTTTCTTTGATTCAATTGTGACTGTGCCCTGGTTCTCTCTTGGAGTAAGAAAGCGTCTGACTATGTGTGTTCTTTTGTGACTGGGTTACCTCACTCAGGATGATAGTTTCTAGTTCCATCCATTTGCCTAGGGATTTCATAAAGTCATTGTTTAATAGCTGAGTTGTTAATGGACTAATAGCTCCATTGTGTAAATGCACCACAATTTCTGTATCCATTCCTCTGTTGAAGGACATCTGGCCCCCAAAAGCCCCAAATACCCAAGAAACAATTCAAAGACCTTATGAAGCTCAAAAAGAAGGAAGGCCAGAATGTGGATGCCTCAGTCCTTCTTAGAAGAAAAAAACAAAACACACTTGGGAGGAAATACAAGGTCAAAGAGAGGAGCAGAGATTGAAAACAAAGATCATTCAGAGACTGCCTCACTTGGCATCCCATATGCAACCACCAAATCCAAGCACTATTGCTGATGCCAATAACTGGCAGGAACTAGATATGGATGTCTCCTCAGAGGCTCTGCAGAGTCATACAGATACAGTTGAGGATGCTTGCAGCTGACCACCTGAACACAGGACCCCAATGAAAGAGCTAAAGAAAGGACTGAAGGAGCTGAAGGGGTTTGCAACCTCATGGGAAGAGCAACATTATCAACCAACCAAACCCTCCACAACTCCCAGGGATTAAAATACCAACCATTGAGCACACATGGAGAGACCCATGGCTCCAGTTGCATATGTAGCAGAGGACAGCATTGTCTGGCATCAGTAGGAGAAGAGGTTTTTGGTCTAGTAAAGGCATGTTTTCCCAGTGTAGGGGAATGCCAAGCCACTGAGGAGGAGAGAGTGTTTGGGAGAGGGAGCACCTTCATGGAAGCAAGTGGAGGGGGTAGGGGAAGGGGAGTGGGGGGAAAGGGAATAACATTTGAAATGTAAATACAGAGAATATCCAATAAAATAATTTTAAGAAAAGAAATCATCTAACTTAAATTTGATTTTACTAGAGCCCATGCTTAACAGACTTTGGAATTTTTGAGGAACTTGGGTTTTAAGAGACTTGGATGTTTTAAAGAGATTGGACTTTTAAAAGCGTTTGGATTTTTAAGGACTATGATAGTCCTTGTGTAAGTTATAATGTTTATTTTTTGATACTGATATAAGATCTTAAGTTTGAACAAGAAAGGAAAGCCAATAGCGTAATAGTAATGTATTGGTGTGTCAAGTTGCCTAAGGGTCAATTGTCCTAATTAGTTTTTGTTAACTTGACATAAGCTAGAGTCATTTAGGAAGAGGGAACCACCTCAATTGAGAAAATACCCCTTACCAGATTGACCTGAAGGCATTCTTGTGGGACATTTTCTTGATTAGTGATTGATATGGGATAGCCCAGTCTATTGTGAGTAGTTACACCACTGGGTAGGTGGTCCTTGGTTTTATAAGAAAGTGGGCTGAGTAAGCTCTAGAGATCAAGTTAGTAAGGAGCACCCTCCAAGGTTTCTGCATCAGTTCCTGCTTCCAGGTTCCTGCCTTGAGTCCCCATCCAGGGTTCCCAGTGTAGTGAACTGTAAGTTGTCAGAGAAAACAAACCTTCTCCTCCACACATGACTCTTGGTCATGTATTTATCACAGCAATAGAAACCTAAGACAGTGTCCTTTAAAGATAAAGAACCTCAGTGGAGTTACAGGAGATATGAGTTGCTCAAATTGGGAGCTATTTCACAAAAATAACTGACTCGTGAACTTTAAGAGTTTCAACATCATAAAATACAAAGAAAAAAAACAATTGTTCTTGACTGAGGGTGACACTGAAGAGTAACACGTGGGCTTTACTACAATGATTGCTCAGTCACGAGCGGGCTTAGAAGATTAGCTGGTAATAGGGATGAATGCTAACCTCATTTCGATAGTGCGTTTGATAGTGCATTGTGACTAACAACATGTCCTGCTTAGAAAAATTTCAAAGAAACATTTTTGGTACAATGAACCATCACCTTGACTGTGTGCTTTTAAATGATTCAGAGACAATACGCTCTTTGCATAGTACTTCCAAATTGTCTGTAGGTTGTGACTAAACACAGTTGAAGGAGACTGATATTAAGTCTGGTAGTTGGTCAAAGTAGTGTGTAACCTGAGGAGCTACAGAAGCTAGTTTTCCAAGCGTGTGTATTACCCCATCGCCCCTGACTTGAGTAGCTCCATTTGCAGCATATGCACATGTGCTGTCTTCCAGTACAAACTCTGGTAAGGCAGGAATCCTGTGAGCAGCACTTGCCCAAATGCCCTCGACAGGGTAGGCATTACATAGGTGTGCACTGAGACCAGGGCTGACGGATGGATGCAGCTGGGGATAGGAGACCAGCGGGGTTGGGGGAAGGCAGAACAAGATGCCCTTTCCATCCCTCACACCCCCTGATCCTTTATGGGAATCACAGCCCGGCTGAGGCAAGAGCCAGGCCTTTTCCTACTAATCTCAAGTCAGGCGCTGCCAGGCAGGTTAGCACAGTTTCCTTAACTGTAAAATGGGGGTATAAAAATAGTCCATACATTTTAAGGGATGTGTGACATGTTTCAGGTTAATTATTTAGACTTAACTCTGTAAAGAGATATTACCTGTGGGATGGTTTTGAGAATTAAAGACCACCCAATAAATGAACAATAAGTCACACTGGTCTTGACTGTATACTTTATAATTTCTATGGTCTGATTACACTTCATGAACTAGGAAAATACCCCTTGTAGAAGTTATACTGGTTCTTCCTCCCTTTCCAGTGCTCCCAGAAGTAAGACTTTGACTCAAAATATATTAACAAATACCTTGGCCATATAGCTAGGCTGTTCTCTGACTAGATCACAACTTAAATTAGCCATTCATTCTAATCTATATTCTGCCACCACGGCTGGTCACCTGTGCTGAGGTGACTGTTTTATCACATCGTCCTGAGCAAACCCGAGCAAATCTCTCACACCAGGTTCTATCCCAGAATTCTTCCTGCCTCCCGGATGTCCCACCTTCTATTCTACCCTTTCTTACAGGCCACAGGTTTTTATTTTTAAATAGGCAGGCGATGCATCCGTGCAATACACAAGACACTTTTTCCACAGTCTGTTTTACAGAAACGGAAGTCTACTGTGGCACAAGTCAGCTGAGTGCCCTGTTCAAAGAGCACAGGAAGTGGGAAGGTCCAACTCAGACATGAGCCAAGACCTCCACGAATCATAAACGGCCTTTGTTAAACAAAACAAAACAAAACATAAAACAAGTTGGTGAAGGCTGCCAGGTAAGCCTTATCCCTTGATGAAACACCTCTTACAACACAGGCAGCAAGCTTTAGTGCCCAGCAGAGTCCTGTGGAAGGTTCATAAGCTCTAGATGGTTGTTTCCACCCCTAGAGCTCCTGACCTGCTGAGTCGGCAAAGGAAGAGCAGTCATGAGAACCAGTCTGGAGGTGAGAAAACACTGAGCAGGAGAGTCCTGTGGTGAAACTAGAGAGCCAGGAGGGGCAGATGTCAAGTGCAGCGCAGCACAGCTGGCAGGGTGTTACCCAACCAGAGACAAACACCAGCTCAGCCCTGGCTCTGCCTGTGGCAAACACCTTTGGAGATGAACAGCAACAATTTTCTAAAATCAGAAATAACCATAAGAGGTGGGTTACTTGAGTAGCTTAATAACTATTTTAAAAATAAATCCATCATTTAAAAAATTTTTCAAAAGAAACCCTGGTGGTTCCAAGAACTTCCCTGGAGAATTCTAGACTTTTAAAGCACAAAAGAGCTATACAGTGTTTCCAGCTGCAGAATCCAGAGAATACTTCCTAGTTCCACCCCCCAAAAAAATTGGTTGAGGTGACATATCCCTATAAACAACACTTGGGCAACTGAGGCAGGAGGATTGCTACGAGTTTGATTCTGGCCTCTAGGACATAGAGATTATCAGGACATTCAGGGATACATGCACTCTACCTTGAAAAACAAAATAAAACTAATAGAGGAGGAGAATGGGAAGAAGAAGGGAGGAGGAGAGGAGAAGGAGGGAGGAGCAAGAGAAGTTAAGGGGAGAAAGAGGAGAGAGGGTAGAGAAATAAGCCAACAAGGAGGAAGAAAAGGCTGATGAAGAAAAAGGAAAACTAAAAAGAAAGGATAACAAACCAATATCTCTCAATGGTATGGATGCAAAACTCTTTAAGCAAACATAATGAGACAGAAATCAGCAATATCTGAAAAAAAAGAGTGTCATGGCCCATTAGAATTCAAGGTCAAAGCAATCAGTGCTCTCTAACACTGAGGCAGAGGTAGTGGTGATGGCCAGGAGACTTCCCAGAGCAGTTGTCTGGGCCCTGCAATGGCACTGGGCCATTCTAATCTGAGAAGAGAAAAGCCTGGATTCTGTGCTCATGGCCTTTGTTCTAACAAAATGAAGTCCCGAGTTCCACACAAAGCTGATGACTCTGAATGTGTGGAAACCAACAGGAGAAAGGTTTGTTCAAAGGTACTAGGCAGGTCAGTAAAGGGTATACATAAACCAAAGTGACCCCTTAAGTAGCCAAGAAGAACAGGAGATCCTCTGGCCAAGCCCAAACATATGCAACTCTGTTCTTCACATTTGTTTCGACTGTTTGTGTTGGAACCTTAAACTTTCTAAGTGAGTATGTTAATGAGAGCATTGTTCTGGCATCTTTCCTGACCTCTACCAAAAGTGAAGAGATTAATAAACTAATCTTGGTATAAAATACATGGACCAACCCAATCCTCAGCTTGGGATTTGTCTTTTGTGGTGGAAGGGCTCCTGACTGCCTTTCTTGTTACAGCACAGTGCATGGCTCAGCTGCTTCTGCTCCTTTCTGTACACATGGCCTCAGCACTCACCATTGCAGGCCCCAGTGCTAGGTATGGGTGTCTTCTTGTCCTGCTGAAATGAAGCTCCTGGGACAGACCTTTATCAAGAAGTCATACAGGTAGGTGAGTAGATGTTCTGTGCATCTGGAAGGGACATCTGGGCTAATGTAGTGGTTTACATGAGAAATAAGTTCAGATATATGGACACCTGGTCTCCAGTTGGTAGCACTCTTTGGAGCCTGGCTGAAGAAGGTGTGTCACTGGAAGAAGGCTTTAAAAGCTCACAGCCTTGCTGCCCTCCCAGCTTACTCTCTGCTGCTTCTTGCATATAGATGAGAATGTGATTTCTCTGTTCTCTGCTCCTGGTGCTCTGCTTTTGGTCATGTTCTTTTATCATAGCAACATAGAAGTCGCTAGCACTTCTGTTAGCAAGCTTGCATGTGTCTGTGGATCTCTTGGGAATGTTAATAAAGTTTCTGTTCTGACTGAGGATGTCTGGGGGGGAGCTGGGGTTCTACATTTTTAACACGCTGCACTGATGGTCTGGACACCCCACTTAGCTACTCCTCCCCAAAGCTCCTTTATTTTCCATTACTGTAAACTGCATGTTTTCCAATTCCAAAAAAAAATTCCAATTTGCCTGCTTCTAGGAGAGTCCTTTTCTATGTCATCCCAAATTCCACTCTTTACGGTAGGGACTGAGAGACCCTTATCCCTAGAGGGAGGGGTTTTGATGATTCCCACTTAAATGCTCTGACAAGCTTCTTGTGTCTTGAGATTATGCAATTTATAGCTCTCTACTTGGCAAGTTTTCTTAACAAATGGTGTGGATCTCCATATATTGTTCATCCCCAAAAGATATCTCTAAACACAAATGGACAAAAGTGGGGCTCTCTTCAAATAATAAGAATATTTTTATGCCAGGGTATTTGAGATAGAAAATGTTCACACATGCAGATGACATTTTACCTTAATGTGACTACAACGAAGGAGACAAAACTGTAATCAAGTCATCCAAATGAGGTGATAAAGATAAAGAAACATGATAGTATACTGTGTCCTTTTTTTTCCTGTGAAATACCTCTAGATAGTCATACACAGACACATGTTGTCTTATTTCAAATCATGCTTTGGAAAGCATCTTCTTATACCTAAGCTTAAACATTTGTGGAATGTCTAAATAAGAACCCACACACAGAAGGGTACACAATTCACTATGACCATTTAAGTCAGACTAACACACCTTGGCCCACAGATGGTATTTCTAATACTTTAGTAAATCTCTCTAAGCATTTACAGATGAAACTCACCAGTATTGCTGTGTAACAAAGGAGCTCACATATCAAACTGGTACACAACTAAATACTAATGTCTCATTCATTCGTAAGTCTGCGTGTCTGCAGAGCAGCCCTGTTTGCAAGGCTTGTGGGTGGCAGGGACCACCAGTAATGTGACTGAATATATGAATCCAGTTACAGGTAGACATGTCATAGGTTGGGTGTAGATTCTCCTTAAGGCAAAAGTCCCTGAGAGTACAAGGTGTCAGTATGGGTGAAACCTGGTACATTCCTACCTCCCCACTTTTCATCCCAAACCAAGTCACATGGCTGAAGCCCAACATCAGTGAAAACTTCTCACAAAGTTATCAAAGATGGTGTGAATTCGTGGTGAATAAATTACCTAGTGGTGAGGATTGCCATTAGAGAAGATAGATTAAAAAAACAGTATAAGAACATTTCAGGCACACCCAAGAAAACATCCACAGAACTTATGAAGCTCAAAGAAAAGGAAGGCCAGAAAGTGGATGCCTCAGTCTTTCTTAGAAGGAAGAACAAAACATTCATGGGAGGAAATAAAGGGACTGGGAGAAATAGTTATCCAGAGACTGACTCATCTGGGAATACACCCCATGTGTGTGCCCAATAAACCGAAGCATTATTGCTGATGCCAAGTAGTGCTTACTGGCACGAGCCTAATATGGATGCGTCATACTGATACAGAAGAGGATGCTTGCAGGTAACCATCAGACTGAACACGGAGACCCCAATGAAGGAGCTAGAGAAAGGACTGAAGGAGCTGAAAGGGTCTGCAACCCCATGGGAAGAACAACATTATCAACTCTCCAAGCCCACCACAGCTCCCAGGGACTAAAACACCAACCAATGAGTTCATGTGGAAAGCCCAAGGTGCATATGCAGCAGAGGATAGCATTTTCTGACATCAATGGGAAGAGAGGCTTTTGGTCCAGCGAAGGCTCATTTCCAAATGTAGGGGAATGCCAAAGTGCTGAGGTAGGAGAGGGTGGTTGGGAGAGGGAGCACCTTCATGGAGAGAATGGGAGTGGGGAGGGGGGTGGGATTGTGAGAAAGGGATAACATCTGAAATGTAAATGCAGAGAATTTCCAATAAATTTTTTGGGGGAAAACGAAAAGAACATTTCAGGCATTTTCCAACAGAGGCTACCACATGCGAGGCAGATCCAGTCACATTGCCCTTGAATTCATGGATGTCTATAAAAAAGAACATCTTGCGCACAACAGCTTTGATTGGCTTTAAAGTCACTTTTGGAGCTGGAAAATATGATTCATCTGGGATGGGTGCTTGCCTAACACTTGGGTGACTCCAGGCTCACTCCTCCAGCACTCCAGACACAACACATGTCTGAATCTCATTCTGGGGAGCTAAGGCAAGAACAAACCCAGCCTGGGCTACATAAGACCTTCTTTTTTAAAAAATCAGTTTTAGCTTCTGTAAAGCAAAGGGCACTGTCAATAGGACAAAACGGTAACCAACAGATTGAGAAAAGATTTTTATCAATCCTATATTCGATAGAGGGTTAATATCTAACATATACAAAGAACTCAAGAAGTTAGACTCCAGAGAATCAAATAATCCTATTAAAAAAACTGGGGAACAGAGCTAAACAAATAATTCTCAACTGAGGAATACTGAATGGCTGAGAAGCACCTAAAGACATGTTCATCATCCTTAGTCATCAGGGAAGTGAAAATCAAAACAACCCTGAGATTCCACCTCACACCAGTCAGAATGGCTAAGATCAAAAACTTTGGTAACAGCAGATGCTGGTGAGAATGTGGAGAAAGAGGAACACTTCTCTACTGTTGGTGGGATTGCAAGCTGGTACAACCACTCTGGAAATCAGTCTGGCAGTTCTTCAGAAAATTAGACATAGTACTACCTGAGGACCCAGCTATACCACTCCTGAGCATATTCCCAAGAGATGCTCCAACATACAATAAGGACAAATGCTCCATCATGTTCATAGCAGCCTTATTTATAATAGCCAGATGCTGGAAAGAACCCAGATGTCCTTCAACAGAGGAATAGATACAGAAAATGTGGTATATCTATACAATGAAGTACTACTCAGCTATTTTTAAAAATATTTATTTATTTATTATATGCAAGTACACTGTAGCTATCTTCAGACACACCAGAAGAGGGCATCAGATCCCATTACAGATGGTTGTGAGCCACCATGTGGTTACTGAGACTTGAACTCAGGACCTCTGGAAGAGCAGTCAGTGCTCTTAACCACAGAGTCATCTCTCCAACCCTACTCAGCTATTAAAAACAATGGCTACATGAAATTCTTAGGCAAATGGATGGAACTAAAAAATTTTCTGAGCGAGGTAACCCAGTCACAAAAGAACACACATGATATGTACTCATTGATAAGTGGATATTCATCCCAAAGCTTGGAATACCCAAGAAACAATTCACAGACCATGAAGCTCAAGAAGGAAGACAAAACTGTGGATGTTTCAGTCCTTCTTAGAAGGGAGAACAAAACACTCACTGGAGGAAATACAGGGACAAAGAGTAGAGCAGGGACTGAAGAAAAGGTCATCCCGAGACTGCCCCACCTGGGGATCCATCCCATATGCAGCCACCAAACCCAGTCAAGAAGTGTTTGCTGACAGGACTCTGATATGGATGTCTCCTGAGAGGCTCTGCCAGAGTCTTGCTGATACAGATAAGGGTGCTTGCACCTAACCTTCAAACTGAACACCAGGATAAAGGAGTTAGAGAAAGGACTGAAGGAGCTGAAGGGGTTTGCAACCTATAGGAAGTACAACAATATCAACCAAACAGACCTCTTCTCCCTGCCCAGAGCTCCCCGGGACTAAAGCACTAACCAGTGAATACATATGGACCGACCCATGGCTCCAGCTGCACATGTAGCAGAGGATGGCATTGTCTGGAATCAATGGGAGGAGAAGCCCTTGGTCCTGTGAAGGCTCTTTTTCCCAGTGTAGGGGAATGCCAGGGTGTTGAGGTGGGAATGGGAGTATCTTCATAGAAGCAGGGGGAGGGAAGGGAGGATGAGAGAGGGAGAAGGGGATAACATATGAAATGTAAATACATAAAATATCCAATAAAATAAAATTTAAAAGTTGGCATTTGAAAAAAATCTGACATTTAGTTGTGTTATTTAGTGAACCGTGAGTAACAAGAAACATTGTGTTAAATTTTGCCATGCATCTTACAACACTTATAATAGCTACCAATTAAATGAATGTGTCATTTTTAGTGATATTAAACATTCTTTCATTTTAAAGTCCATTTAAATAAAATAACAGTCTCTAAGATGTGATCCGTAGTGATCCCCATTGTGTAGCTTCTACTTTCCTTTCATTGTCTAAAAAAATACTTAACTTTGTTAACGGACTTAGTTAATAAAACTTTTATGTGAAACAATCAAAAAATCATTTTTATGCTTCTTATAAGATCTAACTTGATAGTTGCCTATTTTAATTTGTGCTTGTATACTCTGAAACTAGCCAGATACAGAGGACCCTAAAAGCTATGGACTCAGTACTGTCTTTCTCGTTATTTATTAAACACATATGTATTTGCAGGAGAGGCAAACTCCCCAGGACCCAGGCTGGTGACATGGCTCAGCTCTGACATCATACAGCTCACAACTGCCTGCACTTACAGTTCCAGGGTGGTCCCATTCCTCCAGCCTTAGGTACATATAATATACCCCCACACAGAAAAACACACACACATACTTTAAAATGACAATTAAAAAAAAAAATCTTTAAAGGCCCAGGCTCTCCTTCCTGATGTTCCTGATGGTGGCCAGAGGCCTAATGCTGAAAGAGCAGCAATATTCCCAGGAGTGGTGAAGTCCCAGGACAGGCAGGAGACCCTGGCTCCCAGCCACCTGGTCCTGATGCTTTAACCAGACAAGCCACCTCACCCCTCCAGGCCTCCATCACGCCATCCGGGGATCCTGGAGCCACTGGACGGTTTTGATGCTCCTGTTTCCCTCAAAAGAACTGCTTTGTAAAGCCAGTGGCTGATGCTCTAAAAAGTCTAGCACCCGCTGGCCCTGAGTGTGGGTCTCGAGTTCTTATGCATTGCCCTAGATTTGTCTCCCATGAACGTTGAAAAAACGTAGAAAACTCGGAGCCTTGCCCCCTCTAATTGGGTGGCACTGATGCACCTACCACTCCAGTTCCCCAGGACGTTTGTTTTTCGGTTTGTTTGGCAGTGAAATCAGTTTCCTAACACTGTGATCTTTGGAGCGGCTATAGTGTGCTAAGAATATGAAGGTAGAGTTTGAACAAAGGCCGGAGCAATAAGTGTTGCAATGCCTGGCAGGGGTAAAAAAAAAAAAAAGAAAAAAAAAAGACTGACCAAGCAACAAAGTCAAACTCTCTCAAACTTTTACACAGCATAAGGCTCTGCCCTCTCCGGAGAGCATGCAATTCCGTTCTAAGGCTCCCTCCTTTGCTAAGGTCTTCAGCGGATGACCATTGTCCTGCATTCTAGAGAACACCGGTCTCCGCTGGTGCCGGTGCCGGCCGGAGCCGGGACAGAGCTCCTGTTCTGCTCCGGGAGAGGCTGGTGTCCTCCCTCGCCCTCCTCGCGACAGTCCCCCGGTGACTCTCCTAGGACCCTGACCTCTCACCTCCTAAGCACCTGCGGTCGCGGGCGGCGCCCTTTGGAGCGGGGGCGGGCCCCAGGGGATCGAGATGGCCTGCCGCTGGCGTCCGGAGCTCTCTCGGCCGGGACGATGGAACCAACCGTGGCCCCCGGGGAGGTGCTCATGAGCCAGGCCGTCCAGCCGGCGCACGCCGACTCCCGCGGCGAGCTGAGCGCAGGGCAGCTGCTCAAGTGGATGGACACCACCGCCTGCCTGGCGGGTAGGTGCGCGCCCCACAGGAGGGCAGCGTGGGGCGAGGAGGGCTGCGGCTGGGGGCCAGGGAGGTGATAGTGTCCGGGAATCCTGAAGGACTGGAGTGTCTGGAACTGGGGATACACTAGGCTGGCACGGAAGCCAGAGAGAGCAGGGAAAAGGAAAGGAAGCAAAGGGAAGGACAGTGTTCCCAGAGCTGAGAGCGGGTGCAAAAGAATGACGGAGTTAGCTACCGACAGCCACCTAGACCAGTGGTCCTTGGACGGGTATTTGGCAGGACGCCTTTCAACGCACGGAAATAAAGTGAAGACACCTCCCCCTCGCAAAGACTTTGTTACATAGATTGTATATGTCTGTACTTAACTATATTCAAATCTCTAAAGATCGAGTTCATTGACTAAGTAGAACTGAGGCTGGGTGTTGTCCACACTGCAAAAATGAAGCCCAGATTCGCCTCGCAGTCACACACACACACACACACACACACACACACACACACACACACCCCTCTTATATGTTCACATGCTAACATATTTTCTTGACAACCACATTATTTACTGCAACAACAAAGGTGCTCTTACAGGGCTGGTCAGAGTTCATGCTCTTCATGATTTAAAAGCCTCTTTGATGAAAGATTGCTCGATGCTATATCCCCTTCTCTGTAGGCAGTCAGGAGAAACTCTGCGATCTCCCCGAGAAAGGCAAGGAGAAGGCCTAGTGGTGTGATCCAGTTGTGAAGGGCTTGCCTGGCATGAGGCCAGCGTGACTTCCATCCCAGCACTGAGGGTGGGGGATGGGGACACAAAACTACGAAATATGGACTGAATGGTGCCTGTCTGCCATTTCTGAAGTTTGTCTTTTGGGAGTGACAGTTCCCTGGCGAGGCTCTGTCTCGTAAGAAAGTGACCTGGGTTAAAGAGAAGAGCACATCCTTCTCCCAGGGCACTAAGAAGCACCTGAGGCCACAGCAAGAGCCCAACTGGTGACATAACTGTAACAAATGCTAAAGACTCCTTATGATAAGGTTTCCCTGTGAAATACAGGTAAAGGCCACGTTGAACACCCTATGGAAATAAGAGGACCACACAATCAGGAGACATTATTCAAGCCAGGTGTGGTTGACTCTTACGTGTAACTCAAAAGCAGGCTTTTTTTTTTTTCTAGCATCATTTCAACCAGAGTTCTGTTGGCCAGTTCTCTGTATACTTACATCCCCGGAGATAAGCAATGCCTATGCCCATGTCCCCAAGGCACTGCTAGATTCCAAAACATCTTTCTCAATATTAAAACAAGATGGGACAGCTCCAATCACAACCACATTAGCGTTGGGCCCCACAGCTGTCATGACCCCTTACTCTTTGCATCCTGGAAGCTTGAAACCATCCCTGTGTCCTGATCCACCCCATGTCCAATGTTTGCTTGAACTCTCTTAAGACCACACTTTCTTCTCCACGGTATTGGTGAATCGCTCTGAATGTTCACTTTTAACTGGTGTCACCTGACTCACAACTGTGCCCTTATCTAGGGCTCATCCTTGATGTGTTCTCTGTGTGTCTTCCTGCCCCACAGACTCAGCACATAGCCCTCTCAGGTTTGGATTTACTAACGCCATGTTAGAGGAATCCCTTCAGCCCAGCCCCTGTGCTGAACCTCCATATGGCTGCCTAGTCTCCGGCCCTACCACCCTGCCTTGTGCGTTTCAGAATGATGCTCAAACTCTTCTCCCTGCATTCTGGCCCCAAAGTATATCTAGAAATTGCTGACCTCATCATTTCAGATACTTTTTTTTTTGTCTTTACTCTTTGGTTCCTTAAAAATGGACTTGCAAGCTCGTTTGGAGGGTCTGGCAAGGAAGCACAAGTACTCATATACCCTTATCCAAAGACAGGCCCTCCTCTATTCAGGGGAAGATCATTCTGTTTGACTCAGTGTGCAGCTGTGAGAGGGATGTGTGTGGGTCCATGAGGCAGGAAGGGACCCCAACCAGATCAACTGAACCAATCCTGGAGATCAATGAGGTGACAGATGTCATGACCAGATCACCCACCCACACACACACACACACACACACACACACACACACATCCCCTTTGTCTTTTTACTGAAGGCTGAAAGGATTTTTTCCTCTAACCTGGTCAAGTACTTCCTATCAGAAATCTTTCCCACGTAAATGACAATTATTAACTCTGGAGAGAACTGCAAATAAAGGTAAATTAAGGCGACCAAGAAGTGAATGGAAGTGTTTGAGACACTTGGAAGTCACATTTGGAGAGGAGAATAGACCCTCTTTTCTTTTTCTTCTTCTTTGTTTAGTTTTTATGAGGTGGTGGTGTGTCTATGTGTCTGTTGTGTGTATGTGTGTCTGTCTGTCTACTGTGTGTGTGTGTGTGTGTGTGTGTGTGTGTGTGTGTGTCTGTGCTAAGAATCTGCAGATCTGCCAATTTGAACATCCAAAGGACAAGGTTTGAAGAAAGCTCGTCCACTGAAGTATGAAGAGAGAAAGAGGGGAGGTGACCAGCTCTATATGTGATCAAAGTGTACCTCAGATGGCTGGCACACTTTGAATGTGCTATGACCAGGGTAGAGTTCAAGTTTCCAAGACCAGAGAAGTATAAGGAGCCATGCCCATCTCTAAAATGACAGGGCTCTATGGTTTAGGTGCAGTAACTGAACCACCTGCTTTTTCAAGAAAACAACAAAAGCAAAACTAATACTTTTCAAAGAGCTCATCAGAGCTCACTGTTTCAACAGTAAGCCAACAGTGGCTCAGAGCTAATAGAAAACCCTTACGTCCAACTAAGCCCACAAGCACGATTTATTCTTCAAAGATAAACAGTGGAAGCCAATCTATAGATCACACCGATGCTGGAATTAAACTCAAAGGCTTGAATTATATTATATTTCTTTTATAGTTATGCTTGAGGAAATTAACAATATCATTTTAAAGCTTAGAAAAATACAATCGCTCTCAAAAATGAAATAGAAATTGTTTTATGAGGACAATACGAAAACTCAATAACAGGAACATAGCATCTAAATTTCAAAATATGTTGTATATCCTTGAATACAGGAGGAAAATGGCTGGGAGGGGGGAAAGTCAGCAAATGTAACACACACACACACACACACACACACACACACACATCTAATCTTTCTTATGGTCCAATGGTTTAGCACACTTACCTACCATTTAGAGCAAAAGGTTAGAATTAGAACCTTAGCACCACACAAGTACACAAAGTTTCATACAGTCATTAAAAATAAGAAAGCTCTGACATATTCATAACATCTCCCAGAGGAGAAAATGTCCCCCGGAATGCTGAAAATCAGACAGTTAGATCCAAGAATCATAGATCACCAAGCAAGATTAATTAAAAAATTATCGTACATAGGCGTATTATCATCAGACATGTTTACGAAAACATCTTAAAAGCAGCCAGAAAGGCTGTCCTCAGTGTAGCTAACGCTTAAAATTACCACCGGCCTCAGAGACAAGGGCAGAGACCAGGTTGGCCCAAAGACTGTGTCAGTGTTTTCAGCTAACTGACCACAGCCGAGGTCAGAAGACAGAGAATAGCATCCCATAACACCGATTCTGAAAAGATGACCAGCAAGCACTTTCAGACCCCACCCGGGGTCTGTTCTTGGCCTTCCCTCCCTTCATCTGCATCTCCTCACTGCCTTTCAGCTGCAGAAACCGCCGCTGCTGTAACCACTGCTCCACGTGCTCAGCATGTTCACTTCCTGTTCACTTCCTGTTCACTCCCCTCTCACTAGTTCACTCTAGCTCATCCTTCAGACTTCAGCTCAAGAACCTTCATTTGTTCCATGAGTCACAGGCCCCATGTTTTCTTCAGAACACATAACTCATTTTGTCATTGTACATCTGTGTAATCAATCTCTGGCTTTCCCTTAACACTTCATGAAAATTGAGGTCATGGGTGTGTTTCCAGCACCCTGGAGAGATGCTGGCATAGCACAGGTGTACGATAAATATTAGTTAAGGATAAGAAGGAACAGATACTAGTGTTACCTTATCAATAACCATACTATGAATACGTGGATTATAATCACTCAGCGAATGTGTTTCCATCCCCCCCCCCCCAGGAAATCGGTAATATCTCTAAGTATCTCTACTGTCGCTGAAAGTATGAAGGAGAACCAGGACAATCTTGTCCCTTTGAACTCATATTGGTGAAGATGACCTCCCATATCAGAAGGGAATCAAAGGATGCAATGGGCCCACAGGAGCCATTTGGGCCTCTATGTGGGAGCAAGGGGCCTAGAAGAGGCTTATCAGTTATAAAATAATTCAGCAAAAAATAAGGATTTGGAAGTGTCACTCTAGACATGTTCGGGGTGGACTCAGCCAGAGTCAGTGTGGCAAACATGAGACTTTCTCATCTGACTTCCAGGCACCCTGGTAAAACAAAGAAAAGACAATGTGTAATCATGTCCATAAGTGAGAAACCTAATTTTGGCCTCTCTTATTAGTATCTTTTCCTTTTTATTGGTTTTTATGCCTGTGTAGTAGAAAGTATGGCTGTTGGGGCCACGCTCAGTGAGGTGCTCTCTGACAGCATTCTTAGCTGTGTCTGCCCGACTCTTTCCAGGAGTTCCTATCTTATGTAGTCAAAAACCACTAGAAGAATCATTTGAATCTTTTTAGGATTGCATTTCCTCATCTAGAGATGGAACCAAGGATAGTACTAACCTCCCCTGACTGGTGTGCCTGACTTGGTGCATGGCCAATGATAAATGCTTTGCAAAGTTCTGCCACCTGCTGCCGGTCCACCATGCAGTCTGCTGCTGGGCTCTGTAAGCACAATATTCTCCTGGAAAAGTACAATAGAGCTAGCTTTACATTCTTATCTGAATGGTTACTACATTTTAATTACTTAATGGTTACTACATTTTAGTCATTTAAGATTCGCAAATCACACTGGTATATGCAATCATATTTTATTGATAAGAACATTTTAACTTAACAGCCTGTCTCTTCACCAACTGAGTGTTTTATTGTTACTTTAAAAATAAATCAATGTTTTTCAGCATTTGAAAAAAAAACACTAAGTATTTCTCTGGAAAATGTAGGCTCTAAGGATGGATCTGAGCAGACTGGTAAGATTTCCACTTAATGCCTGAAAATCAACTGATCATGCCTCATGTTTGCCTCAAGCTAAGTCTACCCTGAACAAGACTAGAGTCTGACGATTCCAAATCCTTGTCTTTTGCTAAATTGCTTTATAACTGACAAATCTCTCACTTGCCCATTGCTCTTATGTAGCGTTCCAAAATGGTTAATTTCTCACCTCTCCTTACCAAAGATGATCAGTTCATACTTACATTGTAGTCCATCTTATGCAGTGAACAAGAATTTAGTTTAATTTTCTGTCACTTCTTTGTAATGTGTATCACCCGTGAAAACTTCAAGTTTAAGAATAAAGCTAAAAGTTCTTTAAAAGCCAGTAAGCCAAGCATGATGATACACACCTGAAAACCCAGTGCCCAAAAGAATTAGATGGGAGAGAACAGGCGTGGGGGAGTAGATCCAGAGCTACAAAATAAGTTCCCGGGCCAACCTAGTTTATGTAAAGAATTTGGGTGGGGTGGGGACCAGGGAGTCAATGAAAATTCGTTTGAATTTTGACTGAATGCCTCTCAAAAACAAAGCTGTCATGAACTCACATCCAAATTAGTTCCAAACAGCATAAATTCTGGTATTTTTATGTTATGCAAAACCAATAATCAAAACAATTCTGGACAAACTAAGTGCAGATATAGACCTCAGAAAATGTCGAGTGCCTCTTCACCCTTGCTCCACCCCTTAGCAACATTCTTGTCCACAGTGTCGTTATGTAGACAAATTGATATTTGGTAATAATAAATGATGAGTGTGACCCACCTACCTCCTGTGTGCCCTGTGTGCATCCTCCTTTCCTGGGGGCATCCCCTCCGATATGCGAGGTGACCCCTAAGCTCAAAGTCATCTGTGATTTAAATATATTCAGCCACCAGCTGTGAGCCAGTGGCATAGCATTGATGTTTATTTGTAAAATAAAAGAAGGATAGTACTTGGCAATGATATAAGGAGCTTTGGAGTCCTCAAAAACTTGCAAAATGTTTACTTACAGTGGCTAGATTTCCTGAGCACCGGTTTGGAAACTCAAATGAGAGATTTCCAAGTTAGGATTCGGGAGAAAGTAGAGTAATCATCATACAATAGAAACAACTTACAGAGCAAGAGCAAGACCTGCTTCTAAGTAGAGATTGTCCTGAGTGCGTGGGCGGTGTGGTGCTGTGACGAGAGAGAGAGAGAGAGAGAGAGAGAGAGAGAGAGAGAGAGAGAGAGAGAGAGAGAGAGAGAGAGAGAGAGAGAGAGAGAGAGAGAGAGGATGTGTGACCAAAGACAATCCACTTCGGTGCCTTTCTTTTTCCTTTTGCTACAACTTTTACTCAGAGCTACTAACGGGGCACACTTTGACCCGGCTTTTTTGGTTTGTTTTTAAGCTGAAAAGCATGCTGGGATTTCCTGTGTCACAGCCTCAATGGATGACATTTTGTTTGAGGACACGGCCAGGTAAGTGGTGCTTTCTCTTCCGTCCCTGTGGATTTACTGGATCATTTGCTTGCAGTTCTTATTTATTGCACGTTATTCACTTGGGGCCAATGACCGTGTTTTCTTAGAAAACAAGAAACACTTAGTGTAAAAAAAAAAATCCTGGTGTTCACCAGTAGTCATTGTTCTAAGTACAATTTGGTCTCTGTTTTCTTCAGTAATCCTCAGTATCTAATGCACTGTAGAGTGTGAGATGTATCATCTCATCCGTAAGGGACTTTTTCTACTTTATAGATGATAATACGCATTTCTACTGCTATGGTGCACACACTAGGTGTGTAAACAACATAGATTATGAGGAACATTTTGTATGTGTGTGCTTGTTCTTATAAACAAAGGAGCAGTGAAGGGTTGCTCCTGAAACCAGTTTATTCTTTCATATGAAGCTGGTTAGCAAGGCAGACCTGACCACCTTTCTCAGCAGGACACCTAGGAGCTCTGGGAAAAGCAAGGTCTGGCTTTTGCATATGAAATGAACTGCCAAGGTGGCGGCAGTTTTGTGGGAACGCTGCAGCTTGCCTGGCCGCCAACAATGAAGTCAGAGACCTGAGAAGGATGAATCCTAACAGGAAGTATAATCCTAATCCCAATGGCCTATGTATCAGTTAAAATGGCAGACTCATGCCCATTTGCTAGAGGGACTCCAGCAGACTCCGGTGGTGTCAATGGCTTTGTTGAGAGAGAGTAACATCAGTCTTCAGTCACCAGGCCCAGAAAACCTGAAAGGTTTTCCCGAGGAGCTAAGACTTGGGGAACTGACATTACTTTGTCTACACAAAGTGGATCAATGAACTGTCCAGTGTCCTAGATATCCACGGTGTGGGCAGGTCCTAAAGGCACATGATGTTGGGGCAGTATTTCCCAGTGGTTAGAGTTATACAACCCAGGTAGAGTTGCTGTGCCCTATCATCTTCTTTGAAGACTTTGGGGTCGCCACTAGGAGTTGGGGTCACCACTAGGAGTTGGGGTCTTTCACGGTAAGATTTTTTTCCATTAAACACCTCAAATGCCATATTCATCAGATCTTTGACAAATTTGAAGACCATTCATTACCTATTAAGTATATATGAACTATACAAACTTTGCTTGTTTTTAGTCACTTGCTTTAATTAGAGTTAACTCTGAGACATATACAGAGAGCCAAATAAAGCTTGTCCCTGAAAATGAATTACATTTGTACTTAGCATGATTATGTGCATAGTTTTGAACACATTAAAGAATTTAATCATTTATAAGATGACTGAACATTAAGTTGTATGTCCTAATTATCCTTAATAGTTTATAAAAAAATTACAGCTTTAATAAGATTAGAATTTTACAGTTTTATCCTTGCAAAGTTTTAGCCTAAAAAAATATAATATTTTGAATTGGGGCTCTCTTAATATTGAAATCAAACTTAAAATCATAAATATAGCCCATAGAGAAACTGGGAATTTTATAAAAACCTTAGAAATAGCCCATAGAGAGATTGGAAACTTGTTTTATTTTATTTTTGATTCTTATATGGTATACCATTAAAGAATATTATAATTTTTTTGTATGATTTCTTGAATAATTTTTTAGTTTGTTCAAATAATTAAAGTTTAACAAAGTTATCAAAGACAGAGAGGCTAGACAGAAAAAAACTTCTATTTAATTATTATTAATCTGAGTAAACCTTAGAAATCTATAATCTTTATCAAAAACATTTTGTTCATTAAACACGTGTTGCTTTTTATTTAAAAATTTCAGGACAAAAATCACATAAAAAATTCTATTTTAATCCAAAATATCTTGGGAACATGTCTCTTTTGTCTAAAAAGGAATAACCAAAGTTGGTTTCAAGTTGCAAATAAGTATGCAATAGCAAATTACACTTATGTATGTATAGATTTTTGATTATCAACCTTTTACAAGTTTTAAGCTAATTTGGGGGAGGGGCTTGAAATTGTATGGAATTCCTCTGCCCACATCCTCTTGCAATGGCCTTACAGATCCTGAGGGAAAAAAAAGTTTATAATTTAGCAAGCGTTTTAAAAATCCCCAGATATTGTCTAACACCCCCTTAGGATGAGGAAACAATTTCTGTAATCAAGAACCAAGCAAGGGGGGAGGCACCACAGAGTTAGACATCTGTAATTACATTTAGCCATCTTAATTACTATATAAACCCTTTTATTTTAAAAAAATGTAGTCACAGGAGATAGAGTAAATACATCAATTTACCATTTGTTAAAAGAAAATGAATTCCATAGGTGAACCCATCCTTATTCTTAACTTGTTCCTCTGTATCCTATTTCTCTAGAAAACCTTGAGACTTCACGCAGTTAGGACCTAAATGCACACAACCAGCTCAAAAGGATGACTGGATTCTTAGGTGAAGGTCCACTAACCTAGGTTATCTCCTTATGCTGAAAGAATATTAAGTTTAACAGGTCCCAGTTATTTTAAACAAGCACATCTAGAGTTGTTATTGAGAAGTTTTAGACAGCATTTACTTTATTTTATAGCCAGTTTGTATTTGTCTGCATTTGGAGGCAGATAACCTGAATATCTTACAGGTATTCCTTATCTTATAATACCATTAAATTGTAGAATAATTGCAGTATCTGTAACCTATTGGCCATTAGACAGAAAACAGAAATCTACAGGAACTCAGTAAATGTGACATCAGGTTGTTCTTCTTTTCTTTACAGATTGTTGTTTTACAGATTCTTTAAATTGTATTCACTAAGTTTACAAGTCTTAAGGTACAGAAAGTTTGTATTTTATCTGTTTTGTTTTCTCTGTGTCTGAAAGTCAGATGGCCTTCTGACCTAGAACAGAGATTTTGGAGATTTTTGAACAATCATGCTTGGGCTAGAAGCAGAAGGACATACCCCAACACACGCAAAATGATATTTTATTATTAACCATACCCAATAGAGGCCTAATCTCTGAAAAAAATGAATCAGCAGGAGAGACCAGAGCAAGTAGAATACAAAGAAAACTTAGAGAAAAGAAATCTGAGTGCGGGCCAGGGGCAGCATCACTGGGACAGTGGGTGCAGGAAAGGCAGGGTTACACACCAGGGGTGCCTGTATCGCCTAGCCTAGTGGTGCTTGCTGGTGGTTGGGGGGTGGGTGTACCATCCAGAGCTCCATGATTAGAGACGGGAGCTAGCTGGCAGATATAACGTGTAGGAGAAAGGAAGACGTTCTTCAGAGGCAGAGTGAGGGAACGTATTGCAAACAGGGACATAGAGAAGAGCCTGCTGCAGCTGTAGGGCTTAACCAGTGGGCCTCAGGAACCAATGAGAGGAATAGAGATAAAACAAAATGGAGCCTGCTGCCTGGGGGAGCATGCGCAGAGGCAGCCAGGAGCAGCGTGCCTCCGAAAAATGCTGAAAATGTAGCACGCAGTTCGGGGGCAACTGGGCTATGCTCAGTTCAGTTCCCATCTCTGCAACAAAACTTGAAGACACAAACCCAACAGACAATAAATAACAACAGCAAAGATAATACAACACAACCGGGGGGGGGGGGCAGGGAGGAGACAGAGCTAGTCAGACATATGCAGAGTCTAGGGTTTCCTAGGGACCTTGCTGGGGCCTCCAAATGTCATGGAGTTTGTGACCTCTAGGAAAAGACTATAAACTCGCTCCAACTATAATTAAAGTGACCTATCAATTAGCTGCTAGCAAGATGAACACTCTCTGATCCAAATTTGAGATTATCGTGAAAAGGTATGGGGAATGACTTTTAAAAGGGAAAAAAAAACCACATGAAGAACTTCAATATCTACCCAAACAAATAAAAACTGTTCTGTTCTGCAAAGTTACATGATTTAGGCAACTCAAAATAATCTTTGGGTATCTACATAAGTAAGTTACAGAAACAACAGCAACCAAAAAAAAGAAAAAAAATAAAAAAACCAGTCACATCATAGTAAGTAGACAGTCAGGACTCTGCAGTTTTGGGTGGGGAGACACCGAGTCAAGGTAACTGGGAACTTATCTGCCAGGGACCAGAGTCAGAGATAAATGGCTGGTGGGTACCAAGTACCAAGATGGATGTCTTACATAAACGAAGCTTCTTTAGCGATCACAATTGCTTTAGCAGCTCCTATGGAAGAAAAAATGCAAGCCAGTCAATAAAATTAGAAAGAACAACATGGCACGCCTGAAGAGCTCACCCCTGGCCTGTAAGAATAAACGGCTCACATATACTCAGAGACAGAACCTTCTGTGACCTTCCCCACCCCGTACTTGACTTATTCTGAAGCCAATTCTAGTCGTGATTTGTAAACAATTCAGTAAATACTCACAAATACCAAGGTTCCTTTTAAAAACGTAACATAGTCACAATCTCTGCACTGGAAGTTATTCAAAGAACTCTCTCCCAGATAGTTAGACCACAGAGTTCAATTATTTTCTGTGTTTTAGCAATGCATTATAGTTCTGTTGTCTCTGATTCCTCATTTAAAACACGTATAAGCAGTAGGCTCAGATGTGGAAAGTACATTTCACTTGGGTAGATTTACTTTTTATTTCATTGCTTCCAAGGTTTTCTTCTTTTCTCTTAAGCATCTACCTTTATATCTGATAACTACCCCCTTACATTAAAATAAATGAGTGTTTATTCATATTTTAACAAATAAATTCCAATATATTATGTTACTTTTTCCACCTTTTCCATATATGAAAGCCCATAAAACTACCCTAGAACAATGCACACAGCTGTTCATCACTTTAACAGGTATTTTTGTAGGTATTGTATAGATTCCTGTTCAATTGGTCCTCATCAATAAGTGCTAAATTGATTTTGCTATTACAAATAAAATTTCAATATATGGATTTATGTGCTGCATGTTTATATTTCATATCTATAGATCTATATATTTACATATAGATATGAAATAGATGCCTAAAAACGGAACTACTTAGTCAAAATGTAAATGCGTAGGCCATTTCATTTGTTACCTGAGTCTTGTCTGTGAAGGTTTTTGCACGACCTTTATCACTTTCTAAATTACTTACATTTATTTAAACATTAAAGAAGTATACTGCAATAACTGATTTGTTCAGATTTTCAACACAAGAATTTTTTTGTTGAAAAATGTGTGTGTGTGTGTGTGTGTGTGTGTGTGTGTGTGTGTGTGTGTGTGTAAATTCTGGTTTTCTGCCTGAATTGTTACAGATTATGAGAGATATAGTATGTAGGGCCTCCACATGTGCACAAAGGCATTGAGTAGATATGATTTCTAGGAAAACCAACTGATTTACCTCATAGACTGTCCTTGATATAGGTAAACAAGTCTCTCTGTTGTGATTAAAGTAGAATTAATTGGTGTCCTTTCTAGGAGCCCAAGGAGGACCATGTTTCCAGGCCTTTAATCTCAGATAAGAGCTGGGTTTGAACTGTGGCCCAGCCCGTTGCTGGCTGTTTTACATATAAGCCCAATTTCTGTTGAGAATGAAGCTGAAATCATCGTGTTGATCACACAGGGTTATTGCTCAGTGAGTGGTATGCTGTTCACTACGGTTCAGAGCATTTGGCACGCTGCCTGGTGAATGCACTGCCTTGTAAAGCATTTGCTTTGTCACTTGTGTGGACACACTGAGAAACAGTTCTATATTTAATGACAAAGGTTTCTGTTGCTAGTGAATTTTGAACTTGTGTTTCTCTACCTAAGCCTTAGAGAAAACCTTCCGTCATCAAACTCAGCAGCCCTGACTCATTCAGGACACCTTAGTCCAGTGCCACCATTAGTCAAAATTCAGTTAGCAGTAAAGACCCATGATACTTTTTAGGAAAGTCAAGTATGCAGATAAATGAGAATGGAAAGAAAAGATTTCAGAAGGAAAAACCTCAAAATATTTTTATTGCCTGAAAAAAATAAAATCATGAAAGCAGAGAGGTTGAAGGTCAGAGGAGTAAGAGCTGGAAGGAGACAAGGCACTGGGGTTGGGCAGAGCACACAAATATAAAAGTACAGAAAGGCCTGTGACAAAGTGGTTCCAATGGAGTCACGTGGGATGAGGGCATCAAAAGAGCTTACACTGGGAAGTTTAACTTCCACTAAAATGAAGGGATCAGGGACCAAAAGACTTGACCTCAAAGTTTTCCGAGTTACGATAGCAGTGGGAGACAGTGGGCTAAGGAACAGCTTTGAGGCCCGTGTCCACCTTGCCTGCTTTGTTTCTGTATGTTTGCTGGTCTGTTTGTTTACTACCTAAGGTTCTAAAGTAAACACTGGTGATACAGGTCTACTTGTGCGCTTGTCTGAATTTTCTATGGGGAACAGCAGTGGCACACAAAGTTTCTATTGCGGGTAGAGTCTTGTACGTTATCTTTGCCAGACTCTTTTCTGATTAAATAGAGAGAGTCTGTTAACATTATAAGCATGGTTTGAATGGTAAACATCTGTCCTGAAGGCCTACCTTTGCTTTTAGCTTTAACTAAAATTTTTGATACACTCGTATTATCAGCAGGTTGGGGGGGGGGATTGTTTTATGCGGAATGTGTCTGCTAAATCTCTAAGTCTAAGATGAGATGTGCTAGGATCTCTGAGACCTTCCTTTATTTTTGAAAACAGAATTGGACAAATTATTACCATCAGAGCAAAAGTGACCAGGGCGTTCAGCACAAGCATGGAGGTGAGTAGGCCCCGTTCCTTGGGTCTGCCTGTTGAGGTTCATGTCCTCATTGCCATGAGAACCACCCAGTGTTCAGAGCAGAGCTTACATCTGAAAAGGTCCCTGAGCTTCAGAAAGCCCTTAAGCCTGTCGTCAGATGCACAACCAAATAGTAAGGAGCTGATGTTTTCCCACTCGTTCATGTCACTCAAGATCAGTGTGACACCAGCTACTGTAGGATACAGGCCAAGTTAACATGCAGGGTGGAAGGGCATCCTTGTTGTGTTTTAAAAACTAGAGATTCTATTTCTTACTTCTTCTTGCAGTATTATTAACCAAACTCTGTCTCCATCCCCTTACATCCTCCCCTGGCAATGAAAAGTGGTCAATGAAAGGCCTCTTGTAAGGTGAAGTCCTCTGTAGGCTCTATGAACATATGGTGAGGCCTGCCTAAAGAGTACCCAGAAAATTCCTAGCAGTGTGGGAGAGCTGAAAATATTCATCTCCTGCTCCCTCATGTGACACAGGTTCCTCAGAAGTTATTCTGGACTAGCTTTATGAGATTCATGCCATGCATGCTCAGATTAATATTAACCCAAAGACCCAAGAAGACTAACCACATATTCCCAGAATTTTCTCTTTAGGTAGATATCTCTTTTCTGGTACTCTGCCCAGTGAATTTCAGATTCCTTGTTCTGTTTGATTTCTGCTTCTTCAACTCAGCAGAACTGGGGTTCCCTTCTGGTACAGTCATCTGGGAATTACCTTAAGCACAAGAAGGAAATATCATGTTTTTTTCCTTTGTGTTCTCCTCCTGGGGGGATCATATTCCTCGCTGTCTGTTTCTCATATGTGGAAATAGTCACTTCCTACATCTCTAGTTTTCTTCATCTTTTCTTGGAGTATAACTCTAGCTTTACCCACTCCTCTATAACACAGTGAATTCCCTATGTCATGTGTCTGAGCACCCTAGTCCACTGTCCTAATGGCTGGTAGTGTCTGAACTTTACCACTACAGAGATGTAGCTATGATTTTCTTGTTTGATCTTTTATTTTATTCTTACTTGTCTGTTTCTCTAACATGAAACTCTATGTGGGTGAGAGTTATTTATAGAAATGAGAAATAATTGATTTATATTCAATGCATGAGTATCCAGTTAATGTAAGATTTGCCTTGCACAAACAAACTTCTGATTTAAGTTAAGTGACTGAAAGTGAGTCATGGGTTATTGATTCTTTTGGTACCTGGTGTTCCTGGTAAAGATGTAGAAATACAAACTCTTTATCATTCATTACTCAGTGCTGAACTGAGATACCCAGCTTGCCCACTATTCTTAGAAGATAGTGTTGCTTATCTGGCTGAGATATGAGGCAAGTGTTTATAATATCCTGTGGAGTACAAGTCTGTAGAGCCAGCTTCAGGGCTCTTCACAGAGAGTCACCACTGCAGCATCCTTGTCACTTGCTGCCTGCCCTGGAAGAAGACAAGCAGAGAGGGAACCAAGCTACAGCTAACACGACAGTTCCTCACCCCATTATCACAGGGTACAAAACCTAATGGCTAAGGGTTAAAACAGTGGTAGTTCCTCTCTCTGGCAGGCTGTCTTGCTCTTGAGAAGGGATTCACTAGTAATATGATTTTAAAATGCTTATCACAGCAAGACAAACGTTTGCTAAAAATTAGAATGTAGAACTTCAAATGCAACATGATAAATTTATAATGTATGTAAGCATTGATGTGCATGTCATATACACACTAAAAACACACGTATAGCAATATATATAGACATGCATGCGTATAATATTACATTGTGTATATGTAGTGGACACACATATAGCAATACATATAGATGTGTATGTGTATAATATTACATTGTGTGTATGTAGTGTAACCTACATGTATCTGAAAGAAAATTAACCTAAAAGTTAGTAAGTCTCTCTCCTGGGTAATAGATTTGATATAACAGACTCTAAATAGCTAGATTCCCACATATTTTTCATGGTAATTGTGTGTATTCCTAAAGTCAGAATACTTCCATTTGTCATAGTGCATAGATTGTCACTGAGGTAGTAGTGTCACAAAGATAAAGTAAAATGCTTATGTCATTTAAAGACAAGCTTGGAGAATTGTGTGACGCCGTCAAATCTGTTATCGGGATGATGGACAGTTTATTTTCCTTACCTGCAGATCAGTATCAAAGTCATAGTCCAGGACAAGTTCACCGGCATCCAGAAGCTCCTCTGTGTGGCCTTCTCTACGTTTGTAGCTAAACCAGTTGGCAAAGAAAAGGTACATTTTTCCACATGAACAGTCACCTTTTCTGTAAGCTAGGGACAGAGGAACAGTTGTTTCAGAATCACTGTTTGCTTACTGCAAGACTCATTCCCTCAAGATGATTTCCTCATTGATATCACTTGGCATTATTCTGTTGACATCATAGAACTATACAAGAACATCTTATGAGAGGAATACCGTAAAGTGGGTGGGGGGAAGGACTCAACTTAGGAAAAAGGAAAAACAGTGTTTTAAGTTCTCTGGAAGTCCTGTTGACGTCTCAAAAATATTGCTTACTGGGTTAGTTCTTTGGGGGGTTATGGAGTTCAAAATTAGGTTGAACTATTTTTGTTTTTAAGCAGGAAAAGCAAAGAATTGAAAGTTATGTTCTAGTCATTTTTGTAGACCTTCAGGAAAATGTCAAAGTTGCTGAGTTAGTGAAGTTTAAAAATAAACTTCAGAACATCAGGGCTGAAAACACTCTGGAAAGAAATACTGTGTTCTTTTACACTGCCCAGCTCCCAGCCAACCAGAGCCCAGGTCTACCACAATTTAGGGTGCTTACGGTTTCTTTATATCTATTCTATTTAAGGGAAACCAACACATTTGAAAAATGTAATAATTCAAATTATAATAAGTATTTCATTCAAGAATCATCAAAGAGTAGGCAAAATGGCTTTCCCTGACTACTTCCCAATAGCAAGGTCTACCACGCACTCCTCCCTCATGCCTGAACTCTTCCTCAGACTATCTCCTATGCCAATGAAGCTGGGGTAAAGCCAGGCTTCCACTGAAGCAAGTGAAGCTGGTCACTGACCATGTTCTGCAGCTGCCCCAAACCCATGCTGATGGCACCACCATCTCTTGCAGGCATGTGACCCCGTAGAATTTTATCACTTGGAGTACTTTCTGCACTTTCTGCCTCATAGTAAATGTGCTGCAGGCAAATCCCCATTGCCCAAGGATGCTTCCAAACTGAAAGCACATCTACCTACTACTTACATTATCCAAAAAGTGCAATTTTCTGGGCCAGAAATAGGGCCTATTAAATCTTTAACAAATCATCACATGTTCACGAAAATCTAAGCAATATGAGAGATCTTGCTTTAGTTTCTTCTTGTATCTCTCAAAATCATTAAGCTTTTTAGAATGAGGGTGTTAGGGGACTAGGTACAGAATTCCCATACTTGACAGCAAACTGATGGACACATCACCATTCACTGCCTTATCTGGAAGAGGCCGTCTTTTCCCCCTCCAGCCTCAAACCTCTCAGTTTGGATTTAAGAACAAGTGGAGTAGGCACATGCTAAGACATTTCAGCCCCTTCTCTACAGAGACAAGAAAGGGCGTCCAAGAACCATTCTTGGATGCCAGCTCCCTTATGGCTCGACTGTAACTACTTCAGTCAGCATCAACTGTAAAGCGCCTTTCCCAGATCAACTAATTTTCCAGTTGGTACCTCTCCATTCAGTCGCAGATCCTGTAGAGAGATGTCAAAGGCAGTGGTTGGGTCTGTACTACAAGCAATAGCAGGATCTCTGCCCAAAGTGAGTTCACCCCAGGATAAAATTGGCAATGATTAGCAAGACTGGGTTCAACAGTTAAACAGGCCGAGTAATCAGAACTCACAAGACTGAATTGTGAAGGGAAGGGAAGGAGGCAGTGGGAAAAGGATGGCCCAGCCCCCCTCAAGGGCCTTCACCTCCCAAGCAACACTTGCTCTCAAGTTAATTTTCAAACACACATAATGTCTTTTGTGGACTATGGGTCATCATGATGGATGCAAGGGTCTTTATTTCAGGAGAGCCTAGAGATAAAGTTTCCAGGCCACCTAATATACTCTACTGACCATGCTACCAAACTGTGACAACGCAGAGTCACCGCCAATCTACACGTTCCAACAACCAAGATAGGTAACTTGGGAGCTTTGGACTTTAAACAGACTTTAAACAGCACATTAAGAGTCAGTAGATTTTTTTTACCCTTATCTGGGTGAAGGGTGAAGGGTGAAGTTCAGACTGGAGGTATCCCGGAGCTGCCAAGATCTTTCCACATAGAGTCAGCACATGGCATGTCTGGTGGAGCTGGAGCAGGGACTCTGTGTACCCGGGATTTCTGGAGGGCAGCTGAAATGTTATGATAACATATTGATTCTCTGTTTGCCTATCAGACACTGTTTTGATGAAATCTCCATATTGGGAATATCTCTTGATATGAGATAGTTTCCTCTAGAATGCCTTTATTACCTCTCCTTTATGTCTTATTTTTGCAAAAGACAGGAAAAATTCAGTGACATTATAATCTCACACCTTATTTATTGATTTCATATTTTATATTCTGTAATTCCACTGGGAAAAAAATGAGAAAAATAAGCAAAGGCAACTTTCAAAAAGAGAAAGAACAAAGCCCGCTTTGGCCTTTCAATTGAAAAACCTTTGAAGAAAGGTTTTCGCCAGGACGATTCATGGAATCACCGCTAAACACTCCATTGACTTGAGTGTGGCATCTGGTATTTAAAAATTTGCACTGGGCATTCATAATTTAAGGAAGCAGTGGATGATGAAACTAAAGATGAACTTGCTTCCTCCAGGTTCACTTGAAACCTGTTGTGCTGCAAACGGAGCAAGAGCAGGAAGAGCACAACCTGGCTTCGGAGAGAAGGAAAGTCCGATTGCGGCATGAGAGCACCTTCAGCAACATTATGAAGGAAAGCAGCAGGCTCAGCAGTGAGTAGGTCTCCACACTGGAGCTCTCTAGGACTGTGGTGCAGGAGGGGGGCTTTTCTAGAGCACGTGTTCTCACAATGCAACTTAGATGGTACTGGATCTGTTTTCCTGACAGACCCAGGAGGTAGAGAAGAAAAGGACTGGCTACTCAGGGTATTCATGATGACCTAGGCCTCTGGGATAGAATTTCTCTGGAGAAGAAAGTGAGAAACAAGAGATGAAATCTTGGTGGTTATTAGCAAGCGAGCCCTTGGTAGTATGGCAGAATTGATATGGCCCATTGATATGGAACTTTCACTACACACTTTCCCATTAAGGACCTTTATGCATTCTCAACTGAGAAGGAAACGCTAAGCCTGTTGAAGACGCCCTGCAATATGAATGGAGGGGAAAGAGCACATTTCCACTTCCCAGTTAATGCTGAGTTTCATGGGATACACATTCTAAGCTGTCTCTAGTGGTTTCCTGGACTCCTTGATGTCATGGGTCCCTTCCAACTCTGCTGACTCCATTAAAATCCCAAGAGAAAACGTAGTCCAAGATAGGAGATGGAGTGAGGCATTCCTGGGGACTAGAGAGGCTCACACAAGTTCCAACTCCACTGACTCTAACGGAGGGCACAGAAAAGGAGAAAGGGAGGCAAAGGATGGCAATAGGCCAGGATGGGATGGGAAGAAGGAAGAGAACAAAGAAGAGAAGGTAGAGTGTCAGAAGTCTGGAGCCTCATGCTGACCAGGAAGCATTACCAGGTATGGAACAACTACACCAGAACCCACTGAGTAGGAGAGAAGATGGATCTACTTCACTCTTCATGGCCCTCAAGGTCAACGTACTTTGTTTTCTAGGACAGTAACCTTCATTATGGTTCCAGGCTGATCAGGATGGTTGATACGGCATTGTTGAAGTAGAAGTTGGCTTTAAGGAAAAATAGAGAGTATTCTTGTTGATGTTGCTCTTCACAGCTCCTGAATGCTGGTATGATCTGCTGACTTCATAAAGAGTGGCCGCCCCTATAAGTTATGTTCTTGGAAGCAGAGACTTTATCATTAAATTGCAGTGTTAAGAAGAGTCTCTTTCTTTACAAAAATGGTATCAGTTCCAAGATGTTTCAAGTGCATTTTTCCTAAGGGCTGAAATATCTGAACTGTGAGAGAATATCCTTAAGGCAGACCAGACAATCATTAATTAAAAAAACAAAGCCAAAAAAATAAATAAATAAAAGGCAATCAACCAAGTGCACCTTGTCTTCTTACCACATAAACTCCAGGAAGGCAAAAGACAAAGTCCCTCGCTTCTGACTCAGTCTGGGTTCAGGAAAATGGTGGTCCTTAAGACAGCTCTCAGCGAGTCAGCACATTTACCCTGCCTTCACGGCCTTCCTTGCCACATAGTCATTCCTTTTTAAAAATCCTTTTGTTTGCTGGGCAGTTATACCACCTGAATTTCCAAGGGAAATATAGGAAGGAAGTCAGAGAAGAGTCACGAGATTCTTCGGTAATTTCGAAGGGAGGTTGTAAAGTCTGTGTGTATTCATCCAGAATCTTGCTAGAATTTTCTTTCCCCTCTTTAGTCATCACAGCAGTGTCCCAAGGATAAGATCCCGGCCCTTTGACTGGAGAACTCTAGAGTGAGAGTTCTCCTGAGGGAAAGGCCGCCTTGGGCTAAGCAAGGGGCTGACCAGGTGATCCGCTGCTGGCAGGAAGGGTTGAACGTGACTGTGTGTGATTGTGGATGTCTGGCTCCTTCGCTCTCAGCACCCGGAAATAAAGAACACTAGACTGCTTATTTCCATCTGGAACAGATGTATTGCTCCCTACCACCAGCTAGAAACATGCTTACCCTTAAGAAGGCAAAAATGAAGCACGACCTTTGCCCTTGAAAACTTCATACACCAGTGGCAGGCACATACATCATTTTAAAATGATGTAGACAGAAAACCAAAGAAGTGCAGGGTCCAGATTCTGTGGCCCTGTGGAGGACCCCTGAAGGGTTGGGAAAGAGACTGAGGGAGGAGCTGCAAGGAGGAAGTTGAGCTACAGAAGTGTCGTTGCTATTTAGTGCTTGATTCAGTTTAGAACTGGAGGTAAAGTTTAAAGTGTTTCCATTGACTTAACCAAACATAGATTATCCTCTATTCTTCTCAATGAAACAACTTTTAACTGAATTCTGTCGTGTTAGGTTGATCTTCACTTTGGAAATATTACTAACTCCCATATCTCCAATGATACCACAGCCCTTAAAAGCAATTTTTCTTCTTATTAAAGAGAAGTAAAAACATTTAAAAATAAAGACATGTCAAGGTTCAATACAGCTTATGGTCTATTTCCAGCCTTGGGTCTCAGAGACACTGTTTTAAATTGGAAAACATATTCTAGAAAGTAGACAGCTCATCCTTGCTGAACTACAGGATCTAAATGTCATAATGTCAGACTGATTAAACCATCTTTATTCTTTGAGGTGTGAAAGAAGGAAATAAACATTGTTAGAGCATTGGCCATGTTGGTTTCAGCCTCTGTAGTTTCGTGAGTAAAGTAGAAAGATGAGATTAGATTTTGTAAAAGGATGATATGTTGTTGTACCCCTGGATCACTGGGAGTTGGGGAGAATTAAGGTTTGGGCTATTTTAACTGTAATTTGTCAATACAAAAATCAGATCTTCTGAGCATTTTCCCGGTTGATCCTTGTGGATGTGCTGAGGAAAAACAAGAGGTAGAATAAAGTGACCTGAATTCAGGTCAAAGTTCCTGATCTCAAAAAAAATAAATAAATAAAATAAATTAAAAAAATAGAGAACAGATGTGAAATTGGCCAAACAAGATGATGAAAGAATATATTAAAAACATTCAATGGGAAACCACTGAACTTGATCACCTGGCTTGCAGAATAAGACGTGAGTTGTTCTCTGGACCCGGGAAAGCTCTGTTTTCCTCCCCCACTGATTGGCATTTATCTACAGAAAGACACACTTCCACACAAAAGATACTGATCCACCGTGTACTTCTGCATTCATGGCATAGCGGATACCTGTATGTGTTTAACCTAACCAAGGACTGAGTCTTCAGTGTGCACTGCATATGTCTTCACAGGAACTAAGTGACTTTTTCTTTCATTGCCCCTCAGAAAAGAAGAAACTGTCTAAAATATAACACTTATCAGATTTTAAGACTTGTATTAGTCAGGGTTCTCTAGAGTCACAGAACCTATGGGTAGTCTCTATATAGTAAGGGAATTTGTTGGTGACTTACAGTCTGTTGTCCAACTCCCCAACAATGGTCAGCTGTGAATGGAAGTCCAAGGATCCAGCACTTGCTCAGTCCCACAAGGCAAGCAGGCTAAGAGAGAGAGTCTTCCTTCTTCCAATGTCCTTATGTAGGTCTCCAACAGAAGGTGTGTCCAAGATGAAAGGTGTGTACCCCCACACCTGAATCTGGGACTTGCTTTGTCCCAGATGGCCTTGAGCTCAGAGATCTCCTTGCCTCAGTGTCCTAGAATTCAGAGCCACTGTGCCTCAAGATCCAGGTCAGAAACTTGTGACTCTCAGCCTCAAGATCAGGATCACAGGTGAGCCTTCCAATTCTGGATTGTGGTTCATTCCAGATGTAGTCAAGTTGACAACCAGAAATAGCCACTACAAGACCTCTATTAATTTTTTATTTTGTAATTATTTTATACTCATTTAATAATTGATATTGCATGTGCAGGGTACGAAATTTACAAAGCAGGAGAAGACATAGAGTTAAAGGGTAAGTCTTCCTCCCAGCTGCTGTGAATAACCATGTACATGCTTTGATAAGGCGACAGTTAGGCACTTAGAGTTTTATCACTTTATAGTATAATTTATAGACATTTTAAAGTAAACAAAACATTTTAAATGTTTTCTTCTGGGGAAAAAGATACCATTTGGATAAGCAATATTAAACTGAAAATATTCCAATCAGCACTAACTCATCCTGTTTTTAGAATCTCATCTAATAAAACCAATTTTGCAATCAGAGAGCGGGGAACGGTGACATGCACCTGAATCCCAGATACTCTTGAGGCTGATGCCGAAAGACCGCTTGAACTCAGGAGTTCTGAGCCAAACTATATGGCACAAGATCCAGTGTAGAAAAATACTTAGAAAACTAAAAAATAAATAGAAGTCAGAAGAGGTTAAGATTTCATGTCTTTTTTTTTTAAAAAAAAATCACCCAGAAAACAAACCAGTTTTGTTTATAGCAATATAGTAGACTTGATATCTGGGGAAAATCTACAGTTTGTTGGCACGTTCATCTCAGCAGGTGTGAAGTAAGGGACAACAATGACTGGTCAACCGTGTCTTAAGAACCAGAGAGAGGCTGTCCTAACCCTGGCATTAACTATGGGACCTGCAAGTACCCAAAGCTACAGACTGTAGGAGGACCCAGGTACCTGTCTTAAGTGGAAAGCTGACCCCTGAAATCATGAAGGCTGTAATTCCACAGGACCCTTCCTAAGTCCACCACAGTTCCCGCCCCTTCAGAGAGGCCTGGTAGGTGCCCTTTTGTCTTGGCAGTTACCCTGGTGGCATGGAGAAATCCTTTCCTTTGAGAATCCAGTCCCAAGGCTCTCTTGTGGACTTGGCGCTGGAAACCCTCTAGCTGTCTAAGTAGAAGTGGGTCCTGTGAACTCTAGTGTAATGTGGACCATGTCCTAGCCTTGCTGCTATCAGTGACAGAATATAAATTCCACTGTGGAGTCTTCTCCACAGAGGCTTTCTCAGATCGCTTCTAGGCAATAGAGCTTAAAAAAAAAATAATCAAGAGACTGAAATCAGTAAGATTCAAAGATCTAGAAGTGACATCAGGTCCACAAAGTATGAAGGGGGTCCATTAAGACCATTCATATAAAAAGATGATGTAAAGAGGCTACTGTAATGTAATGACTGAAGGGGCTTGGAATGTAACCTGTGCTTGCTCATCTCAGTCCTGAGGCCTTGGGAGTCAATGCACAGCTGCATTCCGTACTTACTTAGATGAAAAACAACAAGAACCAAACATGAGATTCAAGAACAAATTGATGATCTAGAAAGCTAGAGAAACAGACTTTGTCTATCAACAAATATGTCTATCAACATTTATATGTGTCTGGTCGTGGTGGATCATGCCTGCAACCCCTGCATTTGGAAGGCTGAAGCAGGAGAATTACTGCAAGTTTGAGGCTGTGAAACAGGCAAGACATAGAATAGACTAAAGCTATGAAAGGAGTTTAAGAACATCCTAGGATACATAGCCAAGACTATCTCGAAAAAAAACAACATATAAATGGCATGCATGTATCTGTGTGTGAGTGTCTGTTGAGAATCTAATATTCATTAATTGAACTTCCAGAGGTGGGTAGAAGCAAATGATACAAATTTTTAATTAAGAGATAGCAACGATATTTAACGTACATATGAAAAGACAATGGGACTCATTAGTACTCAGTGAAATGAAAACTATATCCAACAAGATATACTACTTCCCACCCACTAAACTGGAGAACGTGTGTCTTGATAATACTGTTTAATTAAGTAGGTTAAGCACCAGGCATTTCTCATGTGATGCAGTATAATCATAGCATTTATTTGAAGTAGTCTACTAACAGTAGGGACTACAATGTGGTCAGCAAAGTAAAGTTCTCTTATTTCTCCAACAAATCTTTGTTAGTGTTGGTATTGCAAAAATTAACCTGGCTATGTATGCACACATGAGTGGATGTATACATAGACATATAGTGTTGTGTGTATACATAGGTGTATGCAAGTGTGTATGAAAATGTGCACGCACGTGTGTGGAAGTCAATAGTAGTATTTTCTCCATCACTCGCCACCTTAGCTCTTTTGAGACAAGGCTCTTACTGAACCTGAAACTCACCAGTTCTAGATTAATCTAGGCTAGCTGGATGGCGAGCCCTCAGGACTTTCTTCTCTCCTCCTCCTAAACCCTGGGGTTGTAAGGAACACTGTCTTTGAAGTAACTGATAAAGGCACACAAACAGGGGAGGGACCTGTCTGGGAAGATTGATGGTCACATGGGCTGGACAAGGTCAGAATTCATATGGGTCACAGAAAGGATTTGAGAGTTCATCTAGGGCAAGGGAGATATTGCCACATTTTAAACAAAGGACTGGAATGATCAATAAAAGGAAGGGAAAAATAAAAGAAATGGATCACTCATTAATTATAAATCCAGAAATCCCCAAATGAAGTGGAGCTAAAGAAGCCTAGAGCCAAGTTCCGATCAACTAGAAGAAATGGCTCCTGGAATGGCTCATTCCCTGTTAACAACTGAGTTTGTATGAACACACTGCCGCTGAGCTCTGCTGACCTAGCATGGGCCCTGGAGTGCAGAGATCTTTCTCCTCCCCATTCTGTCAGTGGCCGCCTCAGAGTTTCTTCTTTATTTTAGCGACTTTGCTGACATTTGATAGACACATGACAGAATGGTTGAGATTTAGAGCATGCAGCTTGAGTTTGTGCACAGGCAAACAACAGTAAAACTATCATTAGTAACGAAATCATGACACGCTGTCATCAAAATGTCTACCCTTCTGTGCCTTCCCATCCCCTTCTTCACCACAGAAGGCACCAATCTAAACAGAACCATTACTTTCATCACAATTCTGGTGGCTTTGCTAGACCTGTCTCTTAAAGGGAACCTCCTGCTCTGTTAGCCCAACCCAGGATGCTGGAAGTAGATGCTCTTCAGAGGTGGCCACTCTACAGAACCCACTCGTGTCCCTGATATAAGGTTTTAAGAACAATGTCATTCTTATTGAAAGTGTCAGAGTTGTGTCTGCTGCAGGGAAAGGGTCCTGTGACTGACCCCACTGTCTCTGCGGTCACTTCACAGATCCCGTTTGTAATAAAGAAGAAGGAACGGTCACCACCATGGGCACCTCTGTCCAGAGCATCGAGCTTGTCCTCCCACCCCACGCAAACCATCACGGAAACACATTTGGCGGGCAGATCATGGCATGGATGGAGACAGTAGCGACCATTTCTGCAAGGTTCTCAGTGTTGACCCTGGTGTGGGGCTGGGGGCACAGGAGTGGTTTGAAGTGGATTTCCTTTTTTAAATTGCACAAAGCCCATAAAATGTATAGTCTGTAACCTTTCTCAATCCGTGCACCAACCCAGGCAATTTTTTTTCCATGAAGAAAAAATTTTGTTTTTGTCTTAGGGTTTCTATTCCTGCACAAATATTATAACCAAGAAGCAAGTTGGGGAGGAAAGGGTTTATTCAGCCTACACTTCCACATTGCTGTTCATCACCAAAGGAAGTCAGGACTGGAACTGAAGCAGGTCAGGAAGCAGGAGCTGATGCAGAGGCCATGGAGGGATGTCACTTACTGGCTTGCTTCCCCTGGCTTGCTCAGCCTGCTTTCTTATAGAACCAGGTCTACCAGCCCAGGGATGGCTCCACCCACAATGGGCGGGGCCCTCCCCTCTTGATCACTAGTTGAGAAAATGCCTTACAGCTGGATCTCATGAAGGCATTTTCCCAACGGAGGCTCCTCTCTCTGTAATAACTGCAGCTTGTGTCAAGTTGACACAGAACCAGCCAGGACAGTTTTTGATTTGTGGATAAATTTACCGAGCAGGGCAGCTGAGGAACAAGTGTGAACAGTGCTGGCTGCCAGTTGTCATTGCTCGTGCCCTACCCCAACCCACCAGTCACAGTGTGCTAGGGCTTCCATCAGGAGGTATCAGGATGACTGTGACACTCGATGACAACCAAAAGCATTAATTCCACTGAGGACAAGAACAATGATCTTCATGAACTACCTAGTTTGCTGAGCTAAACGTCTGAGGTTGTGTGCAGATCCTCTGCACACATAGTTCTCTTGTGTCAATGGAGTTGTTTACATAGAAAACTGATAGAAAAAAAATCCCACAAATCAGTTGTTTATGAGGAGGCCATGGAAGGTCATCACCTCTTTTCTCCTCCCCTTGTTCCCTTAGCCGCCTGTGTCACGGGCATCCCTTCCTGAAGTCTGTGGATATGTTTAAATTCCGGGGACCCTCCACAGTTGGAGACCGCCTTGTCTTCAATGCCATAGTCAACAACACCTTTCAGAACAGGTGAGGTGCGCTCCGTGTGCTAACTCAGAGCCTTGTGTAAGCTACGTTCTCATTTTAGTTCGGGAGAGGGGTGTTGGAGGTACATCACAATACCTGTGGATTATTTTAGGACCTCACTCAGTGTGTGGACACAAGCTTTAGTCTTCTGTTTTGCTTGTACTCTCTTCACACTCAGGAAATTGTAAGACGTTGTTTTGTCCCATGGGATGCTGGGACATCCATCTGGCCCCAAATGGTTCCAATTGGTATCTGCCATCCTAATATAATTATTAGTTCTTCCTGTCAGCATCCACAATGGGTCTGCTGTTCACAACAGTGAGCACAGACTACACCCTACCCATTTTTACCATTCGAAGTACATAGTGAAAAGGTCTCACATAGTGTTTTTCTTCTTCTTTCCGATGTAAAGTAAAATAAAATAAACGTCAGCTCTTCATTCTTTTAAACCATAGAACCACGGTTTTTGAGGAAGAAAACATGTTCTGAGCACAATATAATTAATTCACCTTCCCCATGAGCTAAATATGCCAGTGGGTGTGTGCACACATTAACATCCCAGTGGAAAAAGAAAATGGGAACTCCCTCAGGCGCTCCTGCAATACCCTCCCAGTGGTTTTTTTGGCAGTTGTGTGGACTTGCTGACATCAGAGAAGCACCAGGGCCCTGGTCCTCCTGTTGATTGGTGGAACAGGAGGTCAGCCACGCCCCAGTCCTCTTTGCCCACGCCCCTGCATGCTCCCTTGCAGCGTGGAAGTTGGAGTGCGTGTTGAGGCCTTTGACTGTCAGGAGTGGGCCGAGGGCCGAGGTCGCCACATCAACAGCGCTTTCCTCATTTACAATGCTGTTGATGACCAGGAGGAACTCATCACCTTTCCCAGAATCCAGCCCATTTCAAAGGTCAGTTGTCACCGAGTAAGCTTCAGGGATCAGACCTGTCTGTGAGCCGAGTTTCCTGCAGCTTCCCACTGTCACGCATCCTCACAGCTTTGGAAAGAGGTCTGCTTTCTTCTATGCCTAAGTCCAGTGGGCTCTTCCCTTTTCTTTGCTCCCCACATCTCTCTGATGACGGGTTTTGATCGTGAAAGCCCTAGGCACCTCTCTGTACAGCCAGACGCTGCTGTGTGGCATATGGTGTTCTGTGTCAGCTTTTTGCGTCTGCTGTTGTGTGTGGGCATCCTGTTCCAGATGCTGTCTTCTCATCAAGAGTGGTAAAGTTTGCCTCCTCTAAGAGCTCCAGGGTGAAATCGGAGTGATTTCAGTAGCAGAAATTAAAATACTCTCTACTTTGAAAAGGAAAGGAAAAGAGCTGTCAAAGTTGCCTGGGTGCTTAGACGTCACAAGGAAGTGCCACAGAGCCACAGAGCCCCTGTTAGTCTAGGAGAAGGAAACTTACGGGTCACAGTGCCAAACCATTAGAAATTGATTAGTCGTGCTGGTTTTTTTAAAGGATGATTTTCGACGTTACCAGGGAGCTATTGCCCGGAGGAGAATTCGCCTAGGCAGGTAAAGTATGAAGATTTCTTAGGGTTTTCTCTATCTGACAAGCCACATAACGAAGAGTCACTGCCTGGGGTCCCTGTGCGCACAAAATGAGAAAGGGAAGGCCTAATGTTTCCTAAAAGTTAAAAATGGCTCAGCCTGGAAATGGTTCTTCCTGATTCACCCACCAAAGAGAATGTTTTTAAGTGGTCAATTTCAAATCAAGAAATTATTATGGGTCACGTATTAAGTGTGAGAAAATTGTTTCTTAATAGTTTAATTTCTTTCAGGAAATATGTTATTTCACACAAGAAAGAAGTTCCACTCGGCACACAATGGGATATAAGCAGAAAGGTGACAGTCTTATGGTTTGGAATGCTTCATGTAGACATTCCCCCAGCACAAAAGCAGAAACCTACTTGCTTAACAGATCCAGGTTGAGCCTGAATGGGTTAGATGATAAGGTGAACCGCATAACCCTCCGTTTCTAAATGGTGCCAAACAAGTCATTAGCTACTAGGAATTCTACTCTAGGTTTAAACCGTGTGGCTTTCTCTCAAGTTCTGGCCCCAGGGCATCATGCCAGGAGCTGGCATGAGATGTTCCAACCTGGTGTCTTGCCTTGATTTGCCATGAGTAACATGCGTGTGAACTTGAACTTTTATAGGGCAAGAAGGATTAGTTGGGGCTAGGGAGATGGCTCATTGGCTAAGAGGACCAGAATCTCTTCCAGGGCCCTTTGGTTTAATGCCCAGAATCACACAGAGGCTCACAACGATTTGTATCTCTAGCTCCAGGGGAATGTCATGCGCTTTTCTGGCCTCAAGCCCTGTACATATGTGGTGCCTAGACATGCATACAGGCAAAATATCCATATACCTAAAATAAAAATAAGTATTAAAAAAGGATTAGGCATTTAAACATTTTTGACAATGAAATCTAATATCACACACTTTGTTGTGTATCACACTGAAGGGCATCTATCTGTTTCGGCTCAGGATACAATCTAGGCACCATCAGGATACATCAGGATACACACACAATCAGGATACATCAGGATACACACACAATCAGGATACATCAGGATACACACACAATCAGGATACATCAGGATACACACACAATCAGGATACATCAGGATACACACACAATCAGGATACATCAGGATACACACACAATCAGGATACATCAGGATACACACACAATCAGGATACATCAGGATACACACACAATCAGGATACATCAGGATACACACACAATCAGGATATATCAGGATACACACACAATCAGGATACATCAGGATACATACACAATCAGGATACATCAGGATACAGCAGGATACATCAGGATACACACACAATCAGGATACATCAGGATACACACACAATCAGGATACATCAGGATACACACACAATCAGGATACACACACAATCAGGATACATCAGGATACACACACTTGATGAGTGCAGTGACCCCAGTCTGCACTTTGAGATAGACGTTAGATATTAGCAGCACATAGCTTTGCCTAATGCTCAGCATTTTTACTTTGGCTCAGTACCTACCACCTCCTACGTTTGCCATCATTGAAGCAGAAAACGCTTGACCCCAGACCTATATATCCAACACAGAGTTTCACTTTTGTATGTGTGTGTGTGTGTGTGTATTTTAGGGATCCCTAAGTAACACTAATGTGGAAGCTCTCAAAAATCTGGCATCCAAAAGTGGCTGGGAGATTACTACCACCTTGGAGAAGGTAAGTGTTCAGGGTTTGTGCTGCTCCTGTTCACAGCAAATTAAAATTCGAGGGGTACCCACGTTTCTGAGGGCTCCTTCCTGCTTTGCTTAAGGTGCAACAGTGTCTGAAAGTGGGCCTCCTTCTAGCTGTGAGCCCTTTCTGATGGGTGACTTATAGCATTCCACACCTTCCCCATACACACCTGCATCTTGGCAGGCCTGGGTTCTCACATCCCACCCTCTCCCTCCCTCCTCGGCACCTCCATCTACCCAGACCTGAGGATGTTGGTGAGTGTCTTGGTTAGGGTTTTACTGCTGTAAGCAGACACCATGACCAAGTCAACTCTTATAAGGACAACATTTACAGGTTCAGAGGTTCATTCCATTATTGTCAAGGTGGGGACATGGCAGTGTCTAAGTGCAGGAGGAGCTGAGAGTTCTACATCTTATTCTGAAGGCAAACAGAAGACTGGCTCCCAGGTAGCTAGGATGAGGGACTTAAAGCCCACACCTACAGTGACATACCTACTCCAACAAGGCCATACCTCCTAATGGTGCCATACTCTGGGTCAAGCATATACAAACCATCACAGTGAGCTAGGACACACACTTCTCCTAAATTCTCTCCTGACTCAATGAACTTCAGTAGCTCATTTCATCATGACTTTTCTAAGACTGATTTGTCTTTGAGTTCTTTTCTGTCTTTTGATGTTTCTTCCACAATTACTGAGTTGATATTTAAATGTTACTTTGAAATTTAGGTTTTCAATTCCCCCAAAAGATAATAAATAAGACTTGTAAGAAAGAAGCCTTCCTTGACCTGATTCTTTGCATCTCTCGTAGCAATTTCTATAAATTTTGCATATTATCACATTGAGATAAGTGTGTATAATTTGGGCCTTAAGTTTAGGATAATGAAGATGCTTGCAAGTCAGTACCTACATGTACTAGATTCTAAGCCATAGGGGACATTTTGCTCAGCAACTGTGTTCCCAGACCAGGTTATTACCTAACATTTGGAAAATAATCAGGATTCCCAGTTTCAGTAAAATTTTGCTATGGATTGCTGTGTACTATCAGTGAAACACCATCCTAAAAATCCAGGATGACCAGCTGTCCCGACTGTCCTGGGACAGTTCAAGTTTGCACCTGCTATACCATCATGGCTTCAGCCAAGCCACGAGGTTTCAATGTGGATGAGAGTCAGACAGGCCTCTCACCTTGGGATATAAGTCAATTCTAAGGCTACTCTTTGTCATTCTTAGTTCTGACCTTGAGTTCTGAGTGTTTCCTCTTTGTTGCTTTGGTTGTTTCTTGTCCTCACCATTGAATCCTCCAGGGTCTTCCTTGGGCCATTTAGGTTCAGACAGGTTCCCATGTCTACTGGGCTCATCAATGTAGGAATAGGTTTAATAATTAAGTTTTGGTTTCTCATTCTATTGCTCATGAAAGACATCTAAATACCTTCTTTTGTTCTTTTGCTATAAAATCTGTCTCTTGCTTTCTTGCTAGCTTCTGACCACCCTAGCAGGTTTTACCCACCCCCAGCCTACACTGTAGCTGGACTTGAACCCAAGGTCTTTTTACATTTTCTTCCCAGGAACCTGGATTAACAGTGAGTTCTATGGCTACTTAAAAAAAAAATTCTTATTTTTAATGTAATTAGATTTGAAGTCTGATATTTATAATAAAATCAGACAGTACTAAAGGTTTTAATGCATATGTAATTGTCTCTATATGAGGGTAGAAATAACTAGAAGTAACATAAGAAGCAAAAGATAAATCTAGAAGCAACATACACGCACATGAAACTGCAGAAGAATAATAGAAGGTCATTGACAGACCAGTGGGATGTCGTAGCGTTTAGCCCACAGAGGCCAGCTCTAACTTTGTCAAGTTAAGGTACAAAAAGACAGAAACACAGCAAAAAAGGAGCTTGGAGGTGTGTGCTTCTCTTGAAGGTAGTGTCAGGAGTGAAGACGAAGACCACTTTCTAGGCACTGTGTAGCAGCTCAAAGCTTGAGTTGAGCCCTCCAGGTGAGAAATTACAGTGAGCGACCTGGCCAGACAGGCCAGGAACATCTGAGGTCTGAGAACAAAGTGAAAATATAGCAAGAACAAGAAAAATATGGATGTACCCCCAAAACAATCTCATATAGAAAGCAGGGCAGAGGGGATCTATCTCAAAGAAGCTGAAGGAGGGACAGATTAGGTCCAAAGTGCCACCTCTCCACCCAACCCCTTACCACAGATGGTAGTCCCCTGGTGCCTCCATGGACTAGTTCTCTATAAGAAGTAGTTTCCTTTTCCTGTCTACAATGCACTCTCAACAACAACATATCCATTGGAACAGACAGTCTAAAATATGCAATTATTCCCTCTTCGCTGTGATACCGATTGACATCCAGAGATCGGAGCAGAGCGTTGCTAGGATGAATCTACTAACGAGCTCTGGGCAGACTCATGTTAGGGAGTCTGGAGATACTTAGGTTTCATCTCAGAGAATAAACTGTCCAGGTACCCCAACACTGGAGTTGGTCATGAAAGGAGTCTACCTCCATTCTCACGAGCAAAGGGAAGCCATCTTCTTGAGTAGCTGATCTTGAAGACCCTTTCCATGAAGCCAAAGCTGAATGGATTGGTGACTGTCTGCTGCTGTGGTCAGGCAACTTCCAGAAGAACATGTCTTATTAGACTTAGAGTCCTCAATGGCAGAGCAAAGACATAGGGAGTGGTAGGCACAGAAGTGTCCATGTCTCATTCTCCAGCAGGAGGCAGAAAGAACATTCTGGAAATGGCATAGGCTGTTAAAGCCTTAAGCCCACCAAGTGACACACCTTCTCCAACAAGACCACACCCCCTCATCTTTCCCAAACAGCCACCGACTGGAGACTAAGTATCCAGAGTCTTATGTGAGACATTTTCTTCAAACCTCCACAGTGGCTTTTCTTTGGCAGATTTAAAGAGAGCCAGCATAGATCACTGCCCCTCTTTGCCTCCTTTGCACCTCTGGCATTGGTTCAGGTAGCAGGATCATGAGAAGGACTTCCTGATACCTTCTTTACTGTCTCAGGGAAGGAATAGATGCCATTCATTCATCCACTATGGATTTTGCTGCTGGATAAACCATTGAGCCCCATCTATAAAGATAGAATTACATGAAGGCTCAAGGATAAAATATGTCTGTGAGGTGGAGAGCAACTTGCTGAAAAGTTGCTGGTGTAATTTCCGAAGGCAGTCGCACTTGAGTTAGTGAAACAGTAAGAAGGAGCTCCCTTCTGAGATCACGATGTAGACACCCTGGTTGCTTCTGGGAAGACTGGTCCCTCACCCCTCACCTTCTGGAGTCCTGCCAGCCAGCTTACAGTTCCTTTGCTTGCAGATGCATCATTGCCTTAGTTTCCACGTGACGTCATCCCTGGGTGCATGTCTGCGTCCATCTTCCCTTCTCTATAAAGACATCAGTCCCAGTGGGCCTAGCATATTGCAATATGACTTCAGTTAGGTGAATTATATTGGTAAAGATCCTCCTACCATACGCAGTCATATGACGAGGTACAAGAGTGCAGGCAGGAGTGTGCCATAATGCAACTCTAAGCAATTGTTCGGCCCAAAAGCACCATCTTAGAGCAGGCAGTCTCAAGGCAAGCATGTGACCAGTTTTACTGGCTTGGCTGTGCATGGAGAGCCAGGCCTGGAGACATCTGGCCTCTAAGCTTCTCTACGGATGTTCACCAATATGTCTCCTTTATGTTCCGTTCCAATGGCAGCCAGGTAGAGTCCCACCTGGGTTTGTTTGTACTCAGCAAGTGTTCACAGGCTGGGCTAGGCCTCTCTTCAGGCTGGAGCTAAAGATATACAAGGCCTGGAAGGGAAATGTTTACATAGCGGGTAGTCACTTGCACACCGCCTAAGCTACTGCAGTTGTGATGTCTCGTTTCTTCATTCAAGTAGTGAGGACAATATTATGTTTAGATACAGATACATGATTCAATAGAGGTCATCTCTTCACAGCTTGATTCCTCTCCCTCCTTGATTCCTGTGGTTGGAGTTCTGACCTTATGTTTGTCTTCTCACAGCCTGTTGCCATGGTGATGATTATAAGATAGAAAATTTCTACACCAACTTCAAAACACCCTGAAAGACATGAAGAAAATGAGCAGGATAAAAATGTGTTCTTAGTGGAACACAAAGCTCTGATAATTCTGAGGAGGAGGAGGAGGAGGAGGAGGAGGAGGAGGAGGAGGAAGAAGAGGAGGAGGAGGAGAGAGAGGAGGAGGAGGAGAGGGAGGAGGAGGAGGAAGAGGAGGAGAAAGAGGAGGAGGAGGAGAGAGAGGAGGAGGAGGAGAGGGAGGAGGAGGAGGAAGAGGAGGAGAAAGAGGAGGAGGAGGAGAGGGAGGAGGAGGAGGAAGAGCAGGAGGAGGAGGAAGAGGAGGAGGGGGAGGAGGAGGGAGAGGAGGGGGAGGAGGAGAAGAAAGATAGCTCAGAGTTACAGAAATGGCATTAATGTTTTAGGATATGTCAAGTGGTTTCTGTTTATCTAACACATACTACATATTAGAAATTGGCTTCGGGATTCAAAGAGCAAGTAATGTTTGTGCTAAAGAAGTATGTCCTATTGAAGAAGTGTTTGTCCTAGAGATAGTTGATTTGCTTCTTGGGTCCCTTTAGCCCACTAGAAGACATGCCTGATATCCTGGGAGAGCACCACAATCCAGTCTTAGGGTAAAGGGGACACGGGCCTGCGTAGCATCTGGTGACATCCTCTGTTTTTAGTGTGTGGAGGCAGGGAATATCACAGAAATCAGGAGAGAAAAGCTTTTGTTCTGTATTTTTCATCATCAACAACAAAAAACACGATGCAAATGAACTAACCCATGTATTGTTTGGATGTCACAGAGCTAGCATCCAAGACTGAATGAGATGGTGTTGATAGATGCCTTACCTAGTACAGGCAAGCACATATGACTGACCATTCACATGTGTGCATAAATGTGTGTGTGTGTGTGTGTTAAAGTAAACATTTTTTTTCTCTTCTAATATTTCTTTCTATCTTTCAGATAAAAATATACACCCTGGAAGAGCCAGACGCCATATCTGTTAAGGTGGAAAAGCAAGTGGACAGTCCAGCACACTTGGCTTACCATCTCCTGTCCGACTTTACAAAGCGGCCTTTGTGGGACCCCCATTACATGTAAGAACGAATGTAAATGCTTTTCTTAATCGAGCCTGAAAGATCAGCTCAACTGTAGCTCTTCTCCGCTGCTCAGTGCAGGCTGCATTGTTTCAGACATTTAGAGAGGTTCTAGAGCTTTCTCTGCCTAGGCTGCTGCATGAGGCTTAAAAATCAAAACAATTACCACATTCATCGGCTTCTTATCTGCACGGAGCTGGCATAGGTACTCAGCATCTGTTGTGATGTTACTGACAACTTCAACCTTGACTTTGTCCGTTTCTGAGATCCAGCTCAACCAGGCTCCGTAGCACACTCATTTGCTTCCCACCCAAACCTCATTGCTCTTGGGGTAGCCAGAGTCTTCCCAGAACTCTCTTCCTGCTGAGCCACAACTCTTAGTGAGAAGGCGCTAAGTTGGCAGTGAGTCCTGGAGGGACATGATGCTCTCTGCTCTCCCCGTGTGACCCAGTCACGCCCGTTCCCGTCCACCCACTTTTCTCTCACAGCCTCTGTCTCACTGTTTCTGGAACTCTCTCTTCCTTCCCACTTTGCTGGAATGTGGTTGATCATACCTGTTTATGGATCCTAGATCTGCATATACAAACACTTTGAATAAAGAGTGGTGTGTGTGTGTGTGTGTGTGTGTGTGTGTGTGTGTGTGTGTGTGTGTTGGGGCGTTGTGTCAGCATCAAGCATAGGCAGGTTTCTTTAACTTCATTCTTTAAATAGTATAAAAACTCTCAACGTGTCATTTACATTGCAGAAGTGATGGAGAGATGATCTGGAGCATACTGAAGGGTGTGCGCATGTTATAATAAAAATAATGTGTAGCTGTATGTAAGGGACTTGAGCACCAAAGGTTGTGTTGTTGCCACGGGTCCTAGGAATGATTATGAATCTCTGAGCCGTGTATGCTGTACCCAGCAGTGACAGAATATGTTCAGGCCCAGCCTTCTAGAATACAGAGCACTCCGGAATCTCAAAGACAAGATGTCCTGCCTTTCAGCAACTTCTTTTGCATTCTTCTCTCACGATTCTGGTTCACTTGGCATTCCATTGAAATGAAACATGAGCAAATTCAGAAGCCAGTGAGTTCATTTAAACACAGCTGACTTGTCTATCGACTTAAGACTCGGGGTCTGCACAAAGTGTTTGCACTCAACTCTCACAATAGCCCCCTAGATAGTGTTATCTACACCACACAGATGAGATGACTTGTCTAACATACTGTGGCCAGTACACAGCAGTCTGAAACAAAAAGGCAAGTGATTTAGCATCAGGGTTGCTGTTCGCCCCAGCACACTCTACCTCTTTCCCTGAGTGCTTGGGCTGGCTTTTCACCCCACTTGTTCTCAAATTGTTCTACTGTTCCTATAAAAAAAAGTAATTTTATGAAAAGATTATTACCTTCCTCTGGAGTTTTGAGGGAAGCGACCTGGGAGCCAAACAGCTGGCACCTTTCTGTCATAAGCAAAATTACTCCTTCTGCACAAGTCAGCCTTCAAGCGGTGTCTATGGGGGAGGAGTGGTCAGTACAATAGGTGTATATATACGTCAAGAAGGAGAATAGGCCAGTCACTAAACAAAGCTTCTGTCAGGTAGAAAGTATTGTTTGAATGTTGTTCTGTTCACACAGATCTTGTGACGTCATAGACCAGGTGAGTGAAGATGACCAGATCTATTACATCACCTGCTCGGTGGTGAATGGAGACCAACCCAAGGACTTTGTAGTACTTGTGTCACGAAGGAAGCCCCTCAAAGACGAGTGAGTATGTCTGCCTCATGCGATGTCCCAGCTCTGTCTGTTGGAGACTAGAAACGCAAGGAGATGAAGACAAGAAAGCCATCATGGATTAATCTAGTCTTCAATCACATTCGTTCTTTTTTTTTTTTTTTTAATTCATGAATCTTAATTTACCATTTTGATATCCATTCATGTATTGTGAGCTGTGTGCAAAGGACCCATGGGCATTCCAAAGCAGCGTTCAACTGCTCAGATACTAAACCTAATATCTGAAAAACCTTCAAGACCCACCCTTGGTTATCAATAAAGTCAGCAAGAGGGGTGGTGAGCAGAAGTCGACTTAGCCTTCACAAAGGCTTTGCATTATCGACCTAAAATGGCCCACTGTGTGATAGGGCCATGACCCAGAATTTGAACACGGCCTTCCCATGTACACTGAACCACACAGAACACGTGATCCAAAGAGTGTGTTCCAGATAATCTCTGCACACGTGTGGACTAATGTACATGCGACTCGCCGTAGCATCTTCTATTGTGTCATAGGACAGGACAAATACCTCGATACTGATCTTATAAATTATGATAAATCCACAACACCGAGCAGTGTGTGACCTCCAATAAGGATAAATAAGTCATGGGGCGCAAGCATAAAAATGTCTCAACATGTTTATGGTTAGGTGGGAAAATCAAGTTCTGGGCTCTATTTGCAAAGTGACTATCTTTGGAAGACAATCTCATGCGCATGTTTGCTAATGCCACTCATACCCATTAATAAAATCTAGAGAGCCACACAGCAAAAGATAAATAAGAGCAGCCAATCACAAGCCAGGGAATAGGATTGGAGCTAGAGCAGACGGAAGGGCCACTTTTATTTCCTTGTCTCTGGTATCCATTTATTGTTTGAATGTTGCTTTTTTTTATTAAAAAATTGACTGGAAACTGACATCACAACCTGTTGGGGCACAGAAAACCTTCAGCGGCCTGAGCCTCACCCTCTATACTTGAATGTCTCTGTAGAGAAGGGTTTCAGAACTCACTTCTGCAGGGACAATGAGATTGTCCCAAGGACTGGGGGTGTAGGCAGCACTGAATAACTTGCCTAGCATGCAGGAGGCCCTGAATTTAATCCTCAGAACTACATAACTACAGAGCTGTCCTGTCTAGCAACCGCTCCCTCAGAATCACGTGTGCTCTCACCTTTCAGCGACACCTACACCGTGGCGCTCATGTCGGTTTTGCTGCCATCTGTCCCGCCATCTCCACAGTACATCAGAAGCGAGGTCATCTGCGCCGGGTTTCTCATCCAGGCTGTCGATAGCAGCTCGTGCACCGTACGTTTGATGACATATTTGTGCCTTAATTCATTCTCAATGGGAGACCCCTTCATTTCCCTCAGATCGCCTATTTATCACAGTTTTATATCGTGTGTCTTCTCTAAAAGACTCCTTTTCCCTCCTTCTAAATTCATTCATCAACAGCTCCAGTCTCTTGCTTGAAAGTTCTCCAAGTCAATAAAAACTCAACACGATGTGTTTTCTCTTTGTCGCAGGTAGCATACCTGAACCAGATGTCAGACAGCATCCTCCCTTACTTTGCTGGTAATATTGGTGGCTGGTCAAAATCCATCGAGGAAGCTGCAGCCTCTTGTATAAAATTCGTAGAGAGTGCAACTCATGATGGACTTAAAAGTGTGTTATAAATGGTCAACTCTCGATTACCAGTAATTTCATTTACTGGGTTTAATTCCAAGTGTGCCCTTAGCCCTTTTACTTGGCAAGATTTGGGGCCAATCAATGACTTAATATCAGCCTAAGCAAAATGCAGTTCTGAAGAGATTAAAGAACCAAAGTGTATTCTGCTGATTTGGAGACAAACTACAAGATCTCCAAAGCCCCACTGTACAGACACTTGGAGATTGCCTGGATACAATACCACATGATCTATAAATGACACAAAATTAGTTAACACTATCACAGACCGCTTTGGATTACAGAAGCCCAGTGTGTATCCTGAGATGATGAGTTTATAAAATGTGAAATGGTGGGTTAAAAGCTGATGAGTGTTTAATATTATTCCACAGGCATCAGGCACCTCTGTCAGGGGTCTCTGGGAAGATGTATTCCGTGTTTTAGAACTTTCAAATTAGGAAGCATTAAAACATAATGGAATCCAATCAGTTTTTTAATAGGAACGACTTTACTCTTGTCATTTTACATATATTCTTGGTAGATGGCCAATTTCTTATCTATTTCTATATACACACATGCTGAGCACCTGTAAAGTGTGATATTACAGAGGGAATATTAACTGAGCACCTCTTCTTCGTATCTATCCCATTAGTACTTTATCTCCCAGACGCCAACATCCATCATTCTGCACCATTATGTGTCTTAACTCATAAGACCAAGCAGAATGTGTGAAGTTAGCCGCCCTCAGAGGATGACTTTTACAAATGAAGGAGCTCTCCATCAGAGTTGAGGAGACAGGTTAGGGCCATCCTGCTGTAAGCTCACCAGCTCTCTACCTCTGCTCCCCTGCCCGCTCCCACATGCCCACTCAAGTCTGGAGCTGGTTACAGTTTTTATTTTACTTATCTGTCTTAAGGTTTTTCTGTATGTGAACTTTAGACCTCATTCTAATTCTATAACTTACTATTTATATACTGTAAGAGCAGATGCATAGGACATTCTGGAACTAAAAAGACTTCTGGAAATAGTTTAATTCTAAAAGGTGGAAGATTTAGTAATGAGGGGCTTATGACACTACAATTTAGTATGCTATCATTTCAGACTTTTGAGATGAAGAAGCTCCTAAATGCTATGTGTGTAGGCTTGGTTTTTGAATTTAGTTTTTGAAACGTTTCCTGAACAGAAACTTGAGTAATTTTACTAGCTAATGTTAAGACATAGAGACAGTATGTACTCCAGTTTGTAGGATCCACCTTACCCAGGATGGGGATACATTCTCAGAGCCTTGTCACTTGTTCTAGGCTTGTTCCCATATCACAAACTAATAAAAATCAAGCCATCATAACAATGCACTTATGCTAAAATCTTGGAATATGAGCTCTCTCTCACAATGCCTTACCATGTTGGGCTTACCTTTCTTCCTTCTTCCTGAGGGAGTTAACACAGTGCCTGCAAATACTGACAAGCTAAGCTGAGGTGAACTTTGTAGACACTGTATGGCAGCATTAGCTATGGCTGGCCTCCTTTCTTGAACAGGAACACTGCAGTCTTGTGACAGGGATATTAAAGGACAGACGGGGCAGGGAAAACATTGATGCGTTGGATGTGAGGATGATCATTCATTTTCTGGGCAAGACTAATTTCAACATGCTACACAAAGTGCTGCACGGAAAAGCTCATAATTTATAGTAATAAAAGGGTAAGCTCTAGAACTTACTAATTCTAGAATTTTCCATTGGCTATCTCCGGACAGTGGTTGATGGAGTGACAAGCACACTGGGTCAGCTAGGTGACACGAGCATAGTTTGTACCACCTGCATTCATTGACTTGACATCATTACCCTCACAAATGCCTTAAAACTAAATGAATTTTTAAAAGCTGTTCTTCAGCCACCAGCCCCCTTTCAAGTACTGCTGGTCACACAACGTAGGCGCCAACTGGAATAGGAGGTCTGGGTAGGAGACATGCTCCTCTTCATGGTTTGTTCAGCTCATCCCAGTCTTAGGGAACAAACATGTTTTGCTGTTCTCCCAACTTCATCTAACCTCCTATCAAACAACTCTTTCTAACCTTCCGAAGAGATGCCATTTCTATGCTTCTGAGCAGAGATGTAGAATCCATCTACCTGGCTGTTTCAGGATCATTCTGCCCATCCTAAATTGGATTTTTTTTTTTAGGATCCCTTGTCTTTGTAAGAACATGATACAGGAAAAGACAGCAGCATGCTATGGTCTTCTTAGGCTGTTTAAAAACTAAACCTAGTGTCCAAAACAATGTTACAGTGCATTCATTCATTCATTCATTCATTCATTGTGAAGTACAATAGCTCTTGTGTTTGTATCGTCCAAAAAGCCTTTTTATGACACTTAATTTATTTGTATTCTGTATGATCATCTGATTGGTAGGGACATTGCCACTAACCAGTGTGGAGATCAGAAAAACTTGTGGGACCCAGTTCCCTCCTTCCACCATGTGGATCCCAGGGGTTGGACAGATGTTGTCAGGTTTGGCCATGAGCCCTTTTACCTCACAGTGAGCTGTCCTCATGGGCCATGTGTTTCCAGTCGTTTTACTGAGATCTTTTCTGCTAGGCACTTCTATGCTCTGCAGTTTCTGTAAGCAGTTGGACTGTACTTATTAAACATGAATAAATTGGATAAATGATACTCGATGTTGGAAGACCTGCTATCTGGGAAAGTAAAGCAGGGCAAGGGAGATGGGTGCTGGGAGGATTGATTTTATGACAATGGGAGACAGGTGAGAACAAACCAAAGACAGACAGACATACATACACACAGAGATGGAGAGACAGAGACAGAGGAGTCAGAGACCTGTAGCTACCAAAGGGTAATTCCTGGACAACTCCCAAGGACAACGCTTCTGCCTCATTCTCTCCCCTCCAGTGCCTGGGCTTTAAGCAAATGTGGATATTCGAAAGTGGGCAGATGTCAGCCTGCTGGATATCAGGGACAGAAACGGTTATACTTTAAATGGGGAAGCATTTTTCAAGGCCCTACTAAGGAGCTGTTGGCAGGTGATAGCCCATAGGGAAGAAAGACTCACTCTTGTTTTATGGGGGGGTAGGGTGGGTGTGGCAGGTTGCTCACGATCCACACCCTACACCTGTGCACACGGGCAGCACTAATTGGACTTAGTGTGTTATTTAAATTTTAAAAATAGGACATGAAGCCTACAGTGGAGTGTGTTGGAAGCATTCAGGAGGAACTGGGTGGGAGAGACAGGGTGTGGATATTCATATTTTCTTGTATAATATATAAAACTGTCAAAGAATACATTAAAAACGGGTTTTTAAAGATCAAAAAAGGTAGTCACTTAAAGTGCAGATTTCATTAGAAACATGCTCTCTATAAAGTCACTGAGTAGTCCTAATTACTCAAACAGAAATATTAACAGTTGAACAAGCCCTACATCGGATTTTATTCGTTCATGATTACATATCAAAGTCATGCTCCAATATCACCGTCCTTATACTAAAGCCCACAACTGGGCTGGTTAAAAAGAGAGGGGATTATGGTAGGTTTTCTCTTTTGAGTATTGTGGTATTTTTACAGAATGCTAAAGGTGTTTTAATAAGACTGACAGGTCTTGGGTTTAAAAAGCAGCCTTGTTTCTCTTTAGCCTTCCTGGCTTTCTTTATGCGACCAAGCAGCTCTCTACTGTTTCTTTCCTTTCACCTCTGGCAGAGAAAGAGAACTAGAGGAAGAAATGACAAAATCGATCAGAACGTGATTACCCCGGTGATCAACTGCCTGTGGGAAATAATAACTGACTTTAATAAAACCAAAACAAAGTAGAATGTTTTTAACACAGCCTCACACTATTCAGTTCCTGTTTCCAGTCTGCCCACAGTGGAAGAGTCAGGATAGTCCTGCCATGTTTGGGACTTTGCCAGAGAAACAAAGCAAAATATTGCTTATTCATAAACTGTTTCTTTCATTTGAAAATAACTGGAACCATCGGGGCAGGCATCTGACTCCAGGTCTGAGTGTGCCTGCTCACTCTTTCTGGGTGTCTGGAAGTTGGAGACATCTGAATCCTAGTTCTGAGTAACAGGTCAAGACAAACACCATGTGGCGTCAAGTCAACTGGAAACTCTGACAGAAGTCAGTGCAAAGGGCTGGCTCCTTTCCTGCTGACCACAGTGTTTGCCACTTGCTCAGGAAAGATGAGGTCCAGAGTCTTCGCAAGACCCCTGTGTGGAGCATCCATTTCAGCACACCCTGTCGTTCTTGTTAGGCTCGCAGAACCAAAGAGAGTCACGCAAATGCACGGCTGCTCCTGTCACTTGCAGAGCCTCAAGCAAGATGGACTTCCGTGCCTGATCAAAGGGTCAGCTCTCAGGCCCTTTGCAATCCTGGTCCTAATTCAACCCCCTCCTCACAAGTCAGAGAAAGATTAAAAACTCCTTTCTCACTTTATTACCTGTGCATTTAAAACTTCGCATATTTGCACCGAGACCATCTTTCAGTTTCTGTTTTGTGGCCTTTTAAGAAATGCGATCGGGATGTAAAATAAGTAAATAGATAAACATTTAACAATAGGATGAACCCCCACGCTATTCTCTCCTTCCCACGCCCGGCTTAGATTCTGTGGGAGATCCTTGTATTTCCTGGGAATTATCTGTATGCCTCATTCAACCTGTTCTCCAACAAAACCCAACCACCGTGGGGCTCTCCTCATTGTTCACTTCCACCGTGAGCGGCTGGAAAAACTGTAGACGCATCTCAGTTCGGAGTTCTAATCACTGATACCAGAAGACATCCAGGGCCCTAATGACCCTCTCAGCATGTTTCCTAGTGCACACCAATTCAACTGCTTCTGACTCCTGCAGATCCAGAACATGGAGTCTAGACTCGCCTTCCCCACGAGAAGCTGTCATCCTACAAGCAGGTGTCTTCTCAAACAGTCCCATCATTTCCCCTTCTGCCTCTGCTTCCTTCTTATCATCGGGGCTGGAATCTCTCCACATCAGCACAGAACAATTTCTCTTGCCTTTTCCAGTCTCCCTATTTCCCTCCTACTCCCTAACTACAGTCTCAAAAGCCTTCAACCTTTCCCACTCCATCAGACCTTGTAATCTTAGAGGACAGTTCTGTCCTTGGTCTCTGTCCTGTCTCTACTGCTCCACCACTCCGCCTGTCTCTGGACTAGTAACTCTCACTTCTGCATCTTGTCTTAACCCATCCTGATCCTGACAACTACTTACATACTTGAACTTTTAGCCAGACACTGTCATCTCAAAGTCAGTGTCGTTAGAACAGTCAAATCCACTGCCTGTCCAAGCTAGATCTCCCTGTTCCACCCCAGCAAATCTAATCACTTCTGTGTTAAACAATATTATTAGGATCAGAACACTTTAAATAAATGTAACCGCTAGAGAGATAGACGGCTCAGCAGTTAAGAGACCTGACTCCTCTTCCAGAGGTCCTGAGTTCAATTTTCAGCAACCACATGGTGGCTCACAACCATCTGTAATGAAATCCGATGCCCTCTTCTGGTGTGTCTGAAGACAGCCACAGTGTACTCACATACAGGAGATAAATAGATAAATCTTTAAAATAAAATAAGATGAAATAAACACAATCACCACAACACCAAATCAAACTGCGCTTCTCATATCTGGATATCACCATCTTCCTGCCTCTCTTCTCTCTTTCCTTCATTCTGTCCCCAGTCTGGCCCCTCATCACACCATGTCCCCTTATGGGGAGCAATTCTGCATATCATAGCAATAGTCAGTGTCTCCCAAGGATCTGTACGGTTGTGTAGGACTTTAGGTTATTATTTAGCCATGCTCTCTGTCTGTCTGTCTGTCTGTCTGTCTGTCTGTCTCTCTCTCTCTCTCTCTCTCTCTCTCTCTCTCTGTCTGCCATCGTTGCCTCCATGAACTGAACGAGCTTCCTTATCATCTGTCTCTAGGCTTAGCCATGTAATTCCTAGCAGACATGATTCAGCCAATGGCTGGAAGGGTGTTTTGCAAATGGCCTTGTCCTTTGGCACCTTTGCCACTATCTTGAGACCCACATATTAGAGCTGGTAGCTGGTTTGGGAAAAGGAAGAGATGTGAATGATAGAGTAGTTTTATCTAAGGCCACCTGAGATTTGTGACTCCCAACCAAAGGGCTAAGGGATGCAGACCCTCCAACTTGAGATCTGAGGAACCTGCCCAGCCAAGACCTCTGACTCTCACACGGTTGCACCAAACAGACACTGGTGGATACAGCTCAGAAGACATGACGCTTATTAGCTACCTGGCCTTCTCCAACTAGCTTACCCTCACCCTTTTCCAGCCACTCCACAGAGGGGTAGAACAGATGAATATCTGCCCAGATATAGTGCTTAAAGCTTGTTAGCAAGGCCTTCGTGTCATTTAATTAGGAGATTAAATAGGGCAATAAAGAGACTCCTGAATTACAGATCTGCACATTAGCAGTCAGCTTGCTCCTATCTCGTAAGTGAGCTGACCTCTTGTCAGTCCTTGGGAAAAGCCAGGCTTCTCTCAGTTTGTATCAGGGTCATGTAAAAACCCTTTCTCACCCCTAAGAATGCCCGCCTCTAGGTTTTCTGCTTCCCAGTGTCTAACTTATATACTTTTAGCCATTTTTTTTCTGCCACCCTTAATTAAAATGTAACCTTTACAAAAGCCAAGATTTCTGCTTTGCTCATTGCTATAACCCCAGTATTTGTGTACATACCAAGTTTTCAATAGATTGTGAATTAAAATATCCCTCCCTCCAACCTCATTTTACTGTTAAAGTCTGAAAGTTTAACGTATATTTGTGTCCTTTCTCTTCACAAAAAAGAAGAAAAAAGATGGCAAAATGTTACCACGCATTCACTGAAACACTTTCCAAGTTCTTACTGTGTTGTGGTTTGGATGTGAAACATATCCCTAGGCTCATGCTTCAACATGTAGTGCAGAGCTCAGGAGGGAAGTGCGTCTGTGGGGGCGGACCTTACGGTTCCCCAGCTCAGCTCCACTTCTTCTGCGCCCTGCTTCCTGCATAATCTGCCTCACACTCCAGCACCACACCTTGCTGTTGGACTGTCTCCTCTCAAACGGAGAGCCCGGTAAACCATCTCGCAAAACCTGCATGTAGTCGGGTTCAGCACACAGAGACGGTAGTTAGTCCTCTCCCGTTAGGGTGAGACACACGTGCTACACACGTGCTGTCGGCTATCTTATTCCTTAGCTTTACGTTATCCAGTTTGTGCACTCGCCAATCAGTATTGTTTCTCTTATTAATTTTGATTCCGTGTTCCTATGCAGAGTGTGTGTGTGTGTGTGTGTGTGTGTGTGTGTGCACATGTGTCCTCATGCCAACTCCCATGATGGTCCCTCAGCTCCCTTTCTGCATCTTTGATTCCTCATACAACCTCACTTCTACTCAAAGGGCAACAGTGAAGCTTTTTGCTTTCAGTGATGTGTTCCATTTTATTTGTTCCTGTTCTTCACACATATTTTCAATGGGTGTAGAGTTCTAAAATTGAAAGGATTTTGCTGTCTCCGGGCTTTCATTCTTCCTGAGGTAGTAGATTTTTCTTCCTTTGTTGGTGACGTGCCTCATCTAAGATACTTTTAAATATTCTTATTCTGTTTTCCTTTTATTGAAAATAGATTTTTTTCTTACACAATATACTGATCACATAATATACACCCTCAACTCCTCCCAGTTTCTCCTGACCTCCCCCATCCAGATCCAACCCCTTTCTGTCTTTCATTAGAAAACACACAGGCTTCTAAGGAATCATAATACACAAAAAGGTATGACACAACATGATATGACATGACATGGTATAACATGACATATGACATAACATGATATGACATGACATGGTATGATGTGATAGAACAAAGCTAACACTGGAATAGGATGGAACAAGCAAACAGAAAGAAGAGAGCCCAAGAGAAGGAACAATGAACAAACAAATACTCAGAAAGCCACTTATCCACACACTTAGGAATCTCACAAAAACACTACATTGGAAGTCATAATACATATATGAATATAGCATGTGCATATAACATATTGTTCAAGCATGAGGACTTGAGCTGAGACCTCCACTACCCAATAAAAGTCAGGCATGGCAGTGAAGCCTGTAACCTCAGTGATGGGGGTGGAGGATTGGCAGAGTTAGTCAGATCTCTAGGCTTGGTGTCAGCTGGACTTCCCGAAACAGCAAGTTCCAGCTGCAGTGAGAAATTCTGTATTAAACACACACACACACACACACACACACACACACACACACATGAACAGTAAGCAAATAAATAATAAATGAAGATGTTTAAGAACAATGTTAAGATATCCACATGCAAAAAGGATGGGGTTGGACACTGTCTTAGGGTTTTACTGCTGTGAACAGACACCATGACAAAGGCAACTCTTATAAAGAACAACATTTAATTGGGGCTGGCTTATAAGTTCAGAGGTTCAGTCCATTATCATCAAGGTGGGAACAGAGCCGCATCCGGGTAGACATGGGACAGGAAGAGCTGAGAGGTCTACATCTTTATCTGAAGGCTGCTAGCAGAATACTGGCTTCCGGGCAGCTAGGGGGAGGGTCTTAAAGCCCATGCCCACAATGACACACCTACTCCAATAGGGCCACACCTTCAAATAATGCTACTCCTGAGTCAAACATATATAACCATCACATTCCACTCCCTGGCTCCCATAGGCTTGTTCAAACACAAGTCTATGGGGGCCATACCAAGCCATAGCATAATAAAAAAGTACATTTAGTCCAAATTCCAAAGTCCCCATAGTCTATAGCAGTCTCAACAATGTTAAAAGTCCAAGCTTCAAAGTCTCTTCTGAGTTCCATTCAATCACTTAACTGTAATCCCTAAAGCAAGACAGGAACCAACTGGACAGACTCCAAACTCTGCCTCTCCATGTCTGATTTCAAAGCAGTCTGCAGATCTCCAACTCCTTTTCCATCTTTGCTAACTGCAACAAGCTTCTTTCTCCTGGGCTGGTTCACTCCCTGTTAGCAGCTTCCCTCAGCAGATATCCCAAGGCTCTGGTATCTGCATGCCATAAGGGGCCATCAGATCCCAGTATAGACTGTTATGACATATGGTTGCTGGGAATTGAACTCGGGACCTCTGGAAGAGCAGGCAGTGCTCTAACCACTCTCCAGCCCAAAACATCCTGACAATAAAATAGAACTTATCTTTCTGGTAACCCACCTCCACCCCTTAGGCCTGCTCACTATGATACACGTGGCCTCATTTGTTCATGGCTGCAATCCCAGTGCCTGAGAACAAGTAGAGATTGCATGCTGGGTGGACAAAGTAAACGTCAAGCTTCTCTGGCCTTCCCAGTTGAAGGGCTAGCCCATCACTCCCCCGTCCCATCCTGCCTCCAGTACCTTCCTTGCAGCATTTTGTGTACTTCTCAAACGCTGCCCTCAGCACCCGTTATTCTTACTGTTTTTGGAAGGCAAACTGGCCACCAGCATTGGGACAGTGTGGACTGTTCAGAGAGCACCCATTCCCACTACTCCTGGAGGCAGGCATCTGAGCTCTAGACGTTCTCTGGAGGTGTGGCTGGCACTCCATTTTAAGTGTCGCTCCTTCCCTTAAGCTCCGGGACGTTTTGTCATCCTGTTTCTCCCTCAGCAAAAATAAAAGAACAGCTCCTATTGAGACTAGCAGCGTTGAGCTGTGCAGACGTGAAAACAGAGGCCGCGTTTCTTTTCTTATTTGGTAAATATTTAGCTTTTGAGGCATCAGTAACTAATCACAGCCGCTTCCTTCAGTTACAAATGGATTCAATCAGGTGGAATTTCGGATGAAACTCAGAAACCAGCAGTCACAGTGCACACAGTGCTGCACAGTGGCGGGGCGTGTGGGATATATGTTAAATATGCACGTATTCATCAAATCAGACAAAGAAGCTGATGGGGCTCTGATGAGCATTCTCTCTTCTTACAGTGATGTTTCCTCCCATCACTCTGACTCATCCACAGCAGAACACAGCGAGCCCGGGAGACGGACACAGCCTGTCAGGCCGTCACTGTCTGAGGAACACGCGGTGACTCTCCGGCTAGAATTTCTCTCTTGGAAAACCGAAGGTGAAGAAGAGCTGAGATGCTGGAGCGCTCTTCAATTTTAATATTAACGATTTCCAATTCTTTGTATCAAAGCTAAACAGATCCCCGTTTATCTCCATTAAGGCTTTTATTTTATTATTTTTGAAAACAATATTGTTTTTAAAGGGATTCTAGAGCAAGAATAACATTGACCAATTCAGAAAAGACAAAAGCCTGATAAAATTTTATTCAGTACTCAAAATTACAGATTTTGTGACAACATACAAATAAATTTTTATTACAATAAATTGATACTCTGAATTAAGAGCATATAACAAAATATTTTTTTATTCACAAGCTGAAAGGCATATGGTTAGTTTAGGGGTCAATTTTGATTCATAATTTACATTTGTAGCGATGACTGCCACCATCGGGATCGAGGCACTTCGTTATTTCTAAGTTCCATCTGTTAAGATCTGCTCTTAGGCACGTTGCCTGTAATTTCAGTACCCTGGACGCTGAAGCAGGGTTATTAGTCTGAAGCCAAGCTGGGCTACAAAGAACTTGTTTCAAATACAGACAGACACACAGGCATAGAGAGACATACATACAATACAGACAGACAGACAGACACACAGATCTAAAGGGTATAGTTAATCACTCTGTACTTTCTGATGGAGTGTAGGCGACCTGGCCCCCGTCAAGGTCAGAGGCATGTCTGTAATACCGGCTGCCTCCACACGTGCCCGGATTTAATCTCTAAAGGCCTGCTTTGGAAAGTAACCTTGAGATGGCACTTGACTGTACCGATTCTTATCAGAAGTTAACGACTCTGGGTACTTTCGTCTTAGGTCTCTGGGGCTTCGGCACATCCAGGTCTTCGTAGTCTGCACTCATCCCCTTGGCCCAGCGACCAACTGTGACGATTCGATCTGTAGAGGGATTGAAAAAAAAAAAATCAAGATATAAAAACAACAGTAATCAAATGCTTCCACTTAGAGTGGTATCGGTTTAGCAAAGGGACGAGTTTTGACATGAATAATCACGAGGAGCGACGACGCCATCACAAGAGAGTGAGCAATTCCGTAATTGATTAGAATCCTTGATTTCCGAGTACCACAGGCAATTTCTTATCCCAATTAGGGAAATGCAGGAGCTACTTTGCAATGCACACATTGATGAGGGAGCTCCTCACTCCTTCCTCAAGCTCATCACCGAGGACTCAACGATTCCAAGAGCCCGTGAACAGCAAGGCTTAGGAGGCACCCGTTTTAAATGCACGAGACTCCACCTGCGAAATTACCCAGCATCTGCTTGTCAGTTTTGCCATTTGGGAAGTGGCAGTCCTCCCGGGAGGGAGGTGTCACATCCCACTCCATCATTTCAGTCTCACTGCCCACCCCACGGAAAGATGGTCTCCTTCTAATCTAGTCCTCCAGATCGTAAACAAGAACTGATTTTCACATTTAAACATCTGGGCAAGAAAGTGAAACGGGGAGGACTCAGCCGTGGGCTCGGACTACAGAAAATGAAAAGAAACACACTTTCCCTCTAAGGCCCACTACTGGCGTGTCCCACTACCTTTCCTTACTTGTCTGTATGTATGTGAGCGCACGTGTGGGACATATGCACACGTGTGTAAGCACATGTGCCATTCCATAAGCACCACACACCTTGATTGTGAGGCAGGGTCTCTCTCACTGGCCTGGAGTCAACAGGCAGGTGAGGCTAACTGCCTAGCAAGCCCTGGCTCAACCGCCTCTGCTTCCCTGGTGCTCACACTGCAAGCATGCAGCACCACACCCAGCTTTTTAGTCAGTTCTGGGGGCCAAACATAAGTTCTCATGCCTGGGCCACATCCCCAAGCCTGTTTTACTTTCTTTAACAGAAGATTATCTCTAATATCCAACATATACAAGGAACTGAAGAAGTTAGACTCCTGAGAATCAAAGAACCCTATTAAAAATGGGGGACAGAACTAAACAAAGAATTCTCAACTGAGGAATCCTGAATGGCTGAGAAGCACCTAAAGACATGTTCATCATCCTAGTCATCAGGGAAATGCAAATCAAAACAACCCTGAGATTCCACCTCATGCCAGTCAGAATGGCTAAGATCAAAAACTCAGGTGACAGCAGACACTGGCAAGGATGTGGAGACAGAGGAACACTCCTCCATTGTTGGTGGGATTGCAAGCTGTTACCACTCTGGAAATCAGTCTGGTGGCTCCTCAGAGAATTGGACATAGTACTACCTGAGGACCCAGCTATACCATTCCTGGGCACACACCCAAAAGATGCTCCAACATACAACAAGGACACATGCTCCACTATGTTCATAGTAGCTTTGTTTGTAATAGCTAGAAGCTGGAAAGAACCTAGATGCCTTTCAATAGAGGAATGGATACAGAAATTGTGGTATATTTACACAATGGAGTACTACTCAGCTATTAAAAACAATGACTATATAAAAATTCTTAGGCAAAATGGATGGATCTAAAAACTATCATCCTAAGTGAGGTAACCTAATCACAAAAAAAAAAAAAAAAAAAAAAAAAAAAAAAAAAAACCCACCACAACAAACACACATAGGGTATGCACTCACTGATAAGTGGATATTAGCCCAAAAGCTCGGAATACCCAAGATATAATTCACAGACCACATGAAGCTCAAGAAAAAGGAGGAGCAAAGTGTGGATGCTTCAGTTCTTTTTAGAAGGGAAAACAAAAATACTCTCAGGAGGAAATATGGAGACAAAGTTTGGAGCAGAGACCGAATCAAAGGCCATCCAGAGACTGCCCCACTGGGGCATCTCGCCCATATACAGCCACCAAACCCAGACAATATTCCTGATGCCAAGAAGTGTATGCTGACAGGAGCGTGATATAACTGTCTCCTGAGAGGCTCTGCCAGATCATGACAAAAACAGAGGCAGATGCTCACAGCCAACCACTGAACTGAGGACAGGGTCCCCAGTGGAGGAGTTAGAGAAAGGACTGAAGAAGTTGAGGGGTTTGCAACCCCATAAGAACAACAATACCAACTCCCAGGGACTAAATCACTAAACAAAGAGCACACATGGAGAGACCCATGGCTCCCGCTGCACATGTAGCAGAGGATGGCCTTATCAGGCATCAATGGGAGCCGAAGCCCTTGGTCTTGCCAAGGCTTGATGTCCCAGTGTAAGGGAGTGTCAGGGCGGGAAGCTGGGAGGGTGAACATTCTCATAAAAGCAGGGGGAGGAAGGATGGAATGGGGGTATGGAGGGGAAACCAGGAAAGGGGATAACATTTGAAATGTAAATAAAATATATCCAATTTAAAAGGGGAGGGGATATTACCTCTATGTATTATATCTAATCATGGCAAACTAAGAATAGTCTCTCCTCAGAAGTCTGCTGCATGCAGCAGTAAACATTTATGAAGTTCTTAATGATCAAAGATAATATTTCACTGGGAAAAAAATGTGCCAGCAGATGTTGTGTTGATAACACATTTTTAATAAGTTTAACAGCTTTTTACAATCATTTTGGAACCTGCAAAGCACAGCACAAGAGGACACTCAGGATTATGAATGTTGAAAACTAATTTTGTATTTGAGTTTTATCTTAGGAATCAATATGGATAAGCTAAGTAAGAAAATAAGTCCTAGTATAATTAATTTCATCTCTGAGCAAACAGGAAAGCTTGTAAGAAGCCTTTCAGAATCGAGTCCTTTATCTTACCAGCTTACTTCCCCTGAGAGCAGACCTAATGCTCAGGGACTCAGGACTGTGCTGACTGCTCGCGGGAGGTGGTGAGGTCACTGCCATAGTGGAGAAGCAGCTGTCTGCACTCAGCAGTGCCTCTATGAGTTGTTACTAATGGAACTCAGTGAGTACAGAGAAACACCCCACAGGAATCAAGCCTAAGAGCTCACCTGAGTTCTGATTTTCAGGGCAATCTTTCTTGAAATGTTCCACGGAGCCACAGAGTTTACAGCCGCCACCTAGTAAAAGAACAGAGTCACTGAGTACTGTGTCATCCTGAGGGTTTGTAATACTGACGAGCCATTTCATGTCTTACTTGGTCCCACATCCCTGATGGCTGTAAAGGTAGCTGGAGTCGGGAAGCAGGGTGGGTACCGCTACTCCTTTTAGTAACTCATTTGCCACTCTGGAAGTTCAAATCACTCACTGTACCCAGCCGCTCCTTCTTGTACCTGACCTCCTAGTGAGGAGTGGAGAAGAGGAACATGACAGAAGGCACAGAAGTCGAGAGGGGACCCATGCAGAGAGTCGGAGTGGAGCTTTCATCTGGGAATAAAACTTGGAAGCAGGTAAACTTTTGCACCCTGAGGAGGATGTCCAGCTTCTGTCCTAATCCATCCAAAAGTGAGCGTCCCTTCTCGACCTGACAGGTAGATGGGGCTGTCACTTACTCAGGCAAATCTGTTTTTAGTGTCTGTCATCTGGCTGTCCTGCTCACCCGAAAAACACCCCACCTGTCCAATTCAAACACTATTCCAGGATGGTGAGCTACAACATGTGGCTTGTTCCAGAAAGGGTTCATCAGAAAAATGTCCCCTCAGGATGCTAACCTGTCTCCCATGTATCGGATGCACTTCTCTTGCTTACAGCAACAACAACAGCAGCAGCAGCAACAACAACAACAGCAACAACAAATTCCAATCTGGCTAGCAGTACAAAGCCATTATGGCTCACAAGTCACATTCCAGGCCCTTCTTTATGCCAAGGTGAAGCCAGATGAGGCCCTTGACTAATGCACACATTTAACTGAGCAAGATCTAAGATGCCACTGATGGAAAAGTGTGTGACTACTTTACAGAGATGCCAATCCTGTAGGCCCACCAATAGCATGAGACATTCTGATTTCAGCTACAAAACTGTAAAAACTGAATCTCAGAATCAATAAAACCAAATTTCCTCATCTCAATTTTACAACCGGCAGCGACCCACTCCTGCAGGTCTTCAGACACATCAGTGTATACTGCGCGCTCTCAAGACAGGAGCTGAGCCAAAGACAAGAAAGTTACATGAAGCCCCAGGTCACGAGTGAGGAGAAATTTCGGAAACAAATATCACATCAGAAGAGAACAGCCATCCACCATCGTCTCTAGCAGAATGATGTCTCTGACGATGACGTCAACGCACACTGCATGGCTTTTCAAATCTTTTACTATCTGAGATAGAAATTCTCTGCTTCTTTTGAGTTTAAACACCCACAGACCTTTAATATTTTCTCACCAGTAATGCTGAAGCAAGGAGTCTGAGAATTAAGCCATGGCTTTTCCTGATTTATTCATAAATCAGACTACGGGACATGAAAAGCCCAGCAGAGAACATGACTTGGTAAAGACACTCAAGGTTTCATCTTCTCAACAATGTGTTAACAAAGAGGTAAAGTATGTCAGATGGGAATTCTCAGCAACGGCGCACATCCGAGACATTGGGCAATGGCACTCACCGTCAGCATAGACTCCTTTGGTATTATCGGGGCAGGATCTGGACAGGTGTCCCATTTCTCCACAGACAAAACATTTTGCAAAAGGAAATTCACCAAGTGCAGGGTCCACGTTAGCTCTGCACTTCGTCATCTCGTGCTCCGTGGACCCGCAGCGGTAACAAATGCCGGTGCCCATGTCCTGACTCTCTAGTACAGCTGGGCAGTCGGCAATTCCATGGCCAGGTTGTCGACAGTGGAAACATACCTGGGAAAACAAAATACGAGATGCCACAGGGCTAAACTACTCTCCTGGCTTTTTTTAAAATCAAAACTATTTTTATCTTGCATTTTAAAGTTTAAAAAAAAAAAAGCATCAGTGTTGTATCTGTAGGAGAAAGTACTTTCCACATTCCCAATAGTCAAGTGCCATTTTTAACACAGGGGCTTAAGTGCTTCTTAGATTTAATTCCATTAATCTATTAATATCAGTCACAAAATTATAAATGGCTTTGTGGGAGACAGTAGTTCAGATGAACTGAGGAAGCATGAATCGTACATCTTTTACTGAGGATGCCTGAGCCAGAAAACAAAAGGTGTGTTTTGGGGAAGGGTCTCCGTAGAAGTCAGACAATGACTAATTAGGACTTGCATTTTTAAATGTCATAGCTGAATAAAGCTGGGTTCTGTGTCTGCACTGTGAATCAGATCATGAGACAGGAGTTATCCGGGTAGGTCAGGCAGTATAAGCAGCTGGGTTACAATGACTGGAGCCAGCCAAGGAGGCAAGCTTTATCCGTGCTGGGAGGCACTAAAGCATCAGTGAAGTGTGGACAGGACATTATGGTGCCTGAGAGCCACAGTGTCAAGGGCAGCACTGAGAATCACTCCAGTCACTAGGAAGAACAGGAAGGTCAAGAAATCACTAGAACAGCTGCCTGCTCATATGAACACAAGTTAGACAAATACCATGAAAGAAGAGCCCCATCAAAAAGAAAAGGTCAGGTCATCACTGGCCAAATCCTGTTACAAAAAAATCTCCTCAAAATGGGGACTCTGCCACAATATGGCAGGCTTATGCAGGCCAACTGCTCCAAAACATTAAGGCAACAATAATCCAGCACACTTAGTAGTGCCTGGTTCTGCTGCAGGCCCACAGGATGGGGGTTTCCTGGAGTCTCTGAGTACCGGGAAATGATGGCCCACGTTTTGTTCAGCAGGACTGTGGGGCTAGAGAGAAGGCAAGTGTGAGTGAGGTCACGGCCCACTTGGTGAGGGTGGACGGCAGAAGGCCTGGTGGACTCCAGTTACAGTAACGGTTTCCAGGAAGAACAGCAGTGGTCACATCTCACTGCTTGCTCTCTCTAATGAAGTGATGAGCTGAAAGGAAATTTGGGGACTATGTAACTCTGGGGACTATGTTAACAGTTGACTGTCATCGGTTCCAAACAGTAGTATGTGGGGCATCATACTAACCCAAGAGAGAAGTTATGAATGGTGGAAATACGAGGATGCTAAAGAGCAGTAAGTAAACTACGAAGAGGGAGCTACTTACGCTGACTCCAGGACATGTCAGAAATAGCAAAGGGTGTGGATGCTCATGTGAGAGACTTCACTGATAACGAGAACATCACCCAGACTACATGACTCCCAAAAATGGGGCTCTTCTGAGAACTATAGAGGCCAGGAGTGACGGCACATGTCTGCAACTTGGGAGGCATGTCAAGAGGTCACCTTAAGTCTGAGGCCACCCTGGTCTACACAGTTAGTTCCTGGTCAGCCAGAGCTACATAACAAGACCCCATCTTAAAACAAACAAAACCCAAAAAAAAAAAAAAAATCCTAATGACTAACAAGCCACTTCACACTTAGATGGAAATGGTCAAAAGCAAAATGGCATTTAAACCACGAGCAAGTACGAAAAGACTAATCAGAAGCTAAGAAAACTATCATCACTATTTTTTTGTTTTATTAAAAAAGCAACTACTGTCTTACACTATAAAGACTAAAAGTTTATACACTAATTAGTATTATGATCACCTATATCTATTTTCAAAAAATTACAACCACTCATACACAATAAAAACATGGAAATAGGTCTGGACATTAAGAGTACTGGGTGATATTCCAGAGGACCCAGGCTCAATTCCCAGCACCCACCAAAGGGATTGGGGACTCACTACTGTCTGTAACTTTCATTCCAGGAGAACTAATACCCTCTTGTGGCCTCCTGGGCATCAGGCACACAAACTGGATATGCAGGCCATACACCCAAACATAAAATAAAAATTTATATTACCCAATACATACTAAAATAAAAAATTATTTGACCCACAGCCAGACATTATGTAGATAATCTAAATTGGAAATCTCCATCTGTTCTCTCCCCTCAGAACCTGGGAAACCTCACATAAAGTGAGGAGGAGGATTTGTGGGTACCAGAGGAGTTGAGGACACCAGGAGACCATGGACCACTGAACTAACTAAGCAGGGCTCACATGGGCTCCCAGAGGCTGAAGAGGAAGCACTGGGCCCACATGGATTTATACCAGGTCCTCTGCACATTATGGCCATTAACTTGGTGTTTTTGTGGGACTACTAAGAATGGGAGAGGGTGTGTCTCTGACTCCTTTGCCTGCTCTTGGGGCTCTTTTTCTCTTCTTGGGTTACCTAGTCCAGCCTCAGTATGAGGGCTTTTGTCTTATCTTCTGTATCTTGTTTTGATGTGTTTGGTTGTTATCTCTTGGACACCTAGTCTTTCCTAAAGGATAATGGGGTGGATGTAGAGGAGAGGGCAATGGGAGGGGGACCAGGAGGAAAATCTGGTCAGGAAGTACTGGATGAGAGAAGAATCTACTTCCAATGGTAATGGTAATAATAATAATAAGTAATAGTAATAATGATAATTTTTAAAGAACGTGGCAGTAAATCAGGGATTTACATTCACATAGAATGTTAGTGTTCAGCGTATGATAGCACACGCACTTTTTAATTTCAGCATTCAGGCAGCAGAAGTAGGTAGATCTCTTAGAGTTCAAGGCTAATGGGTCTACATAGCTGGATCCAGACCAACTAAGGCTGCAAAGTGAGACCTTTTATTAAACAAGAAAACAAAACAAAACCCAAACATAAGGTAGAAGGTAAATAAAATGTACTTCCAAAAACATCTTTCTGGGCTGGAGAGATGCCCTAGACAGCAAAGTGCACGCCACGAATGCATGACGACCCGAATTCAAGCCTTAGGACCATGTGAAAAATGGACACATTTAGAATCCTAACTCTGGAGAAGCATACGGGCCACTGACTAGCCTGTATAGTCGAACTAGAAAGTTCCAGAACATCGAGAGACAGCAAAAGACCCCATCAAAACAAGGGGGAAGTGGCCTGAGGAAAGACAGATGAGGTTGTCTTCTGGCTCACACACACACAAATAAATGGCCTACACCTGTAACCCCAGCCATCCACACACCAAACACACACAAATATGTGCATGAGCACAAATGGACACACCCAAACACGGCTTCTGGCTAAGCTCGGTGGTCCACACTGGACTCCCTCTGCAGCAGGAGGGTTGCGGTGAGCTTGGGAGCTGTAGTAAGTGCTGACTCTGTGAAGCCACGGTGTCGAGCCTCTCCCAACCTGGGAAGTTTCCCGCCTTAGCTTCTAACATTTATCGTTGTGATACACATTTCTTGAAGACTCCTTAGCTTTCATGTAGATAGGGGGACTACAGGGCCTCTTTCTTGTGAACAAATATCTTATACATAATAACAAAAGAACATCTATTTCTTCCAAGTAATGGGAGCCACCTGAACTTGGGGTATCGAGTATTTTCAACAGCTATTTGGAAAGGTATCACCGTAATACGGTGGTAAGGCAAACCTAGGTTTTGAATTCAGTTTGACTGTCACCTCTCGCTCCAACAAAGTGGCTTTCACCATTATTCAACCTGGACAGAATTCTACTGTTTTCTGCTTGTAGTGTGGGATTACTATTATGTGTGTAATGTTGTTATGACAACTAACCAGTATGCTCTGTGTATGTGTGTGCGCGCACAAGCCTTTAAAAGCTGCACTAGGACTGCAGCAGTTGGGCTGTTAAAACACGTGCTGTGTGAACAGATGAACAATGCTTTCTAGTTACACAAGGAAGTAAATAACATACAGACGTGAACGCACCATTGCATTCTTCTTTGCCGCCTGTCTCTTTAGCCGCCTTTCTTCCCGGCGACTGTCCTTCTTTAAGGCCACTGCAAGTTCTTCCCTTACTTCCCGGCTGTCGGCTGCTATCAGCTGTCCATTGTGAAGCACCTGTGAGCTCTGCTTCAGGTATTCCATGAACCCGTTCACATCTTCATTCGAATACTCTTTTTTCTTCCTGTTCTTTTTGCGTTTTGCTTGAGGTGCATCTTTTCTAAGGGACGGCCCACTGATTTGACACTGCTTATGACTTGGAGGGTTTGGGGTTGCTCTCTCCGCAGATCCCTTCTTCATATCCTCCCATGATGTTGCAGACAAGGGTCTCTTACTATTTGAAGTACTGACTCTAGCCCACCTAGTCATGGTTGGATCAGAGGTACTTAATTGATCTGTAAGATAAGAGTAGGTAGTAATTAATTCATTAAAAACTAAAGATAAACAGATAGGTCAATACTATCAAATATATTCATGGTTTAAACTTTAAACCACTGAAACTCTTCATTTAGACATCGTATGTTGTATAGACATTTCTCTAAAAGTAACTTTGGCATTGATCACAGAGGTTACATTTCAGTTGAAGAAAACAACAGATGCTTGTTTAAAACTAGAAAGTATTATGCCAACAAATGAGTTTTAAATTAGAAATCATATATAAATACTGTAAACGTTCCTCTCAAATCCTGCAGTTTTCCTGCCCATTTATTTTTCTACCATTAACCCCCAGTCTACTTTCTCTTAATCTGCTTGGTTTGCCGTTCAATGCAACAACTTGCAAAGCACATTCGTAAGCACACAAAAGTCTTGTCCTATTCTGTCTTTCCCCTGTAGATGTATAAAAGCAGTCTATAAAGTGACAGTCACGTGACAGTCTTATTAATGAGGGCGATTGTGATTTGCAGTCTAATGGTTTCATATCATTTTCAGCTATCCCATTTTAGAGATTCAAATTGTAAAATAAACTTCATACTAAGAAATTTTGTTTGTGTACCCTTAATAAATATGTATAGAGGTTTACATTTAGAGTATAGATGTGAGCATATTGTTAAAGGAGTGTATTTTAAGACGGATCATTTGACTCCAACATAAAATTGAGTATTTTACTTTTGCATGCTACTTTGCAATTCCTGAGAACGGTTTCTGTTTCTTTCTCAATGAATGAATACACCACACACAATCAAAGGATGATTCCAACTACCGACTTGCCACTTCCAGGGGAGCATCCTGTGCGCCAGGCAACTTAAAGCCTTAGCGCCAGACGTCTGCAGCATGCTTTCAGAGCCAGTGAGTGACTATGTATGCCAGTTTACAGTGCATTGGTCCCCCGTCGCCATGAGGGTGGACCCTCCTCCCGCACACCGGGGATGTGAGGCTTGGGGTGTCAGAAGGGTGACATGGGACCGCTGGGCAGCCCCGATACTCCCGCACGGGCAGCCTCATATCTCCATGCCCGCCCCAGCAGCGCGTCCCGCGGGTACCCTGGTAGGCCTGCGAGGCCCGCTCCCAACTGCGGAGCCGGGCGATCCGACTAGCTCCCAGGCTCTGTCCTCGCCAGCTCCCGCGGAAGTCCTGCTGCAGCCGGCCACAGTAACACCGAGGCCCGCACGTCTTAACCAGTGGTGCCCGAGTTAGCTCCTTACCCGGTGTGAATCCTCCAGAGCAGCTGAGACAGCGAGCCAGAGAAGCCCGGACCCGGATGAGGGCGTGGCCGTGGAAACAGGAAGTGCGTCTCTGCACGTCACTTCCGGCGTGCCAAGCCAGAGAAGTCTGTGTTGTGTTTGTGGGTCCTTCGCTAGGGAAAGTGGGCTTGTGCAAGTTTGTGGGTCGCGTAGTGTTTGCAGGGCGCCCACTGGACTCCCCGGACACAAAGATGCTGAGCGCACAGTCTGTGCTGTCCGAGAATGTGCAGTCTAGCGGGAGATGGACAAAAATCCAAATAAGAAATTGGCTGTGGGAGAGAGCCGAGGCTCAGCAAAGGTGTCAGGACAGTAAGAAAGTCACTGAGTTACAAGTCTGAAAAGACCTTTGAAGCACCTATTGGTTCTGAGTGTGTTGTAAGACCCGGAGTAACGCGACCCACAGAACACAATTAGACGACAAACCGCTGTAACAACAAGAGGTTTACTTCCCTACGTTTGGGGTTGCTCATCCTCGCAGGGAGAGTCAACCCCGAACTCAAAAAGTACACATCTTTTATTCTGTACAGCAGGCAGATTTCAGCAACAACATGGGGTGGTAATGTCGCATTGGTGGGTTACAGTGACCTTTGGATTCATTGGATGAGGGTGTTTAGGTTGATGATGATGTGTATTTGGGTCTTTTCCATGAGACCTTGTGGCTGTCATCCGGCATATTCTTTGGGTTGTCATCCTTGTTTTGTTTCTCAGAATTGAGTGATTAGAGCATGAGCTAGTTATGACAGGACCCTATCTAGGGCTTTCTAGAGGGCCAGTGATGTTAAAAAAAAAAAAAGTCGTTTAGGGGCTCTGAGACTTTTCCAAGACACACCATTCTTAGAATGTGAGACCCTGAGGACATAGAAATAGTTTAAAGTCAAATCAGAGATTTTCCAGTCGTCTCAAGACTGTGAGATCCCACTTGTGCTTGACAAAAACAATGGCCCAGAGTAATTCTCAGAAAAATCACAAATATACTGACAGATAGCCACCTGGCCTTCTAGAAAGCCCTAGATAGGATCCGACGTATGTCATACCTCATGCTCTAATCACCCATTTCTGAGAAACAAAACCCCTCAAGGTTTTGAAATATACAAACAAGGTTCTGAAAATGTAAAAACAAAGTTTTAGTGGACAGGTCAGGCTATACTGACCAAGCTGCTTTAAAATAAAACAAAAATGGCTGCTTTAGGAACAACTCCCCTACCCCTCCCTGTACTGAATTCCAAGAAGAATGCAAATTGTCAACAACCTTACTGCCAAAGTTTCTGCCCCCTTTCCTCCCCCTTCCTCTCCCCTTTCTGAAAATTATACTGCTGACTAATGGTAAAAATAGTAGTTCACCCCCCTCACAAAAAAGTACAAAAGATGTATACTTTTTGAGTTTGGGGTTGACTCTCCCTGCAAGGATGAGCAACCCCATGTACATGGAATAAAAACCTCTTGTTATTACAGCGTTATTATCTATTGTCTAATTGTGTTCTGTGGGTCACACTTCTGAGCTAAGACTCCTCGAGGTCTTACAACACCAGGCCATCAGTATATTCTGTGTTTTATTCTGAGAATTACTCTGGGCCATTGTTTTTATTTATCAGGCACAGGCGGGATCTCACAGCCTTGGGATAACTGGAAAATCTCTGAGTCTGACTTCAGCCATTTCTGTGTCTTTAGGGTCCCCCAAATGGTACTTCAGGATTGCCCTGCCTGGAGCTAATTGAACATTCATTCACACTGTGTAACCAGGGTTCATTTTTCAAGAACATTCTAGTCCTCCATTCTGTTCAGTGAGAAACAGCATGGTCATATACATTTAGTTCTCCATCCGGCTCTATGCATTTTGCCTCTTAAATATCGATTCACTTCCTCTGCCCCTCTGTTCTTCTTGCCTTTTGTCTCTACTGACTGTCCTGTCCCTTGTCTTAGCCTTCACAGTGTTGGCCCAAATTCCTGCAGCTCATCTGGGCAGACATTTTTGCCCCCTGCATAAATTATTTTTCACAAGTAAACTTTTGAAAATGTAAGTCAGAGCGCCAAATCAAATTGGTGCCTTCCTGCTTAAAACCCTTCAATCTTTTCTCACTGTTGGGATAATATTCAGACTCTGGAGCATGTGTTACAGTCTCTGTCCGATTTGATCCTTCCCTGTTGTCTTAAATGACTGCCGTACTTGTTTGGCACCAGGTTTTCATAGGCTGTTCTGATTGCACAATACTCTGGTTTCTTCAATTATGTTCTGTTTCAAGACTTCCAAGATTTTATTACCTAAGCCTCCCAAACATCCTCTCTTGCCAAACAGTATGATAGGCCATGCTTTCTGATACTTTTCACAATGGATTGTATAATAAGCTTTATTATATCCTGATTGTCTCTCAAAAAATTGATTCCCAATCCTTACTATATCTGTTAGTGGATAAAGAACTAAAATGGGCCCAGTTTTCCTTAAAAGGAAAATCGATGTCAGAAAAATATTGTGATTTGGTATAGTAAATGCCACAAATATTCCAGAAAGTTTAAGAAAAAAAAAAAAAAAACAATCCTCGAGCTGTAGGGAAATGAACTGCTTAAAGATGGGTGATGGGACGGGGTGTGGTGGTGCACGCCTTTAATCCCAGCACTCCTGAAGCAGAGGCAGGCAGATCTCTGAGTTTGAGGCCATCCTGGTCTACAAATTGTGTCCCAGGCCAGGCAGGGTTATACAGAGAAACTCTGTCTCTAAAAACAAAACAAAGACATGTGATAATGCCCCTTATATTATAACTTAGGAACTCCAACCTACTAACATTTCAGCTCAGCATGAGGTTTTATTTTCTGTGGGTGCCTAGCCTTGAACACAATGTATACCACTAGATGGCGCATTCAATGAAAAGGTGTCCTCTTAATGCTAAATTTCCTTGAAGAAATGAGGGAACACTACTGTTTTGATGACGATTAGTAGTTGAGTAAGCAAATCGTAGACTAAGTCCTTTGGGATGCATGAGGAAGCGTTAATATTCCTACTAGTAATGGCTATTGTTTACTGAGTTTGTCCACCCAGTATCCTGGGAGGTAGCTATTGGTTTCTCCATTGAAATAAGCCCAGAGAGCTAAAGTCACTCAAGGTCGCACAGGCAGTAAAAAACAAAATGAAACTTTGAACCAAGATCTCAGCCTGTAGTTGTATACTCTCCCCTTTTGAAATACTTCAGAGCATTGTCTATTTGAACTCACTTTAAATGTGCTTTATTGAGTTACCCATGCCCATGTAAGACTTGGGGGATATATTACTTATAATTCAAAAGGTTATAATTTATTCTATTTTACTTACTGATAGAAATATATCATTTCACGACAAAATGTAAGTCAGAAAAATGTTAAGCGAGGAGCCGAGGGTTTCATTATCAAGGGATGTGCTTTATTGTTTATATTGTAAAGCACCTGTATTCGTTCGTGTTCTCTAGAGGAATGGAACTGAGAGAGTCAATATATATGTAATATATATGACAAAAGAGTGCTTTAGAATTACTTTGTATGTATGGAACTCATTATGCAACTCATGCTGGGCTTGAACTTGCACAAACTCGGAATTTATTACCTAGTGTACATGCTATAGCATAGCCAGTCAACAATTGTTGTCTACCAGTGGGAGATCCAGAAATCCACTAGTTGTTCAGAACACAGGCTGGACGTCTCAGCTGGTCTTCAGTACATACCAGAATCCTGAAGAAGTAGTCTCCAGTGCCACTGAAGGAATGTCAGCAAGAGCAAGCAGGCAACGAGGGCAAGTGAGAGCAAGCAGGAACAAGCAGGAGCAAGCAGGAGCAAGCAGGAACAAGCAGGAGCAAGCAGGAGCAAGCAGGAACAAGAAGGAGCAAGCAGGCGACGAGGGCAAGTGAGAGCAAGCAGGAGCAAACAGGAACAAGCAGGAATAAGCAGGAATAAACAGGAGCAAGCAGGACCAAACAGGAATAAGCAGGAGCAAGCAGGAACAAGCAGGAATAAGCAGGAGCAAGCAGGAGCAAGCAGGAGCAAACAGGAACAAGCAGGAGCAAGCAGGAGCAAGCAGGAACAAGCAGAAGCAAGCAGAAGCAAGCAGGAACAAGCAGGAACAAGCAGGAGCAAGCAGAAGCAAGCAGGAGCAAGCAGGAACAAGCAGGAGCAAGCAGGAACAAGCAGGTGACGAGGGCAAGTGAGAGCAAGCAGGAGCATGCTGTTTTCTTTTGTGTCCTTTATGTAGACTGGTGGCAGAAAGGCATAGCCTGGATTAAAGATGGATTCTCCCACCTGGATTAAAGGTGTATCTTTCCCCTTTAAAGGATCCAATTTTTTTTTTAAAGTGGTCTTTCCACTTCTTAAGATTTAATTAGGAAAAACCTCTCACAAGTGTACCCAGTCACCTAGGTTTTAGTTAATCCCAAATGTAGTCAAGTTGACAACAAAAACTAGCCACCACGGCGTCTCATAAAAGACACAGGATCAGAACTCACATGCTGAGTGTGTAACATTTAAAAGCATGGACCGTGTATGTGTCAAACAAAAGGAGTTTCGATGATGATGGACTTTACAAACCATTTCTCATCCTGATGACATTATAAATCCCAGACATTGTAAAAGCTACTGTGAGATTAAGAAAAATAAACAAGTACTTGTAAAGGGGAGTCAGAATCTACAGAGGCACATGGCAGAAAGTCCCCTTCAGTATATGTTTACAGAGAGGACATTTGCATCAGAAGTGGGCCTCAGGCCTGGGTGGCATAGCATGATGTGCCTATATCATAATAGAATCTGAGTCACCATCTTCCAGTCTGTGAGACAGTGAAAGAACGTCTAACATCCATACCTGGGGGAATGTAGAGGCAGGAAACTCCGAAAACAAGTCCCCTGCTTCTGTATGTGAAGCACCACGCACAAGACAAACTCAGAAGCTGAGAAATGAGCCAAGATTGGAATTGCCATCCACAAATCATGAGATGAAATTGACAGTACAATTATCCATTAATAGCTTTCTTGCTTTGTTTGTTGAGAAATAAAACAGACTTGAAATATATACAAAATAACATCCACCATGTTTGGGATAAAAAAATCTAAAAATTCATCATATTCAGGATAAAATTTGAAAGTGTTTTTATGTGTGATAAATGAATTGATATTAAATCAGAGTGATTTAAATTAGTTGGCTAATATGTCTAAAACAGTAATCACTACAGACTAGGAAAAGGGACTGCCCAGATTACGTAGCCCGGTCTGTTACTCATAAGTCTTCAGTAGTTTTGGCTCACAGACATAAGGCTTGTAAACTGACTTTGATCTTGCCTTTGATAGTACCCAACAGAGGCTTATCACTGTCTCGTGATGGGCTCATTATTAAGTGGAGTTTGTGCCACTAGAATTGTGTCTGTGATACAATTCACTGCTGCTAGCAGTTACCATGGAAGGGGATAAGCATGGCGCTATAATCCCAGCACTTGTAAGATGGAAGCTGGAACACAGCAAGTTTGAGGACAGCAGGGGCTACACAGAGAGGTGCTGTCACAAACAAAACCAGACAAAATAAAACAAAAAGCAACAAACAGCAAAACAAAGAATCCCAGAAGACCAGAGCATGAATAAGGGAAGTTTGTGTATCAATACATATATTTTATGTTTACTTCAAAACAAAACATAACTTTAGGGCTGGAGAGGTGATTCAGTTAACAAAAGCACTAGTCACATAAACCTAAGGACTTTTGAAAGACCCCCCGGAGGGTATCTTCTGTCTGACGAGACACGTCCCAAGGAACAGCGAGACCACTCACTTCGGATGCAAGTAGCAAGAGGTTTATTTACACAGGTACCTGGGGCAGCAAAGTCTCTCGGAGGACTTGCGTGCCGGACAAAGGGGCAGTCCCCTTTTTATAGGGCTTGAGGGGCAGAAGCAAGGTACAGAAGCAGAAGCATAGTTACAGGGAGGTGATTGGTTGATTTAAGTGAAGCCAGGGTGAACTGGGGACAAGCCTCAAGTTCTCGGAAAGAGTGGCCTTGGCCCCTCTTCTGGGACAGGGTATTGTTTTTCGTCCTTGCCTTAACATGTGTGGCAAAATATTTTGTCTTCACTCTGGTCCAGGTGGTCAACCGCAGATATCTTGTTTTGACAGGGACTGGGCTGTCCTCTGGCTCACTTCTGTTTCAGTATTTTTCCATCCCTGCCTGTTCTGGGCCTAGCACAAAATGGCGTTACTGCAGCTAAAGCAGGAGGGGGTCTTTCACTTTGATTTGGATTCCCAGAACCCATACAGACGGCCTAGACTGGTGGTGAGCAGCTATAATCCCAGTATCAAGAAGGCAGAGACCGGCAGATTTCTGGACTTTGCCAGACAACTAATCTTTCTCAGCTAGTGGGCTCCAAGCTGAGCAAGAGACCCTATCTCAAAGTATTAAGTAAAGAGAAAATGGTGAGGACAACTCAGGTGAGCCTCTGGCAACGTATACTTTAGTCATACAGTAAGGTTATATTACCTGGTTATCCTAGGGAGATGAGTAAGAAACATCTGTTCACCTCAAATACGGAAGGAGCAGGCACATTTAAAGATTGCTCGGTAAAATGGGCTTATTAAGATTATATACAGGAGCACAAATGGCTTGTGTATGCTGTCACACCAAACAGTCCTTCTAGCCATCTCTACGCATGACATACTTCAGATGTAGAGTGGAGATGTAGTGGGGAAGAATGGATGTGAGAAGAAAGGAGAAGGAAAGACAAGTGGGAGACTCTTGATGTTAGACCTTCCCATCCCATGTGGATGAAGAAGTTTCTGGAGTTCTCTGTCCACCCAGGTTCCCCCTTGGAAAGCCAGGTAGTTGCGAATGCAGCCAGGGCAGAGTACTGGTTCGGCGGTCCTTGGAACTAGGCTTCCCCAGTTTGGCCAGTTTGGCTGCTCCAGTTCTTGCGTGTGTGCACCAGCTGTGTGTTGTGTTTCGTGGTTGTACTCGGTGGAAGGTAGAATGGACCATTTTGCTTCCACCATCCTATGGGGAAGTAGATCCTACCCCACTAGAATGTTATATATCCATTCCTGCCCAAATCCTTTCTGAGGGACAGGCGCTTGGCCAGCCTGGCAAAAGGAAACACTACAAGACCAAGAGTCTCCAAGGCCCTGACTGGATGTATTGGCTTTCTCAAGGCAGCCAGCTTTGCTCAAGACTCATGTAGAATACAGAGGGGGTAGTTGTACTGGCTGGTTTTGTGTGCCAACTTGACGCAGCTGGAGTTATCACAGAGAGAGGAGCCTCAGTTGGAGAAATGCCTCCATGAGATCCATCTATAAGGCATCTTCTCAACTAGTGATCAAGGGGGGAGGGCCCAGCCCACTGTGGGTCCATCCCTGGGCTGGTAGACTTGGGTTCTATAAGAAAGCAGGCTGAACAAGCCAGGGGAAGCAAGCCAGTAAGTAACATCCCTCCATGGCCTCTGCATCAGCTCCTGCTTCCTGACCTGCTTGGGTTGCAGTCCTGACTTCCTTTGGTGATGAACAGCAATGTGGAAAGTGTAACTTTTCAACTTGCTTCTTGGTCATGATGTTTTGTGCAGGAATAAAAACCCTGACTAAGACAGTAGTGACAAGAGAGGAAAGCTGGAACCAGATCTGGTCAAATTGAAGAGTTCTCATTTTTTATCACTTGGAGTTTAAGTACTTTAGTATTAGTCACTGAAAGGAGGAAAGATTAATTTGGATTTTTTTGTTTGTTTGTTTCAGACCATCATGCCAAGGAAAGCACTGTAGAGGAGCTCAGTTCATGGTGTCAGGGGTGCATGGCAGAAAAAGTTGTTCAAGTCAGAGCAGATGGGAAACAGGAGAGTGGGTATCAACCTTAGAACTGGGTTCCACCTCTCAAATATTCCTTGGCCTTACAAGATAGCACCACCTGCCCTGTTGGGGTGGTTTCAGATTCAAAGCATAGCAGTATTGTAAACCGATAGTTTATCATGATAGATTTTTACAGTAGACAAGAAAAACCGAGAAGAAGGTTTTGTATGAAAAATAAAAACCTTGCTTTGGTGGTCATAACCCTCTGGACGGCGATTGCACTTTATTGAAATGTACAGGAGAGCAGAGCAGCAGAAGGCAGAAGCAGATCATTGGCTCCGTTGTTTGAAGCAGAAGTGGGATGTGGGCCGGAGCTGCTGTCACAGCCCCTGTCTCAGGAAATCTGCACATGCTTTTAAGGCTGTCTTAGAATCCTTTCAGCAAGGCTTGGGGATAATAATTATATGTTTCTTCATACACATTTTTGGAAATTTTATTCAGTGAGTATAGGCTAAATTTACAATCACTTTAAAAAGTTTTAAACCATGGGGTTTTGACATAGAACACAGGAATTTGCAATAAAACATATACATAGGCATATATACTTTTAAAAAGCCTGTCTTCTTGTTTCCCGATCAATAGATCCCAGAAAAATCTACAACTCTTCAGACACAATGCTAGAAACAGAATTTTGTTACTTCATATAAACCACGTGGTCCTCATTTTCACCTACATTGTTGGTTTCCTTCCTCAATAACAAAAGTCTTAAGCATCGCTTCTTAATTTCAGAAGTAGGGGAAAGGGATCTGCAGTGTCCAGAAGGACAGGACTGTTAGTAGGAGTTGTTTGAAGTTGCTAAACACTAAATAAGAGTGATGTGCACTTGTATTGCTTCCAGAAAAGGTTTAAGCCTTTCTTCAAATCCTTTGCTTTAAGATGACAAAGGATGGGGTTTGAAAGGCTGATGTCAGAGATGATGAGGCCTTTAACTGTGCTTGCTCTCAGCCTCTCAGGATGTCTCTTAGACTCAAGTCCCTAATCAGGATTGGTGGAAGCCAGCATGCCGGTGCCCCAGAGGAGTGATTACACGAGTCTCAAGGAAATGGCAAGATTGGCAAGGCCTTCTTGCATTATCTGAAGTGAGTACTTCCCCTCCTCCTGTGTCTGAGGAAATGATGCTGGGTGTGAGCTCTCCATTCACGGGGAATGATGAGATCCCATCAAGAAAACATCTCTCCTGTCTCCCAGTACCTTATTAGCTGATGGGATGACAGTCCTTGACTTTAAGCAGCCAGCAGCTTGGAAAAGTAAGTTATGCAGACTCACAAACCACAAATGAGATTATAATCGCCACATAACAACGAATGAAAGGATTGAGGCGGTGGTAGAGATTTTAATACACTGGTTATTCTTGGGAGGTCTCGAGAAAACCTAAATGCAGTGTGTGGCAGCAGCTAGAGAAAAAATTGGGGAGGTCGCAAGTCAGTTCCCATTTTAAAGGGAAGTCTTCTCCAGCAACCTGCAAACACACCCCTCCCACCCTTTCTCATGGGCACACTCACACACACACACACACACACACTCACATACACACACACACACACACACACACACACACACACACACACGGGGGGGGGGGGGGGAAGTCCAAGGGAACACGAGATAGCCTGAATGTTTAGTAAAGCTTTTGGGAACGACTAAATAATATACCTAATCTAAACCTCTGGATAAAAACATCCATTTATGATGTCGGGTGACATAACCTAAGAAGGCTGTAAAATAGAGCAGACATCGCCTTCCAAAAACTCTGGAATAACAAATAAATGAACACGGGGAAAGAAGTCTCATGGATAGTTTAAGAACCACTTATGGGCCAGGCAAATGTAGCAAGCTGCGTTTGATTCGGGGCTGTGATGGCGAGATGTGTGAAGAATTGCATGTGGTCCCCTGTGGAACCCGTGATCCAATGGCAAAGACTGATGTGCCTGGGGGCAGAACTGAGGGGGCCGCACACGTACACACATGGCTGCACAACTGGGCAGGCCAGCAGTGAGCTTTACATCAGAGCATCAGCTGCACCGTGTGTGTGCGACAGTGTGCCCTGGAGAGGGTCTCATTAAGATCAGACCCACAAGCATAGTGTTCAGCCCCTGTGTGTTGCTGTTTTTCCCTTTACTGGATAAACTGTTCTTAAAACTGATGTTTGGGAGGACGCAGAGCGGAGCCTGGCCCAACTGCCAGCCGGAAAGGCAGCTCGTACAGGCTGAGCAACTGGTGAGTGGGAGACCTAGGCTGCTGGGGAGCAGAGGGATCTCTGCGGAGTGCACACGGAAAGGGCACCCCCTGCCCTGACCTGCCCTGTCCTCCCCGATCCAGTGACTGGGAACAAGGTGTACAAGGAACTCAAAAAGCTAGACACCAGAGAATCAAATAACCCTATTAAAAAATGGGGTACAGAGCTAAACAAATCATTTTCAGTTGAGGAACACCGAATGGCCGAGAAACATCTGAGGAAGTGCTCGACATCCTTAGCCATCAGGGAAATGCAAATCAAAACAACCCTAAGATTCCACCTCACACCAGTCAGATTGGCCAAGATCCAAAACTCAGATGACAGCAGATGCTTGCGAGGCTGCGGAGAAAGAGGAACACTTCTCCACTGTTGGTGGGGTTGCAAGCTAATACAACCACTCTGGAAATCTGTCTGGCGATACCTCAGAAAATTGGATATAGTACTACCTGAAGACCCAGCTATTCCACTTCTGGGCATATACCCCAGAGACACTTTAATACACAACAAAGATATATGCACCACAATGTTCATAGCGGCTCTATTTATAATAGCCAGAAGCTGGAAGGAACCCAGATGCCCTTCAGAAGACGAATGGATACAAAAATTGTGGTACATATACACAATGGAATACTACTCAGCCACCAGAAACAATGACTTAACCAAATTCTTAAGAAAATGGCTGCATCTAGAGAAGATCATCCTGAGTGAGATAACCCAGTCACAAAAGAACAGACATAATATGCAGTCACTGATAGTGGGATGCTAACCCCAGAGGCTTGCACTCCCCCAGAAACAACTCACAGACTGTATGAAGTCCAAGAAATAAAGAAAACAAAAAATATACATATATTCACAAAACAAGAAGACTGACTATTTCCATGTTGCGTTTTGTTTTGCATGTACTTTACGCTTATTGCAACTAGTAGGTTTTCAATGCATACTGTCAAGCCCTTGAAAAAAATCAAGTACTGACTAAAAAAATATATTCACATGGTTTTATGTAAAATTTATTTTAATGTCTGAAAAAACAGTACTGACAAAAATGTATAATTTTAAGCAAAAAATGTTTAAAATCTGTACATTTATATTTGTTTTGCAAAATAAAGTCGTTTAAAAAAAACTGATGTTTGGGATGATGGTGATGGATATGAATGTAGGTGTGCTTAGTGACACTGAACTATGTATCTAAAGTGGCTGAAGTGGTAAATTTGCTGTTATATACATCTTACTCCTGGCATTTAGCCTTTTTAGGATTGTTGAGTTTGTTTTTTAAATCATGATTGCTGTAAAACACATTTTCACATGTTTATTTTACTTACTACTTAAAAATCTGTTCTTCAGTTTACAATCAAGTTTTATTCATATGTAATTTTCTTTCTGATCACAATACCATTAGTGTGAAGGAATGTGCTGTTGCCCAACAGGACATTGTTGTTGTTGTTGTTGTTTAAGGCAGGGGTTCTCTGTGTAGCTCTGCCTGTTCTGGAGCTTGCTTTGTAGACCAGGCTGGCCTTGAACTCACAGAGATCTCCCCCCACCCCTGCCTCCAAAGCATGTGCTAATACTGCCCGGCTAGGACATTTTTAATACTTATAATACCTGCTGTTTATTGAGCGTCTTGTGTTCTAGAACTTCCGAAATTATGAATTGCACGACTCATTATACTAGTAACATGGGCAGAAATGCTTCAGGCAGTTGGGGAGATGGGAGACTTAACTGACATTACATTTGTCAAAACGGGCTCAAGGATGTAAAACAGGCAATCCCAGAAGTCTGGCTGTGTGCCTACCTTCCCGGGGTTGTCCCCTGATTCATTTTATTATTTTCCAGGAAAATGTGAAACCGATAACTGATAAACACAGCATTTCCTTCCCAAGCAAAAATACTGCTGAATTTCCTTACAATGTTAGCGAACACATATAGAGACTAACACTGAAAAATATCACTTAAAAACACGACGGAAGCCACAAGAGAGCAAAACATCACGGCAGTGTGGTGAGAAAACCTTCACCACGGGGAGAACAGCTAAATACTATTTCTCTTTTTTTTCTTAAATAAGAAGGTTAGCAAAATATAGGTAAGTTGGAATCTGCTTTCGCTAAACGAATCTGACCGGGCATGGAAGGGAACGTTGAGGAGATGGTCCATGAACAGTTTGAGTGTGTGTAGCTTCAACAACATCTTGAAGAAGGAAAACTTTCCACCTGTCTACCAGCGAGAGGCGTGACTGCGCTGCCAATTACTCTGTTGACTGATGAACGGAACGCATTTCAAGTCCTCAACAGCAGCCCTCTTTGATTCATTAAAGTCTTCGTGCGCCTCGTTAATCTTAATGGTATAATCTAGCTCTGATTGAAGTGCACCTGAATGCGGTTAGTGCCTTGTCAGTACTGATGAGTTTCTGGCAATTTAGGCCATGGCCACGGAGTGCTCACATTCTCCCTTGCTCTTTACCTCAGCTCCCTGCATGTCTGTGTTAGCAGAAACAGCCCAGCTTCTGCCTCGTAGGAGCCTGCGCTCCTCCTCTTGACCATTTTCATAAACTGCCTTTATGTTGAGTTTTGTACAAACAAGTGTGTGTGTGTGTGTGTGTGTGTGTGTGTGTGTGTGTGTGTGTTGCCGAGATTCAGCATTTCTTCCTACGAATCATCAGAAGGGAGGCGTGTACTGACTGCCTGGATTGAATGCATTATGGGAGACTGGGGAGTGAGTCATAGCTAATAAAAACTAAGTGAGAAGACCAGTTCAGTGCATTTATGTTTCATAAAACTAATTTTAAAACTCTTTTTAAATCTTGCCTTTAGAATACCACAGTTGCATCTTTTTAGATTTGTGTGTGTGTGTGTGTGTGTGTGTGTTTGTGTGTGTGTGTGTGACAATTCATACATGACATCTTAAGGCTTCTATTGTGATAAAACACTAATAAAAAGCAGCTTCAGGAGGGAAGAATATGTTTAACCTTACAGTTTATGAGTCCATCACCGAGTGAGCACAGGACAGGAACTCAGAGCAGAAGTCTAGAGGCAGACCAGGGACAGAGGGCACGGAGCGGTGTTTCTCAACCTGTGGGTCCCGGACTCTTGCGTCCAAAACACTGTTTCCGGTACAATTTATAACAGTAGCAAAAACTGCCATCATGAAGTGGCAACGAAGATGACTATATAGTTGAGGGTCACCACAACATGAGGAAGTGTACTATTGGGCCACAGCATTTGGAAGGTTGAGAGCCACCGCCATACAGGAGCACTGCTCACTGGTTCACTTCCCATGGCTACCTCATGCTACTTCCTTACAGCAATTTCCCAAGGGTCTCAGGCCGTGGGCTTTGTCATGACAAAGCCTTCCTTCTCTGGTCCAAGTACAAGTATTTACTGACAATGGGCAGTGTGTACAAAATTAACAACTGTAGCTTCCTCCTCCCAGTTTATAGGCAGAGACGGTTCACCTCCAGGGACCTCTGAGGAGAGTAACTAACCCCTCCTCCCTGTGATATGCAATTAACACACCAAGGTTCCAGACTGGGAGGCAGTAGGCTGTGGGTTGATGTTAAGGTGATATGTGATTGGACAGTGGAGAGAGGTAGGCGGGGAATAGTCTAGGAAACCGGAAGAGGAGGAGAAGAAGGAGAGATTCCAGCAGGAACGAAGATGGAGGCAGATGTGGATGTTTCTCTTGGCACATCTCTAGCTTGATGAGGTTACTATTTCTAAGGGTTTCTATGGGTCTTTTAGTCTCAAATAGAAGGCCAATTTGTATCTTTGTTCATTGGTTGTAAGCTTCTGTGTAGAAGGTTTGTGGATAGAGAATTTAATATATAAGCCTGCTTGATAAGTTTCCGGGCTGTGGATCGTGTTTGTACCGGGCGGTGGAGGAAAGGAACATGCTGGGGTAGTGGTCTTTCTTTTATGAACTTGGATACCCTTGTGTTTAGTATATAGATGTTAAGAGTTGCAATGTCTTCTTCTGTTTTTTCTTTTGATGAATATGTAGGGTTCATCCATATCTTTTCTGATTAGTTTTGACTTGAAGTCTGTTTTGTAAGATATCCTTTAATATCTGACATTTTTGATTGCACAAACTTGCTCCTTAGGTCCATTTGCTTGGACTATCCTTTTCCATCCTCTTACCCTGAGACAATGTCTATCCTTGATGTTAAGGTGTGTTTGGTTTTGTTGTTGTGAAAGACCCCCGGAGGGTATCTTCCGTCTGAAGAGACCCCTCCCAAGGAGCAGCGAGACCACTCACTTCGGATGCAAGTAGCAAGAGGTTTATTTACACAGGTACCTGTGGGCACACAGTCTCTCAGAGGAATTGTGCGCCGGACAAAGGGACAGTCCCCTTTTTATAGGGCTTGGGGGGCAGAAGCAAGGTACAGAAGCAGAAGCATAGCAACAGGGTTTTAATTGGTTAATTTAAATGAAACCAGGGTGAACTGGGGACAAGCCCCAAGTTTTTGGAAAGGGCGGCCTTGGCCCCTCCTCTGGGACAGAGTGCTGTTTTTCGTCCTTGTCTCAGCATGTATGGCAAAATATTGTGTCTTTACCCCGGTCCAGGTGGTCAACCGCAGACATCTTGTTTGGCAGGGACTGTGGCAGAAATATGGCTCCAAGGACACAACTCTTGGTACTAGTTGGGGGCTGCAGCTTATCTGAAAGCTGGGCTTGTCTGAGTGTCTCCCTTTCTTTGTCTATTGTAAGCTGGCCGCCCACCGGTATCTTGCTTGGCCACCTGGGACCCTGACCTAGCCTGCCCCTTGTGTGCACAGCCTTACAGACATGGCATTTACTGTTGCTAAGCGGGGGTCTTTCAGTTGTTGTTGTAGTTGGTATTTGTGGATACAGCAGGCGTATAAATCCCATTTGTTTTTTAACTCTATTGTCAGTATGTGTCTTTATTGGGAAACTTACATCATTGTTATTGAGCAGCCTTTGTTGATCGTTGTCATTTTATTGTGGTGGAGTGAGGATCCCCCACCCTTTTGGTTTGCTGATCTGGCATTATTTATTCCTTGCATTTTCTTGGATGTGGTCAACCTTGAAATTTTCTTTTGTAAAGCAGGGTTTGTAGACAGATGCTGCTTAGATTTGGTTGTATTGCAGTATGGTTTTGTTTCTCGATCTATTGTAATTGAAAGTTTTGTTGGGTATAGTAGTCTTGGCTGGCATATATGATCTCTTAGAGTTTTATAATATTCATCCAGGCCCTTCTGTCTTTTAGAATCACCATTGAAAAGTCAGATGTTATTCTATAGCTTTGCCTTTAGATGTTAGTCTTTTTCCTTTTCATCTTTTAATATTGTATGTGGTTTTGTTTGTTTAGTGTTTTGGTTATTTTGTTCTGAGAGGAATTTATTTCTTGTTCACTCTACTTGGTGTTCTGTATGCTTCATGTACTTTGATAGGCATCTCTTTCATTAGGTTAGGGAAATTTTTTTCTATGATAGTGTTGAAAATATTTTCTGTGCCTTTGATCTGAGTTTCTTCTCTTTTTTTAAATTTTTATTATTTATAATTAGATTAGATCTTTTCATAGTGTTTCAAATTTCCTTGATGTTTTATGTGTGGACTTTTTTTTTTTTTTTTTAGATTTAACATTTTCTTTGACCAAAGTATCCATTTCTTTTATCTGTCTTTAATAGCAATGGTTCCCTTTTCCAACTCTTGTACTTTGTTGGTGAGGTTTATTCTGAGATGTTTGCCTGACTTCCTAAATTTTCATTTCCAGTTTTTCTTCAGTCTGGGAAATAATGATCTAATACAATTTCATGTTTTGGGCTGTTTTCACCATTCCATTCTACTCTTTATGTTGTTGTTGTTTGTTTTTACAGACTTGACTTCATTGGGGGATTTATTCACATCCTCGTTAGCATCCTTGAACATATTCATAATGCTACTTTGATGTCCATGTCTTGTGCTTTGGCTTTATTGCATTTCCCAGGGTTACTGTAGTAGGGTTTCTGGGTTTTGGTGGTTCATGTTGTCTTGGGTGTTAATGATTGTGTCTTTGAGCTAGTATCTAGACATCTGGGTTTAGGGTGGTTGTGATTCTATGTATGATAGCTGCTCTTGTTTGTATTAGGTGAGTGATTTATTCCTTGGTTTCTGTAGCTATCCATGGATCCTAGGTGGTGTGGGGCATTGCCTGGTAGAGGGTGCTTTTTAGTCCCTGTCCTATGAGGTCATGAGGGTAGGGAACAAAGTAGAATATGTTTTTAGGCATTGGGGGATGATACAAGGCATGAGGATGGGTTAGAGGGGAACAGTGAGGAAGGAGGAAAACTGCCATGAAGTTCAGTGGAGTCCAAGGAATGGAGACAGAAGGAGGACAGGCTTCTGCAAAGTTGGGGACAAGAATGATGTTTTGCAATGGAAGACAGCAAGGAGAGTGAAGATCACCTACTTGATTCCCAGATTGGTGTGGGCAGCTGGATCCGAGAGAGAGACAGAGACAGACAGAGACAGACAGAGAGAAAGGTGGGGGTAGAGGGAGAGAGTAGAGGGAGAGAGAGGGAGGGAGGGAGGGAGAGAGAGAGAGAGAGAGAGAGAGAGAGAGAGAGAGAGAGAGAGTCTTAGAACACTGCTTCAGGTTAAAAGCATCCCTTTGTGTTGTTACTAATTTTACTTTAACATCTGTGCCACTCTGGACAATTCATCCTTGCCTACAGATAGAGGCTCACACCCTCTGTTATTTTCTGTAACCTTACTCTTCTGATATCATTCTCTGCCGTCTCTCCTGTCCCCAGCTACAATCAGACCGCTTTTCTTAACCACAAAACAGTCCCCCGCCTCCTTAGAGAGTGGGCTAGAGAGATAGCTCAGTGGTTAAGAATGCTTTCGTCTTTTGCAGAGGATCCAGGTTCAGTTCCCATCATCCACACAACAGCTCACCATCATCTGTAACTCTAGGTCCAGGGGATCTAGCACTCTCTTCCGGTCTCTTCAGGTACCCAGATGTATTTGATACACTTACAAATATGGAAGCAAAGACTCAGACACATAAGGCCAAAAGTTAAATGTTAATTTGCTTTAATACTGAAAATTAATGAACTTTTTCAGTACTTAAAAATGTCATTTAATTGTCGTTAGCTGGCCTGCTGAAGGTCTAAAATGATACTTATCTTCATTTTCCTGTATGTAATATATACATTTGCTGCTTTTAAGATAGTCTTTATTGAATTCTCATTACTTTGTTGTAAAATATTTTTGTGTTTTTTGTTTTCTCTATTCTAGTTCTAGAATTTCTCAGGTGAATAGATTATAGTTTTCACAAAATTTGAAGAACTTTAGCCATTTTTTTTCATAATGAAACATAAGACTAAATGTGGACATGCCCATGTCTCTTTGCACATTAAGGCACGGCTTGCTCACCTTTCATGATCTTTTCCAAAGTTAATACATTTTTTAATTTAATTTTTATTTTTACACTCAAAATTTTATCCTCCTTCCAGCCCACCCTCCTACTGTTCCACAGCCCATATTTCCTCTCCCACCCTGTCTCCAGGTGGCTGTCCCTACCCCACCCATCCCTCCAGACCTCTTAACTCCCTGAGGTCTCCAGTCTCTGAGGGTTAGGTGCATCTTCTCTGACTGAACCCAGACCCAAGTGTCCTCTGCTGTATATGTGTTGGGGGCCTCATATCAGCTGGTGTGTGCTGCCTGGTTGGTGACTCAGTGTCCGAGAGGTCTCAGGGGTCCAGGGTAATTGAGACTGCTGGTCCTCTTACAGGGTCGCCCTTCTCAGCTTCCTTCAGCTTTTCCCTAATTCAACCACAGGGATCAGCAGCTTCTGTTGTTTTTTTGGATGCAAATATCTGCATCTGACTCTTTCAGCTGCTTGTTGAGTCTTTCGGGGACAGTCATGATAGGTCCCTTTTGGTGAGTGCTCCAAAGCCTCAGTAATGGTGTCAGACCTTGGGGCCTCCCCTTGAGCTGGATCCCCATTTGGGCCTTTCTCTGGACCTTCTTTTTCTTAAGCTCTTCTCCATTTTCATCCTTGCAGTTTTTTTTCAGACAGGAACAATTATGTGTCAGAGTCTTGACTGTGAGATAGTAACCCCATCCCTCACTTGATGTCATGTCTTTCTGCTGGAGGTGGGCTCTATAAGTTCCCTCTCCCCATTGTAAGATATTACATCTAGGGTTCTCCACTTTGAGTGCTGAGGGTCTTTTACTTCCCGGGTCTCTGGTGCATTCTGGAGGGAACTCTCAACATCTTGCCTCCCGAGGTCACCTGTTTTTTTCTTTCTGCTGGCCCTCAGGGCTTCAGTCCTTTTCCCCCACCCAATACCAGATCATGTTCCCCTTTCCCCCATTCCCTTTCCCTTCAGATCCCTCCTTCCCTCCCTCCCTCCCCCCTCCCCTCCCCCCTTGTGTGGTTACTTTTGTCTCCATCTCAGGTGGGACTGAGGCATCCTCACTTGGGCCCTTCAGCTTGTTAACCTTTTTCAGTTCTGTGGACTGTATCTTAGGTTTTTTGTAATTTTTTTTTTTTTTTTTTTTTGGCTAATAACCACATGCTAGTGAGTACATACTGTGCATGTCCTTTTGGGTCCGAGTTACCTCACTCAGGATGATATTTTCTAGTTCCATCCATTTGCCCGCAAAACTCATGATGTCCTAGTTCTTAATGGCTGAGTAGTATTCCATTGTATAAATGGACCACATTTTCTGCATCCATTCTTCTGTCATGGGACATCTGGGTTGTTTCCAGCTTCTGGCTGTCAGAAATATGGCTGCTATGAACATAGTGGAACATGTGCCCCTGTAGCATGGTGGGGCATCTTTTGGGTATATTCCCGACAGTGATATTGCTGGGTCTTTAGGTAGATCTATTTGTAATTTTCTGAGGAACCCCCAAATTGATTTCCAGAGTGGTTGTACCAGTTTGCAATCCTACCAACAATGGAGGAGTATTCCTCTTTCTCCACATCCACACCAACATAATTTGGAGCCCGCAATAGTCACCAACATCTTTCCATTGTGGGTGTGTGTGAACTCCAGCATCTCTCAGTACTGTACTTCCTAGGTCATGGTCCCTGTTCTCCAGCCCCCAGGGATGCTCTCTGCTAGCATCCCAGAGTTTCCCACGCACAAGGACAACTAAAGGGTCAGGCCACGATCTTAGGGGAATTTTAAAGCAGCCATTTAGACACCTTTCTCTGCTGCAGTCTTTTCTCAGACTTAAACTCCTGGGGCCCACCTGTTCCCCCTGCCTAGGGAGTCACATCAGAAGTCCATTGCTAAAAAGTCTTGTAAGCTCTGGGGGAAAAAATAACACATTACACACACAAAGGAGTAACTTTGTGCCCAACCATAGAGTTTTCAGCACAAAGCGTGGAGATCAAAAAGCAGTGGAAGGAAATCATTAAAGAGTTAAAGAGAAGGAGAAAAAAACAGAGAATGTAATGTTTATTGAGCCAAGTAATTAGGTTTATGCTTTCCAAGCGAGACTTCAATCTCTTTAATATATTCCAAATCAATAGTAGATTACATTTAGAATTTTTATTGGAGGGAGGCACCGGGTATTGAACACAGAGTCTTGTGTGCATACTAAGTATATTCTTCAGCACTGGGCACTGCAGCCTCTGAGACATTGTCAAAACTGGAAAAGAATGAAACTATATTGTTTAGATAATCATCAGAGCACATCTCAAATATTAGGGTAAGTCTTGTTGACAAAACCTTTACTTACAAATTTGTGTGTGTGTGTGTGTGTGTGTGTGTGTGTAGGGGGTCCTAAGGTAAAATGTTTCTTCCCGTAGGCTATAAATTTTAAAAAGCAGAAATTGTAGTTACTGATTTACTGGACTTATCATAGTAAAGATCCTGTAAGGCAGGAATTCTCTCTGCCTCATGAAGAAAGCCAAGATTAAGTTAAAAATATTGTCTTTGGGATATATCAAAAATCTTACCTGCAGGTCCGAGAGACCAAATGCCAATCAGTGACCGGTGCCAACTACTGTAATTGTAGCAACTGATTGCTGCGGCCTTCCTTGTTGATATGTAAGAACACAGGCCCCTGGGCAGCATTTTGGGAAGCACCGATTTGAAGTGGCTCAGCTTTCTTCTCCTCCTCGTATTGGCTGGAATCAACTCTTACTCTCACACTCAGAGAGCTTCCACTTGCCTTTTGGATATCTCTCTCAAACGAAGTTCTTTTGGCTGTCTTTAAAACACGCATAGGTTTTATGGTGTTTTATCGGCATTAAGAACAGGCTGCAGCAGGTCAGGAGAAGGGATCACACTTTAAAAATCCCCATGAAGCCTGGCAGTGGTGGTGCACACCTTTGATCCCAGAACTCCAGAGGGGGCGTCAGGAAGATCTCTGAGTTAGAGGCCAGCCTGGTCTACAGAGTTCCAGGACAAGCCAAGGCTACTCAGAGGAACCTTGACTCAAGGTCTGTGATTCTGAACCTCTTTGCAGACCCTGACAGCACAGGATCTTGGTGTGACTAAGAACCAGCTGTGCGATGTGATTACGTAGCCGGAAGACATGGCTTCTGGTTAGGCACTGAATCATTACAGGTCCTTCTACCTCAGCTTCCCCATGCGGCATCTTTCATCACATGCACCACACTGCCAATGTGCTTGTTCTTGCATCAAAGGTCTAACTTACCAATGCTTTGTAAGCAGAATCCTGTCTCTAAATGCCTGGTAACTTTTGGGAGGAGTGGATATCCTCATATGTAGTATGTGTGTGGCTCTGCAAGAAATACGTTGTCTAAAGATGTCAGAAATATATATACATACACATATATAGATAGATAGATAGATATCAGGAAAGGAGGGGAAGTTTTAAAGAAAGCGAGGTAATGGACCAAACGTTCAGGGATATGTGGTAAACCTGGCTTTAGTGATTCCTTAGTGATGAAAGTTTTGTTCTAGGGAGCGGAGCTGCACATGAACTCACTCCTCAGAGCACACTGTCAAACATATAACTTGGGCATGTGCGATCCAGGTGACTTCTGAAGGTCTGAAAGCAAATGGAGCCTTTAATGCAAATGTCAGTGTGGCCGAGAGAGAAACAAACTAGGTATAATACAGAGGAAAAGAAGAGAGAGTGTCGTCAGGTTCTGCTCTGGCTGGGGCTCTTGTGAGATGGCAGACTAAAGGCTTGCTTGCTTCCTCCGTTCACATGCACATGTTTCATGTATGTTTGTGTCAGTTTATTTTTAGAGAAAGGAAACATTGGTATATGTATCTATCCCCTTAGATCCTTCGTGCTTACAGAGCTTTAGCTATGTGCTTTTGCCTTCCTTTATAATTCAGCTCATAAAACCTTTCAGAAGAGGGACCATCCTTGCTGCTGAAGTCCCCTAATGATGATAAGGGAGTATTCAGAGGTTAATAATAATAATAATAGTAATTTCTTTACTTTTCTATGCAAATATGTAAATGACGAATTGAGTACTTCTGAGCAAAATTTTCAAATACTAGGTTTATTTTTTTTATCTCCCTAAAGACCCAACGACAGATACCACTCTTCTTATTACAGAAGAAGCTGGAGATTAAATTATTCACTGTTCTGAGTGGAGAAGTCAGACTTGTACCCTGCAATATGGGTGTGCAGCTAATGAGCTTACCAGACCGTTATTCTCTACTTTTTATGTTTTTTTTTTTTTTTTTTTTTTTTTGCCTCAAGTTTATTTGTAGAGACAGCGTTGACCCTGGTCATCTGCACTAGTGTGTAGGTGGGTGTGGGGAAGTGGTCTGTCTGTCTCCATGTTGGCAGGAGCCTTTTCTATGGGGCCTTCACAAGGGACCTGGACACCTTTGGGAGCCTGGGCTGGAGCTGTGGCCTCTGCCTTGGTTTGAACCTTGGGCTTTGGTTGGCAGAGCCTATGACCCTTGGCCATGTAGCTCCAAACCCTCTTCCCAAGCTTGGGGTGAGCGATGAAAGCCAGACGGCTGAGTTTGGGGCTGGGGCCCTTTGGCATCTTGGGATTGATAGCAGTCTTTGTGCATGCACTCGCTGGCTTTGCATTCTTGGCCTGCATCTTCTTCAGGCCCTTCCTGTGCTTCTTGGCAAAGTACGTGTTCCTCGGGAACTTAGGCTCAAACCCAGTAAGAGATTAGTATCTTTGTGACCAGAGTTTCTTGATGCCATTTCTGTATCATTTGCGGGACTGGTTGTGTGTGGTGTGGTTCTTGGATTTGGCCATGTCTGCACAGTAACCTGAGGCTCCCTACTTTTGCACCCAGAGAACATCAGGTTGGCCTCCCCCTTCATGCTCCACCTGTCAGTTCAAACCAAATGCCTGCCACGCCCCATTCAAGCTCTTTATCACTGCGGCTTGCCTTTTGGAACTTCTACCACATTAAAAATCTCACTCCAAAATTAGAGTCGTGCCTACTAGCACCGGGACCACTGTCTCTTTCTGCACTTGTCCTCGGGGAACATAAGCGGAGACAGGTTATGTGACAGCGCTGGTGTTTTAACTGTAGTGCCTACAATGGGCACTTCGTCCAAAATGCAGCTTGACCCAGGTCCTGCGGTTCAAGCTAACATTCGTCTTGTGTGGAGCAATGTCTCAGTAGTAGTTATGTGAGTGACAGCTCCTACCTTCTTCAGCCTCCTTCAGGTTGTAGGCCTTGAAGCAGGGAAGGAAAAGAATAGTAACACTCAAGAGAAGGAGGCACAAGCTGAGGAACACACGATCGGACTGGTTGTCAATCACAGTCAACCAGTAAAAAGCCTTCTGGACTAATTTGAGTGTATGTTGTTTGGCTTTCAAAGCATACTAAAAATACTAAAAGCATTTTCAGAGCTGTTCTGAGAGTTTCGGTGTATAAACAAAGGCCAGGCCATCTGACGATAATAGAATTCTCACCCACAATTTCTAAAGCAAGTGGCCTGGTCTGGAAATCCAATCTGCAGACTCTGGAGCAATCAGTTCATAGTGGTCTATGATTGACGGATTCCTTGTTCAAACTCAGCACCACTGGGTAAAGCTAAATATTCGTCCCAGACTTAGGCTCTAGGTGTCTTCCTTGTTAGCCCGGTTCTCTGCCTGCAGCTGAAATCAGAACACCAGTCACCACCTTTTGTAATCACAAAGCTTTTTTTTTTTTTTTTTTTTTTTTTATTTCAAATACTCCAGATATTTACTTGACATTTTAAACAAAGCAGGTGAGTACCAGACTGACTAAAACTAGGACCTTGCTTCTAAGGAATCTTTGGGACCCTGCTTTAGAAAATAGGCATTAGATATGACTCTGTGTGTGTGTGTGTGTGTGTGTGTGTGTGAAATGCTGTATAATGTATGCTTATGTTAAAATATATTAAATAAAATAGAATATACAGAATTTTTGTAAGACCTCTTAATAGGTACATATGATAAATGATCATTTATAGCTCTAATTTTTAATAAAATGAATGAACATTACCAAAGCTTATGTAACTAGAATTTTATAATTTGACACTTTCTCTAAAGATTGTAACTAAGCCCAAATTAAGTTTCTGTTCAAAGCAAAGCAATGGGGAAGATTTCCAGAACTTTCCCCATTGTTTCGTTAGCTTGCTTATCACAAAGCTTTTCTATGCTTCCGCTTGCTTGAGTTTACACCAGACACGCATGGCAGGGCCCACCTGCAGCAGCGTGTGCAAGCCGTGCACAGTCTCTGCTTGTTCATGAGTGCATGGTCTTTTGTTACGTTTCTCTTTTCAAAGGAAGTTTCCCCTCGCCGGACTTCTGGGAAATGAATTATTATATTTTCTCCTCATCTCCAGTGATGCCCATAAGGCATGCATAGGGATGCTCACAGTTAACATCTAGGTAGCTGAACGTTTATCCAGTTGCGTCCCCGTGACCTTTCCTTCTTGCTGCTGACCTTCTTACAGACCTTCTTAGCATTATTAAAAATCGGAGACTCAACCCAAGGATATTAAGGAGAGTTTTATTGTAAAGATAGCAGTACCTACAATTTTACACGTTTCCAAGTCTACAAAAACTCTCAGAGCAGAGACTTTCCGCGTCTGTCATTCCAGCAGACACGTTCCCCATCAACTTGGAGGGGTACAATCACTTCCTGCCAAACTGAGGCAGAGGAGGGGGCACCTTGATGTCTTGGCCTCTCTCCAGCTTCTTTTCACAATCCACCAGGTAGTTAACTCCGTCAATAACAATCTGAACAAGCTCAACCTTGAGAGAGAGAGATGGGGATAGAGAGGGGGAGAGAGAGTATGTGTGTGTCAGTCATGAGGAGGAGACTGGAGAAAGGGAAAGGAGGTGGCATTAGCCTGAGTGAAAGCTGTCTGCAGAGCCATGCTGGACAGTTGACCGGTGTATATGTGAACCGTCCGCCCAGCAGAACTTTACTATAATGGGGGCATTGGTGTGAGGGAGTCATCCGAGGCTGGGGTCCAGTGTAGAAGTGGAGAGATAGCTTAGGGTTCTCTCAAGCTTTACTTAGGGTGGGGCTGCCATGAGAACCTCTTTATACTTGAAAATCATTAATTTTCTCAAAAAATATTGAATGTGTGTGTGTGTATGTGGGGGGGGGGGACATATGTTTGACCTCAGAGGACAATATGGGCAGTTAGTTTTCTCATTTTTCCATGTGTTCCAAAACTGAACCTGGATCATCAGGCTTGTGTGGCAAACACATTTCTCTGCTTAGTTATTTTTCCTGACCACACATTTTTTTTTAATTTTAGAGGTTTATTTATTATTGTTTTATTTATCATGTGTATATGTGTGTGCCTGCGTAAGAATTTATGTGTACTGCATTCATTGGAGTGCCCACAGAGGCCAAAGCACATCAGAGTCTCTGGAACGGGACTTACAAAAGGTTGTACCACCACATAGGTACTGGGAACTAAGCCCTGGTCTACTGCAAGATTAGCAGTTCCTCTAACTGGTAATTCCTCCATGACCTTCACTCCATCGGTCTCTTGAATAGAAGATGATATGAGACATCTGTGTGTTGGTTTAGATACAAATTCTGACCAACGTCTCAACTTTCTGAGCACCAAATATGTTAACAATACAGATATCCTTATTCATATAGTGGGTGGGGCAGGCCTTCCATTGGATGGAGCTCAGTTCCCTTTCAACTGCTTTTCATTCAGAAGGAAACTAGGGCCTTGAGGGAAGGTTGGTCCAGAAAGTCGGTTTACATCTAGTTGAGCCCTTGGTTCCCTCCATAATAGATCTGTCATGTTCTGGACAGGGTGTGGTGAGTGGGGCCCTACTCACTTCTGGTGGGGTCTGTTTTAACTTCAGGAAGGAACTTTTCTGATTTCTTTCATGGGATTATATTCTGTCTAGAGTCGTGACTCAGTTATACATAAAGTAGATTAAAATACCAATCAGAAAATGTTAAGCATATAATGCAGTGTGTTTTCTATATAATCACCAAAAAATCATGGCTTTGGATACCAAAGTATTTTTCTTGCTTTTTTGAATTTCTGTTTGTTTATTTCAAAAATGACATAGAACATTTTTGAAAAGGTATTTCTCTATCCCCAGTCATGTTATTTAATAATATTTATTGCTGGGATAAGATATTATCAGTTGTTGAATGAGTTATAATATAAAATGTGTGCCTTTATAATAATATCTTTTAAAGTTTTCTGAACAATTATTAAAAACTAGTACTAAGAAACTTAATATTCCAAATGGCAATGAAGGCAGCTGGATTAAATATGTGGTTTTAAAAATACCTTTAGACATCTTCCCAGCTTTTATAAACACCCCCTAGAAATTCACAATAGAACACTAAAGTTCTGTCTGGCAGTCACTCTGCAAATTGGGAGAGCAACTTGCTGCACACTCCGACGAGTTCTGACTCACCTCACGTGTGGTTCCCAGGCAGCAATGAACCCACTGTTCTTTGTGTCACAGAAGTCCCTTGGCCTTTTAGGCTGCACTAAAACCTTAGAAACCATTAAGAACTCAAGATGTCAAAAGGAAGATGGTACTGTGTGGTCTTTGACATGGGAAATTATGGGTCCGGGAGAGGTTTCCACACTTTGCCACGCTCAGAGGGACAGACACCTGTTCTCTGAGTCCATGGGAATAAAGCACTGTTGTCCTTTAACATCAAGACGCTCCTGCTCCTGGAGATGACTAAAATAGCTCCCAGAGGGCTGGTCCATATCAGTCCCACTGTGGTTCCTTGGCTTCCCTACAAGCTCTCAGAAGGGATTGCGTATCTTTCTTGCATTGTTTTCCGTGCAAGGGAAACATAAGAATGAACAGTTAAGCCAGGACTCGGTGGGAGGAAACGAGAGAGAGTGAGTGTAGTGGGGCCGCTGAGGCTGCCTTTCCATGTCCTCTTCCTGTCAGGCTGACCTTGTGAGTGCCTGTGGGGTGAGAGAGACTTTACCTCTGATCTGCCGATGCGATCGATGTTGGAAATATCATACACGTCCGCCACGGCTGCGGTGTCCACACCTCCCGTGCCACGCTTCTGGAGCCGCAGGTTCTCCAAGATCTTAGAAAAGCGTGGGTCCTAGGAGGAGAGAGCCTGTTGAAGCCATTGAGCAAAGATGCTAAAAGGAATAGGGACGGTTGGTAAAGTATGTACAGCACACTTGGGCACTTGGCTTAACGCCTTCCGGCGTCTAATGAAGTGACTCTTACTTTCACCCCATCAAAGTCCATTTCTGGTGCTATAAAATGTACTTTATCCAGAGGATGGTGGGGCCTTTACTCTCAGTACTCCAGAGGCACAGGCAAGCGGATATTTAGGATACTGAGGCCAGCCTGGTCCACGTAAGGAGTTCCAGGCCAGGTAAAGCTACATATTGTCTTGAGAGGAGAAAAATGGTGCCTGACACCAGGTCACTTATAAATAACAGAAGCATGTTTGGCTCACAGTTGGGGTAGGAAGTCCAAGAACATGGCACTGGTGCCTGCTTGGTATCCGGTGAGGATGACCCTGTTGAATCATGATGTGGCAGGGGTCACACACGGTGGGACAGAGCACGCATGCTCTCTTGGCTCTTCCTTCTTGTACACCCACTCACTAATCCTATTATGGAGAACAAGGCTGACCTCAGCAATTCTAATTACCTCGCGAGGTTACACATGGCATATGAATTTGGCGATTACGTTTCAATGTGTGTGTGTGTGTGTGTGTGTGTGTCTGAATTTGTCAGTGTCTGACTCCCAGTTTATCTTTCTATATATACACACTTTTTTTTTTTGCACATGGATGCCAACTTTCGTATTTTGCACTATACACTGGTTTCATTGTTAGAATTAAAACCATGAAGTCAAATCACTTCAAATCGTTTTCTTAACATTGGAATTTTGAATAACGACAAAAACCCTGCATTTTTCTTGATAGGCTGTATGTCTTTTCTAAAGTTGTTTAAGCTTCCTTGACTTATTTTGTGTGCTGTGGCAGAAGTGACTAGCTACCCATCAGAATATCTCCCCAGCACTGGAGCTGTGGATACAACCACTTGCTTACTAAGCTCTTGCTATCAGGATGAGCAGAAGTGAAGGTTACCACTTCCTTTCTTACACCTTAAGTCTTATGGACACGCCTACCCGCTCCGTCTTCTTTTCTCACTGTCTAAACCATGACAGGACAACGACTGGAAATGAGGAAAATGTCCTAAGCAGTCCTCCACACAGCGCCCCCTACTGGCAGCCTCGGTGAGTGAAGGCGCTTGCTGCCTGACTCGAGTCCTTAGAACCTGGAAGTTGTCCATTGGCCTTCTCTGAGTACCACACACTTCCCACAAACTACACAAAATACAAATAAGGGAAACAAAACAAAACAAACAAAAAACAAAAGCAACTCGCACAAGTGTGGCCTAACACCCTGTGCTGCCCACGTCCTCCCTCCAGGCCATTGTCTTCTCGCGCATGCTCAGATGTAAAAAAACAAGGTGACAGAGACCCAGGAAGCAGAGCACAGCATCCCCCACACCTATCCTAATTTGTTAAGTGATCGAGATTCAAAAATGTTATTTGTGAACATTGTGAACATCCGGGCTGGATCATTTTATGCTAACAAATGCAAATGACTCTAAGCCAGACTCCTCCCCTTTCATCGCTGTTGCAGGTGCCAAGGGTCAGCATTAAGGAATGACGTTTTTCTCCTGCAAAGAAGTCACATCTGAGCTGATCCTGAAGGGACCCAACAGAGCTCCTGGTCACATGCCGTTACCTTACTGAGCTTTGGGATTCTAACGTGGACACCAGCTCTCAATCCAGTCCCGAGGTTCGAGGGGCAAGTCAAAATGTATCCTAGACGTTCATTCCACATGAACTCCCAGCCTCGTTCTTGGATTAAACGTTCTACCTACAGACGGAGTAACAATGAGTAAATGACACACTTCTCAACTATCTGTCCCTTCAGGTCAACCCAAACACCAGACAGAGACAAGGACAGCACGTGAAGGAAACTGTGCTGGATCTAAATGACTTGTACTTGGTAATTCTATTCGAGTGTAAATATGGTTCTTCTTAAATCAGATGGCCATGTACAGCATTTAACATGGTCCCTAGAAGATTTTAAGCTCTCAATGAATGTCTGTTGATACTGTTTCTCATGCAAAGACTGTAGGAGACCATAGGAATTCTCTCCAGATTAGCCTGTGAGAATATTCTGTTATATGCCATCTAGTCCCATGTCCCCGCCCCCCAGTCCCCCATTCTACCTGTCCCATTTCATTCACCCCATCCACTCCTTCTATCCTTACATCATATTTAGAATAGACGAAGAAAATAGACAGTCAACCACAGCCCCTCCCCCAAAGAGAAAAGCCACCCCTTTTGGAAAGCTCTATTCTGAAGATTTGATTCTTAGGAGAAAGAAGTAATCCCACTTTGTAAGTTCCCAAGGTATCTTTTTAAAGATGGGAAATAGCAAGGCTAAAGAGATGGCCCTTCCTAAAGAGCCTTGCAGAGTATCTCTTTTGGATCCCAACACTCATGGTGGCTCACAACCATCTGTCACTACACGTCCAGGGGATCCGAAGACGCCCTCTTCTGGCCTCCAAGGGTACTGCATGCGTGTAGTACACAGACTTTACTGTGGGCAAAACACTTACACATAAAATAAAATAATAATGAACAATATAAAATACATACAGAGGCATGGAAACCAGAGAAGGTTTATTCATATAACTATCTAGAAACCCTGATGGAGTCTTACTTCCTTTAGTCCACGACAGAATCGCTCAAATACGCGTTTCATGTTGCCTCCCTTTTCCATTGAGATCACCCTGGTGTGGTCTTCCTCATTTATCCAGATGAGAAATGTCTTGTCGTAATTATGCCTAATGAAGACAGAAATGTGGTGCTGACTGTTAATTGCATTTATCTCAACACATGGAAAGTCTCATTACCTCGGCTTGATTGCTTCCTCTCACCTCCCCATTCCCCGGATGGCCCTTATCTCTTAATTGTGCCTGAGCAAGTACCACAGAATAATGATACCTCACAGAACAGGGAATAAGACTAAACCCAGCCATTAATGATTCTGGGGGTGTTTTTACACCCACAAGAATACACTCCTTCCCTTTGGTCCTCAAACAAAAGGACAACAGTTCAACTACGATAGCATTTAGCATGATGCCAGGGAAGGGCAGGGGGTGTTTTGACACCTAAGAAACTCAGCCAAAACTTTGTGGTTCTTGACGAGCGACTGGCAGGGATGGAGGGACTCTAGCTGCATCCTAAGAGTTCACAGCCGTTTGCTACATAACCTGGCTGTCTGCCTTCTTCCTGCTCAGATCCTTATAGGTAGAGTTGGGCCAACCTACTATAGGAGCCAAAGAGGCCAAGGACTTTTAGAAAGGATTTGGATACATTAGGCAACCATTTCTCTTTTCAGGGTTTGTCTTAAATTATCAATATTGATCTTTCATTTTATGTTGAATTTTCCTAAGTTCACAGATTCTCTAACTAATCCAAAGTATCTTTTTTTCAGTAATCTGCCCCCATGCATAATTCATGCAAACCAGCTCACATTCCTATACCCCTTAAAAAAACTCACAACACACACACCCCCACATATACCATAAACCCACGTACACACATTCATACACCCACTTACATACACAATACACCCATTGACACACAACACATACACATTCACACACACACTCACATATACTCACACACAAACACATATACTCACACACATGCACACACACACACACATGAACACTTACTCATACACACAACCATGCTCACACACACTCACAGATACACACATGTACACTTATGTGCACATGCACGCATGCACACACACACACACATGCTTACACACAGTTTTAAATTATACGTGGCTTCCCCATTTTACTTAAGCCCCTGAGCCCGGCATGCTGTCAGCTGCAGTTCACAGCAGCCTCAGGTTAGAAGAAGCAATGATCTGAGATCCTTAACACACAGGAACATGTAAAAACCATACCAGATCCCTCTGGCATCCGGCCAGTCCCGGGCCATCCCAGCACATGTTAGTAAAGGGGACACTGGCTTATCAAACAGAAAATGATCCTGTGGGCCAAAGGGGACAAAGCAGAGAGTTGAGCCTGTGAGACTGGGTATAGGCGAGCCGATCAAGTTTCAACTTACAGATCAAGAGGCCACTCAGCATTGTGTCTCAGATTGATTGTGTGCTACAACACCTTGGGAGCTTTTAAAAACAAAAACACCAATGTCCAGAGCTCAACTGAAGCAAGATATCAAGTAGAAGTCAGGGGTCCTTTTAGACAGAATCTCTAACAAGCAGGAACCCCTGGAGACTGGAGAGAGGGGCAGTTGGAGAAAGCCACCGTCCAGGAGGAAGGTCATCCAAAAACAAGAAGCCAGGGCACTGTTTAAGGCAGACGCAGGCTTGCTCTGGACTGGCAGACAGGAGGGTGGCACAGTCTACGCACAAAGGGAGATAAAGGAGTACCGACTAGATAGCTGCCCTGTGTGGCTCCGATAGGACACACTCCACGTAATTTATATCTTTGGAGATCACGGGATCTTGTTTCTTCGTTTCTTGGAGTTTACATCAATATTACTTTTGAAAATAACCGCCTCTTTAAAGCATAGGCTATGTAATGAGACCGTGCTTCCACAAACCCCAAAAGGATTGCATTTTGTCTATTCTAGAGCCAGCAGAAGCCCACAGGTGAGCCGAGGCAGGAAAGAGGAGTCCTTGCAGGCATCTCCGGCTGGCTCCGAACCAGTCACGGAAAGCACCTTAGTTTCCTGCCTCGATCCTCTCAGCCTCTAGAGTTCTCGTAGGGTACTGCAATCATCCTTTAAGCAGGAGTAAGATTGCCACGCCTGGTTGTTTTTCACTTATTCATAGATAACAGGAGGCAGATCCCCCCATTCATCTCTACCCTCCTGCGCCGAGCCCAGTACTCAGACTGGAGTTTCCTCTTCAGACTCTACGCCTGGCTTGACAAGATTTAAAGCTTCACATGGACAAGATCTAGCTGCTCCCGCATGTATGTAGCAGATGTGCAGCTTGGTCTTCATGCGGGTTTCCCAACCACCGGAGCAGGGGCTGTCCCCGACTCTGTTGCCTGCCTGTAGATCCTGTTCCCCTAACTGGACTGCCTTGCTTGGCATCAGTGGGAGTAGCACCCAGTCCTACAGTGTCTTGATGGGCCAGGATGGGGTGATACGGGGGCTCCCCCTTGAGAAAGAGAGCGGGAACGGCTGTGTGAGGTGGGGACCAGGAGGAGATGAGGGCTGCAATTGGGATGTAAAATGAATAAATAAATACATTAATGAAATAAAAGATTTAACACTTCAACTCCTTTCTTACACTGAAGCCGTGGACGGCTAGTTTCAACCCCGGCAACTCTAAGTGGGTAGAGACCCGGGCAGAGCTAGAGGTCTAGCCTCTTTCTCAGTAGCCCCTGGGTGATTTATCACCTACTCACATCGATGAGCCGTTGCTGATCCTGCTCCGTCATCTCAGACAGCTTGTAGTAGCGGCCAGCCAGATCCCCTTTGAGGCCTTCCAGGGCGGTAATGGCCACATTCTCCACCTCCCTTCTCTCTGCCCGGGAGCAGGCTGGAGGCAGGCTCAGCCCGCGGATGCTGCGGCCAGTGCGTACCCGAGAGGACAACACATAGCGCTCATCAAACTGCCCATGAGTGATCTGCGGGGCGGAGCAGAGTGGAGGGTCACCATGTCAGCCACAGAGCACAGTCCCCTGACCTGCAGCCTGCCCGGAAACCTTCCAGCACTGCATCACAGGAGCATGGCTAACTGCCTGATGCTCTGGGAGTTGGTAGGTAACCTTAAGTAAGGTGGGGTCTGGAGTAGGTGGCTTTGGTTGGGGTAAAATCCTGCAGGAAAGTTTAAAATCCCCATCAATTAATCATCCTCTAGAGGAATCATAGAAGAGCTTATTGACCCTCTATCCTTCTCGGGATGTGACGGAGGTAGGCTATCTTGGACTTTCCAGGATTGTCTCACCAAGGGAGCTGTTCTGTGCTTCCCTCTTCTGCCCGTGGATTCAGGAAACCCTGCATCATGGGGGAAAGAAATGGAGCCTACCTTGGATGCATCCAGGTCTGTAGGATGCTTCATCACCCTAGGGTCATATCCGTTGTGCCTTAGTTTGATGACAGGATCAAAAAGGTCAGCAAATACCTGTAAGAAGCAAGAAATATCCTGCAACTGGCTCACCTATCAGCAAACGGCTTTTGCTTTTGTCCCCTTTCTTCTTGAGGGCCCAAGGACTTTGATGGCCTTTGATGGCTTCCTGTGAAATTCTCCATACAACCACGTGCAACATGCACAGAACAGACTAGTAGATAAGAATGAAAAAAAATAAACTTATTCCAGAAACAAACATTCAGTGGCACCTCATTCTTGAGAGAGAGTTGGGCTGCTGGACTGTGTTTAATCTCTCCCCTAAGGATTCTGCTAAGCCCACCGGATGAGAGAATCTGGTGGTTAAGAACTCAAAGCTTTCCACGTGGGCTAGAAGTGGCTAAGCACTTTTGGGGGTCATAAGAGAAAGTCAGATTGTAAGACTCAAAGCAAAACACAGACTGTGGGGAAACCCAGCAGTACAAAGCAAAGGTCTCTTACCCCGGGGTGGGGTAGCTGTCTAGACCCAAACCAAAATGAACCACATAGGCATGGGTAGTCTTTAGCTCAAGTAAAGTCAAGAGAAGTTATATATAATAACAGACTGCTCCATAGCCTTAGACTTTGTGGGAAGTGGAAAGAAAGGTATTGGGATCAAAGGGGGAGCTTTAATCTGAGTCTTGTTATAAGCTAGTGAGCCTCCTGTGATGGTTTGTATATTCTTGGCCCAGAGAGTGGCACTATTAGAAGGTGTGGCCTTGTTGGAGGAAGTATGTCACTCTGGGAGTGGGTTTGGAGACACTCCTCCTAGCTGCCTGAGGATGCTCAGTCTGTTCCTGGCTTCCTTTGGATGAAGATGTAGACATTCAGCTCCTCCTGCACCATGCCTGCCTGGATGCTGCCATGCTCTTGTCTTGATGATAATGGACTGCACCTCTGAACCTGTAAGCCAGTCTCAATTAAATGTTGTTATTTATAAGACTTGTCTTGGTCATGGTGTCTCTTCACAGCAATAAAACCCTAACTAAGACACTGCCATGTTGTTTATTTGGGATGGCCCTGTACTGGCTGGTTTTATGTGTCAACTTGACACAAGCTGGAGTTAATCACACAGAAAGGAGCCTCAGCTGAGGAAATGCCTCCATGAGACCCATCTGTAAGGCATTTTCTCAACTAGTGATCAAGGGGGAGGGCCTGGCCCATTGTGGGTGGTGCCATCCCTTGGCTGGTAGACCTGGGTTCTATAAGAAAGCAGGCTGAGCAAGCCAGGGGATGCAAGCCAGTAAGTGACATCCCTCCATGGCCTCTGCATCAGCTCCTGCTTCCTGACCTGCTTGAGTTCCAGTCCTGACTTCCTTTGGTAATGAACAGCAATGTGGAAGTGTGAGCTGAATAAACCCTTTCCTCCCCAACTTGCTTCCTGATCATGATGTTTTGTGCAGGAATAGAAACTCTGACTAAGACAGGCCCCTTCTTGTCTCTTGATAGCTTTTCTGAGAAACTGCCTTTAGTTCTATGAGAAAAGAGAAAGAAAGGGGGTGGGGGGGGGGGTCAGGCAGGCTGCAGGATTCCATTCTGATGAAGAGGCTGCTCTGAGGAGATGGGTGTAGAATGGAGTTCTGCTACCAGGGTTTCTAGGCACCAAGGGTCCAAGAAATTTGGTGAACCCTAGGAGTTTGTGCTACAGTAATAGAAAGGTAAGTCCCCAAACTATAGACCCACAACCCACCAAATAAATTCAGAAACAAACACTTCAATGTATTTCTGATGAATATATGCCATTCAATTTTATTTAATTTTTCTCTACCAACACCATGCAACTCACTTCTCTTTGAGGAAGGACATTGGCATGGTGGCAAAAGAAAGCATCGTCCCTAGGAAGCTATACATCTCATAATCCCAGCAAGGATTCCTGATGGTTCTAAGGGACTTTCTTTTATTGGAGTCCTTCCTGAGAATGCAAAAGCTGACCCCAAAGAGAGATAAAGATCCCGTGGTAGTACACCTCACCCACATGCAAGATAGTTCCCAACTCTGGAATCAGCAGCCCATAGCCTTACCTCATAGGACTCCTCATCACCAGCCACCATGCCCACAGTCTTAATGAAGGGGTGGCCGGGATTGTCCACTCCGGTTTGGATGCACTGGTCCAGGGTGTAGCCACTGGGTGTCATCTTGTTTCGAAGTTTGGCATAGATGGTAGGGGTGAGGCACTCGGCCATGCAGTTGTTATGCTTTCGGAGGTCAGGATAGTCTGCACTGTGGGAGGAGAGAGGCTGTGGCCAGGAGTCCCCAGGGAAAGTCTATCAAAGACTCAGTTTCTCTGTGGCCTTCAGCCAGGCTCTCTTGATCCAGTGAACACAGAGAAAATTAGAAAGAGACACCTACCAGCCCTGGCTTGAGTATGCCAGGCTGGAGAAAAGCCTGTGCTGGTGATGACTAGAGAAAAAGAAACCTGTGATGCTACAGAAGCTACAAAGGGAAAAGAGGAAAGGAAAGGCCACATACTCTCGGGAAAAACACCCATAGAAGGAAATTAAGTGAAATAAAGACAGAAAGAAGGTTTTTTTTTTTTCTGACAGTTTCCAACAGATCACGTGTCTGGTTGACATTCTGGGTCAATTTAAAGCCAGGAGGACTCACCTTGGGGGAAAGAGCTTGTGCTGTTCCCGGGCATCAGCAGATACCTTCTGCCTGTTCAGCAGGTAGCCAGTGGTCAGGGCACTGGTTCCCAGTGTAGTAAACAGCAGAGATGCATTTCGGCCAGTTAGCAACTTAGAGAAGGCACTGGCCATCCTTCTTCTTGGTTGAGTGTCTGGAAGAAAGGAGCCATATCAGAGAGCATCCTAAGACAGTTTGGGAGCCGGCATGAAGAGCTCCAGGTGAGAGAACAGGCAGATTGCTTTATTTTCTATTTCGGATTTTGTGAATGCTCATCCCATATTCTCCAGTAATTATAGCGAAGAGTCGACAAAAGTTACATATTTCTAAATATTGGACAAACAGAGCATATTTTGGACTTTACAACCACACAACCAGAGCTGAATAGGAGAGGTTTCTGGACTTCTGGGAGGTAATGGTAATGTCTGAGGACCATTGTCTCACTTCACATATCCCATACACACTTGTGTCAGAGGTCAAAGCAACACACAAACACAGGTGATCTTACGAGCAAACGTGCTCTGACTTGAAATATTGAGGTGCCAGCGTTATGTGTATGTGTGGGGTGGAGGATGTCCAGAACTTCTGCTCTGGTTTAGGACTCCTGACAGGGGCTCAAGTTGTTCGACATTAGCAAAAATTCATCCCTTGGCTCCTAACAGACTCAAAATCTTTCTTAAAAATATCATATTTAGTTTAGGTTTTAGATTCTTGCAGATTAAGATTAAACAACAAACTCCCAACCAAAGATTACCAATCACACAGAAAGATAGAGATAAGAACACAAAAGAGAAAAACTAACAGACTTAGCCCTTCTATGATTGAAGGTTGTAGGGTTACCAAACAAGAGCATAGACTGGCTCTAGAGAGATGTTTAAGTAACAAAGTCATTTAAAGTTATTACGTTGTTGAGGATTTATTATGAGAATCATACGCATGACCAAGCAACAAGAGACTATTAAGAATGGCCAGGATATGTTGGTCCATATATATCATTCTGGCTCTTAGGAGTAGGACACAGGAGAACCGCCTTATGTTTGAGGCCAACCTGCTCTGAATAGTGAGTTTTAGGCTACCTAGCACCATGTGGGGAAATCCTATGTAAACAAGCAAACCAAAGAGTAAGAAAGGAAAAAAAAACTTGAAAGAGAATAAAGTTATAGAAATTAAACTGTTGGATATGACACAGCTGATGAAAGAATAAATGAACTGGAAGGCATGCCTCAGGAAATAACCCAGAACGTGGGGAAAAAAGGAAAATCTGAGACAAAGGCTAATAAATATGACTGATAATTACAATGAGAAATAATTGGTCTATTTACTTCTAAGAATCCCAGCATGCCATTAACAAGGTTGTGTGGTCTGTGTTACTGGTGCAGGGGAGGCATTGATGGTAGCAATCAAAGCAACCCTGAGAGACAGCTGAACACCCACGCTGCAGTCCCTTGTGAGCTTAGCATAGAACTCAAGCATTGGTGAACATTTCACTTCAGCCAAGTGAATACTTCCTGGTTCTCTGATTCTGTCTGGGGTGGGCGTGCTATTGTTTCATTGTTGTTTCTCTTGTTTTTGTTTTTATTGTTGCTTGTTTTTGATGTGTAAGGTTCACAGAAATAATTGAATCCTACGCTAAAGGACCAACTGATAAACTTGGGGGAGAGGTTGGACCAATTGTCTCTCCGACTTTTTGATTTGGGAATAGCCATTCTGCTCCCCTGAGACCCACAGCCAGTCTTGGGAAACTTTATCAGACAGAACTTAAACTTGGCATTTGACAGGCGTTACATAACTTTGCTGTGTACAGTTATTGTTCCAATGGTTATGGAAGCTGTATCTGGGGCTGCAACTCTGCTCAGAGGAGGCGTTGGATGTTCAAGATGAGTTGTGTGTACAAAGGTATCCACCAAAGCATTTAGCATTTCACTTTTGCCTGCTTTCTAAACACAGTGGGTTTTGAAACTATTTATTTTTGAGGTCATAATTATGTCATTCATACCTTTCTTTTTCTCCCTCTACACTCTGCCAATAACTCTTCTTTTTTTCAAGTTCATGACTTCACTAGCTGTTGAATGCATATGTATCCATATCCATATATACAATATATCCATTATATAACATATTATATATAATAATGTTATATATTACATAGCTATATATTATATCTCATATATATGTCTATATAAACAGTATCTTTTTGGTCTATATACTGTTATTTGCATGCGTGTTTTCAGGGGTGACCACTTGGCATCGAATAACCAACTGGTGTGCTCTTTCCTGGGGAAAGCTATTTCTTCAGCTCTCAGCATGCATCCCTTCCTTGCCTGCAGTTCTTTGTTTATGGGTGAGGCCTCCCAGACTTCCCCCCTGTCCACTTCAGCATTGTTGTTCTTGTTCAGCTCAAGTGTAGACGTTATGTTGGTAAGACTCTTTGGCTATAGCGTCTGATATTTCCAAGAGACTCAACCTCACAGCAAACCCCCTACACTTCTGGCTCTTAGACTCTTTCCACCACTTCTTCCATAACAATTCCTGAGCCCTAAATCCAGGAACGGTACTGTAGATATATCGGTTATGATGGCTCCATGATGCTATGTTTAGATTGGTTGTTGTTTTCTGTAATCACCTTCATTCACTGCAAAGAGAAGTTTCCTTAAAAAGGTTGGTTTATAAATAGTGTATCTTACAAAACTACTCAGACAGAACTTTTGAGGAGAAAGCAGTCCGAGGCTCACTTGCAATGCTTTTGACACTTTCATGTCCTGAGGATGATCATAACTTAATATTCTTGGGAAAGAGATTCAGCAAAACAGAAAGTGAGGGACAAGGCCAACTGGTAACTTCTCCCTGGTATAAATGTTCTGCCTTTACTGTGGGCTCTGCCAGAGCCAGAGGGGCCAGTAACAACAGACTCTCAGACAGTCTTACAGAGGCACCCATCTGTTGGTTCCTGCAGGCAATGTTTCAGACTGGTCCAGCTTCCTCTTTGGCACATGGTGAGTAGTTACTGGATAGGACAGAGCTTCCACTATACAACGGGCTCTAGTCAGCCAGGATTGCTCAGCAGCCTGAGTCACAATGCCAGGCAGCTGCTTCAGAGACTGCTCTGTTCATCTCTCAGACTGGCCCTGTTTTCTAGCCTTCGATCTCTCATGGGACCTACCCAGAGAACATTTACTTACTCATATAGATTCCAGCATGTCTTGGGACCCCTGATGGCCTATCTCTGGCTTCTTAGCCCAGTAGGAAGCATGCAATTCATTCAGGGGCTAACTCCTGACTGAGGCCTTCTACGTGTCAGGCAGCGTGGTAGGTAGCGGAGGCAAGATGGCAGTTATAAATGTGTTCTTCAGGACTCCTAAGTTTTCTAGGAATGATGGTTAAGAAGCACAACAAATGAAATAATTGGGCATAGACGCTGGAAAGGAAACAAGCAAGGTATTATCCAAGAGATCTTGTACGGTGCCAACTTTCAATAAAGCTGCGCAGGCAAAGAAAACAGAGTGTCTTGATGCTGGACAGACCCGACTAAGAGAAAGTAAGTGACATTGCATCCAGGCAGAGGCTTTTAGAAGCATCAGAACATCTGCACCTGCCCCAACCAGGGCAGGCAAGCAGGAAGACTGTTGTATTCATGACTCTCAAATTCATGGGGACCCTGGGGCTCAGTGGGAAGAGCGGGTGGGTGATGTGCGCTTAGATATGACAGTTACTTATGATTTCCTTGGCATGTTACATCTGGGTAACCTCTTCTCCTTTTATTATTATTGTTTAAATTTCTGTTAGTAAAACAGCCTGGCACTGTGTGCTGTGGAGGAGAAGATGCAGAGATCCACCCACATCAGCACGGAGAGAGAGACTCATGCTTTTCTCCCGGGGTCACAGATCCATTCAGACCATGAAACAAGACAAAGGGTTGGCAGAAAGAGCTAAGAGCTAAGGATCAACCAAACATGGTGGCTTTCACAATTTCATAAAATCACATCCACTTCCTGCAAACATCACTCAGGGCCTGCCATGGAGACCATTGCTAAGGACACAGTTGTCAGCCTGACATTCAGATCGGCTCTAGAACATTTATGAGCTTAAAATTTTTATATTACTTCTAAATGTTGATTTTTTTTTTTTTTTACTCTTGGTCCTATGTGTGAAATTAGATTAAGCTCTTCTGGTAAAACATTGCCATTTTGGGGCTTCTTGGTGCTCTTCCAATCAGGACCTTTGTGTCTCTATCCCCTGGCATCTCAGCCCATATAAACAATGTTTCCTTTTACTTCAATGGGTTGTTTTCCTCTCTTAGTCCCCAGATCACTCACAGGCTGGTTTGAGTTTTACAGTATTTTTCATCTTGCTGGTGAACTTGGCTCTCACACATCTCCCCTCATGTTAGGGAATCCCTCCTGTTCATTGTGTGGTCCTGGTAATGAGGATATCCTTCAAGCCCCAGAAGTTCCATCTATTGGCAAACATCCCTGAGCACGGTTAGCTAATCAGTAAGCATCCCCTCCTTAACTTTAGAGCATTCAGGCCATGCCTCACATAAGGATGCTGCGCTCAACACTGGTTGACAGGGATGATGGCGAGCCATTAAGATTGTAGCCCAAACCACTCCAATTACCTACTGATGTAGTATTCCTCACAAGGACATAACGTTGTGTGTCACATCATAGACATACTTGTGGGGATCCTTTTATAAACAGACTCGGGCTCCCATGAAAATGAAAGCATGACAAGCACAGTGAATGATGGAATGATAGTCAGTGGCTGTGATACTGTTTTTTTTTTTTAACCTGTTGTGATATATTTAATCAATATTTTGCCTGGGAAGTAACATGCAATGCTATTAGGTGGCAGTTCCACTTTATCTCATGTTTCCTGGTCTTTCAATAGTATCGAGAAGCCGTGCGGCCATCAACTTCTATCCCAGTGCTTCTCAGCCTTCCTAACACTGAGACCCTTTAATGTAGCTCCTCATGGTGTGGTGACCCCCCAACCACAGGATTGATTCCATTGCTACCTCATAACTGCGATTTTGCTACTGTTGTGGATCATAATGTCAATATCTGTGTTTTCTGATGGCACCTCTGAACATGTCTTTTGACCCCCAAAGGGCATAGGCTAAGAACCACTGCTCTAGCATGTAGCCTTGTGGAAGTGCTGTATGATGTCTGCACAATGGGAAATTCTCTTGAGATGCAGACATCGGGTAATCTTGCCATCTAGAGACTCATGTCTGTGCTCACATGTAGCAGTCTGCCCAATTCCAAAAGGCAGATGTGTCCTGTTCATGTGTGCCACCTCCTGAGCCTAGGTGTCACTCATGGTGATAAGGAAAACAGGACTTTTGCTACATCCATTCCCAAGGGTACCTCTGTATCTGGCCAGCCACCTTGCTTTGAAAACTTTTTCTCTTCTTTTTCTTTCCTTTTTCTCTTTTTCCTTCCTTCCTTCCTTCATTTCTTCCTTTTCTCTGATATTTTTACATTTTTAAATTTGTTACCTCACAAGACCAGGCCCTGCTTCCAAACTAATTTGCATCCCTTTCGCCATAGTTTCTGAAATCCTACCTATAGCTTGGTTTTTGATGTCTCCATGTTCAGGTTCCCATGTCTAGGAGCGGCTCACCAGCTAGAATGGCCGGTCTAGACTCTTAACTATCAGCCACAACAGGTTGTCAGCTTCCTAGGTACAACCACAGCCATCTTCATCTGGTGAAGATGGTGATCCTGCAGAGGCTACTCCAAAGAAAACGAGCTTCCATGAGCTTCCAAGATAGCACAGAGCATTAAATGTTTTTCTTTTCCCATTCTTCCTTCCTTTTTAAAAATCAGCATCACCATCATCTTCTTCTTCACCTTCACCTTTATTATCATCTTCATCATTTGTCTCTGTCTCACACAGGGCAGGAGGATGATGTTGGAGTCAGATGGGTTACCAGTACTGAGAGTTGGGGAAACAGTACTTACGTCTCCTGCCTCCCCAGAAACCATCTTCCACAAAATATAGGGAAGAAAATTTAAATTATTATCACTACATGTGTATTTAGCCAGTAATATATATCTCAGGGCATCCACTAAAGATTTTCCATCAGAAAGGGGTCTCATCCTTTCACACAGCCAAGCAGACAGAATCCATTTTAGGCATTTATTCAATGAAACAGGGAAGAGGATTTGGTGGCACCACTGTCCCATCACAGAAGCCATCCAAATGTCACTTCATGATTAGGGTGCTGTGTATGCTATTTTTATCTCTATAGTTAGTTCTCTATGTAGCGGGTAAGTCTACAACTCCGGAAGCCAGGCACCTAAGAAAACTATCTTCCCACTGCAAATAGGAAGGCCAACTTCTACTGGCCAAAGCTTCCCTCCAGGTTTGTGTTCAGAGCAATGGCTCTGGGTCACAAAACTGTCTGTAGCCTTACTTGGTTTTGCTGAATCTTTCTGAGACAAGAGCTTGTCTTGCTACATAGCTTACATTGGCCTTGAATTCCCAACCCTCCTGCCTCTGCTTCCAAAGGGTGTGTACCTTTTCCCCCTGCTCTAGAGAATATTACTATGTCTCCCCAACTGTCCTGTGTGCTAGAGGGTGAGAGAAGAGGGAATGCGTGCTGAGCAGGATGAGGACTCTGCAGAGCCAGGCCTCTGTCCCCAAGTAAAGGCAGCGCTGGGAGGCAGCTTTCTTGGCTCTCACACCCACTGGCCCATACTAGATAGGTTATTATCGAATACCTGAGCGGGCGTCATGGGAGCTAGGGTAGGCTATCCAGGTCAGTTAGACTAGCTGCAGTACAGAAATGTTTTCTCCTTTGGATTTTCTTAAGCACTAGCAGCTCTGTGGGTCTCTCTGCTCCGCAGAGTAACACACTCAGTATCGTATAACAGAAATTATTATCACACCGCTTCATTTGTCAATAACACAGAAGAGCAAAAGTAAGGGCTGAAGAGATGACTCAGTTCAGAGCACGTTAGTGCTCTTCCCGAGGTCCTGAGTTTAATTCCCGGCACCCACATGGTGGCTCACAACCATCTGTAAAGGGATCTGATGCCCTCTTCTGGTGTGTCTGAACAACAACTACAGTGTACTTATATACATAGAATAATAAATAAATCTTAAAAGAAAGGAAGAGATGAGGGAAGAAAGAAAGAAAGGAATGAGGGAAGAAAGAAAAGAAGGAAGGAAGGAAGGAAAAGCATAAGTAGAGAAGGCTTCCAAGGTCCCATCTCCATAGGAGGATCAGGTAGATCATACCATCCCGCAGAACAAGGAACCCAGAGACAGAGATTTTTCACAGTTCAAGGTTGCACAGCTAAGATGAAAGCAATCAGTCCAAGTATCCTCTCTGTAAGACACTCATTTAAGTGAAAAATCCCACCATCACTGGCAGGTTTTTACAATAGAAAACATCACAGCATATTTGGATGAAGATGACCCCCTCGGCTTCTCAGAACCAGGGCTGCTGGATGCCCAACTGTTCTCTGTCCTCACTGGTCCCTTGGGAATGAGTAGTTTTTCTCAACCAGGGTTTTCATAGCAAAGTAATGGGGGAAGGTAAAAGTGGTACCAAAGGCCCACCAGCCCCTAATCATGGTGCTGGGCAGTCCTGAGGGGAAACAGAGCCAGAGGGTTTCCCCAATGCTCCCATCAAAGGAAAACTATTGACCACAGAGTGAATATTGTCAGCAGACTGTGGGGTTCAAGGTCAAGCAAAGCAAATGACAATGACAGATTTCATTGGTGGTGATGCAGTTTGCAGGGAGCAAGGGAGAAAGGGGGACAGGGAACATGGCTTTGAAAATAACTTAATCATTTGAAAATTTTAACATTCTACTATATGGCAGTCTCTACACAGTTCTTAAGTCGAAGGAACAAATGCCCTAATGCCTGTACTATATACTAAGCACGTGATCCTAAGGTTTGATGGGTACTGTCCCATTTCATAACCTCTACAACCCAACAGACACCCTCATTACCTGTTTTACAGGCCAGAGAAGTGAAACAGAGAAAGGCAAAGCACCAGGGACCACACTGCCTGCAAGGAGTAGGGCTGGGATCCATGGCCAGCAGTCCACCTTGCCTTTCACGCTCCAAGCAAGTGTCCTCTCCCTGGGGTCATGTGATGAGGGAGTGTCAAGGAGCCCCGAGATGGCTAAAATCTGGGCCTCCCTGTCTGCTAGAAGTCGTGAGGATTGAATGAGCTCTTGGCACAAATCTTGGCCGTTAAAGCTTGGGTGGTGAGGAATGGAGCTTGTCTGGTGAACTTGCTAGAACTGGTGAGAAAAGGATATCTGTAGACCAAAACTGGGCCATGGGTTCTAGAGAAATGGGTTCTAGGGCAATCCTGTCCAGAAACTCTCCTAACGAGAGCCAGAGGGGAAGCTTCTGGGGACGAGATGGAGGAATCCCTGAGGGCCTTTGTGAGCAGTGAGGTGTGAGCATGAAGGGTGTGAATGAATATTGGAGGTAGACTGCTTTCTGACTTGAGGGGTTCACGCCACATGCAGCCACACCCTACAGCTGGGATTCTAGCCAGAGAGCAGCTTTAGCAAGGGGGTCGGGGTTGTGGGATGTTGGGGGCAGGTGCTCATGACCATGAGCTGACAAGGGTTTGGCATGTGGACAAAGGCCTTGGAGCAAAGACCCCGAGTCTGAGCATAGCTTTGTAGCTGTTATTACCCATTGTCTTCAGAAAGACCCTTAAAGGCTACACTTGCCATGTCTCAGTTTTCTCAAGTATTTAGTGATTAATAGAAAGGCTGAGACTGAAGAGTGAGGAAGTGACCCACACCAGGTCTTCCGAATAGTGCTGGGAATCACTCCGGACTAAGCAAGGGTTAGCACCCGACACTCTCCCCTTGTGCTGTCTCGGGAAGGCCACTTCTAGATGCTTTCCAGAGAGTGTTTGAGAACTCCACACACACACACACACACACACACACACACACACACACACACACCTCTACAAACACCCCGACACCAGAAAATGGGCTTTGTTTTAGGTAAGAATCTATAGGCCCTTCACTTGAAGTTGCTGACGCAGACTTCCTGGAGACTGGGCAAGGTCACAGCTGGGCAGCCGCAGCACTTTGCTAGAGCAACATCTAGTTCTTCATAGTTCTTTAGTCTGATCCCCTGCTTTTCACAGGCTCACCTAGACCCATCCTGGTGCTACTCAGAAAGTGTACTGGCTGGTTTTGTGTCAACTTGACAGAAGCTGGAGTTATCACAGAGAAAGGAGCCTCAGTGGAGGAAATACCTCCATGAGATCCAGCTGTAAGGCATTTTCTCAACTAGTGATCAAGGAGGAAGGGCCCAGCCCATTGTGGGTGGAGCCATCCCTGGGCTGGTAGACCTGGGTTCTATAAGAAAGCAAGCTGAGCAAGCCAGGGGAAGCAAGCCAGTAAGTAACATCCCTCCATGGCCTCTGCATCAGCTCCTGCTTCCTGGCCTGCTTGGGTTGCAGTCCTGACTTCATTTGGTGATGAACAGCAATGTGGAAGTGTAAGCTGAATAAACCCTTTCCTCCCCAACTTGCTTCTTGGGTATGATGCTTGTGCAGAAATAGAAGCCCTGACTAGGACAGGAAGATAATGCCTGGGGATAACTGTTCCTCTATCTCTTCCCTGGTTCTGGGTGACAACAGGTGAGGCAGGAGCACTTGTCCTCTACGAACACCCACCCAGACTCTGGCACTTTCCTGCTCACTCAGCCTACAGGGACATTTCTGGTCTGCTCCCTGCTGTAGGGTGTCCCAGAACAGAACAGGGAGACTTGTGCATGCCAGGGCATACATAGCAACCAGGCCACTGAGAGGATCAGGCATCTGACTAGAATGGCAGGGTGGGGGCTCCCCTTGGTACTGAAGTGACCCTTCTGAGTCTAGATGAGGTGCAAGAAGAAGGCCAGAGTCAGGAGTGAGTGAGGGATGCCCTTACATGAACCCCATCTGCCACTGACTAAGGGTCCTTGGTGGGTGATTGGCTGGACTTAGAATCGCCTGGACAGCTCTGTGATGCGTGTGGCCAACCTGAAAGAGGAAGCAAGAAACAACCAGTAACACAAAAGCATTCAGCCTGATTGTCCCAGAATTACAATTGGGAGGGGAAATAAAGCCCCCAGAACATGAGAACAGAGGTAGAAGGATCTCAGGGAAACTCTGTAGTGGCCAAGGAACAAGCAGCCCATGGGAGAAGGGTCATAGCAAGTGTGCTGTGTGTTGAGAACATGGAAGACACTGCAGCTGTTGTCTCTGCTTTCCTATGACTCATTCCTAAATGAAAGAGAAAAAGAAAATCTCATAGGAATGAGTACACATAGTTATGGTTTTGTAACAGCAATGCATCACACACACACACACACACACACACACACACACACACACACACACACACACCTTTGCTTTGTGTGAGCATCAAGAATGGTACTGAAAATTATTCATGAAGCACTAAAGGGTTCGTCCACAGCTATCTATTTGGAGGAGCCCAGGCATTTGTTTTGCTCGTGGAAAGCATCACTTAAGAACATCTATAGTCATGATATAGATGAAGAACGATAAGTGGAAATATGCAGGCATCTGTTTGCACATCTGTAAAAGAGCCTGCCCTATGCATGTCTTGACTTGGCGGCCAGAGCATAGGCAGCTGCCCGGCCACTGATGCTGCCCAGGGAGGCTCAGTGCTTCCTTTCTGTGATGGGTGTGGCAAAGAGGAAGGAGCAGGCTGCAGCTGACACTAAATAAACGGGACCTTTCCCTAACATCTTGGGTTGAGCTTCTCCATTCCCACCCCAAGACTACTACCCCAGTGATCCCAAATATCTAGCTAGCCAGCCTCAGATTTCTCCTCTGCAAGCCTATTCATTTCAGCCTTTTCAAAACCATCTTAAGTGTTTCATTTAATTGTCTTATTTTATTCATCCAAGGACAAGGTGACATCCTGGAATACACCTACCACAAACTTTAAGATATGCTGACCATCCTTTGAGTACCAACATAGCACTCAGAAAAGGAGTTTAGCCACATGGGCTCACTCATCCACATCTCTGTCCTGGCAGTGTCACCAACAGGTTCCTGGCTGTGGTTTCCTCACCTTTCTGAACTTTGACCTGTTGCTGGGATTCTTCATTATATCAAGAAATACTTTCTCAGCCCTGCCCATGTATGTGGCCAATCTTCCTCTCTTCTTCTTCTTCTTCTTCTTCTTCTTCTTCTTCTTCTTCTTCTTCTTCTTCTTCTTCTTCTTCTTCTTCTTCTTCTTCTTCTTCTTCTTCTTCTTCTCCTCCTCCTCTTCCTCCTCTTCCTCCTCCTCTTCCTCCTCCTCTTCCTCCTCCTCCTCCTCTTCTTTCTTCTCCTTCCCTCCTCCTCCTTATTTTTTATTGAGCTCCTATTTGAGCCCAATGGTGCAAGGAGTTTAACAAGCATCTGTAGACTTTGCAAGAAACCTGCCACATAAACTTTATTTGACTGAATGGAAGTCAAGTGGCCTTTTCTAGGTCCAAGTGCCATAACCTGAAACCAGATTTGTCACCAGTTCTGACCCAGGTTCATGTGACCATAGCACCTCACCTACAGTCCAGCCTTGGCCAGCAATCAGAAAAGCATTGCTCTTGTAGGTTCAGACAGCATTGCCTTATGTCACTCCAAGAGCCCAGAAACACTTTTACCACAACCATGCCAAGGCACAGGATTGTCACCTTGGAGCACATGATTCCTCACTGACTCCCAGAACATTTGAGGCTTGTTCTCTTCCCTTCAGGCTTCTACAGAAGTGCCTAGAATTCCAGGACACTTCTGTGCACACTCCACTCTGACATTAGGTACTCAGTGTGCCTGCCAAGTCCAGCCAGGGACACTGCACTAGCCCTGACTTTCTTAAAGGATGTAAGGACTTGCTTTCTCTCTTCCCATTCTCTCTCCCTCTGTATGAAGCTAGGTATAAGAGTGGGGAAAAGGAGAGGAAGGGAGGGGAGGGGAGGAGAGGAAAGAGATCGTCTATAGCTCTTACCAGGAGAGGCTCAGTATCTGTTTCCCTAATGTGAAACAGCTTTAATACTCTTGGTTTAAAAAGCATGCCTTTTATAGCATTTGGGTAAAATTGGGTAGAATTTTGGAACTTTAAGCCAGGAAAATTTTGTGTGGGGGCAATGTATAAGAACATAGCCTGACTAAGCCCAAGGCATTGGGCTCATGTTCACGTCTACATTTTCTCTCTACATCGAAGAAGAAAAGCCACACTGAACAGGCTTAGGCAGAGTGTTAAAGAGCTGTGATTTTTTTTTAATTTTCCTGTTCCAGTTGGCAAAATGGGCCCCAGATTCCTGATTTTCTTTCTGGCTATGTAACAGGATGAACTACCCCACTCCTGAAGCTTCTGTTCCCTCTGGGTTCCCTGGAGATGGGACTGTGTGTGCCTTTCTGCTGAATCAGAGTTATTTCTGCTCCTGCTGTTCACCAGATAAAAGGCAGGTGCTGTGGGGAACCACATGTCAGCTGCCAACAGTCACCCCAAAACAGAGGATGTACTTGATGTTTTCCAGCACCCGAGGATTTTCTGAGCAAATTCTCATGATGCCAGTCTTGTAGGCAAGCAGAAATGGCTCTGACTTCCTAGCTGCAAGACAGCAAACGGGTCCAATTACCTCATGTGACAGGATGCAAGATCAACCTTAATGGGCACCGCTGGCCTTCTCTGTCTGACTAGGAGGACACATTGGAGCAAGTAGGAAGTCATAAGCCAACGACATAGGATTTCCCCCCAAGAGACAGGTCTTCCCCAACTCCATTTGTAAAGATGACATGGGGTTCTTCCAGAATTATCTTTCAAGAGAAAAAATTTCCAAGAGAATGGGAGTTAAAGGCCACCCTGTCCTCTGAACAGCTGAAACAGAGTAGGATGTCATCTTCTTGATGACGCAGGGGTTCATACGACCTCCAACGGTCACCTTCAGGGTTGGCTCTGTGTGGGGGACCTGGCTCAACAGACAAGAACTCCCAGAATGCAGGACACAGATTCTACCTGTGACCTCAGAGAAGACTGGTGGCTCTTTCTCTGCCATATGACAGAATATATGGGAACTCAGGGCCTCTGAGGTTGGAACAAATCAGCCCCAGACTCAGCCCTGTTCTACCTCTGACCCCCACCATACCTTCTCGTTCCAAACTCCTGCTTCCTGGCTTTTCCTCTGCTACAATTTTAAAGAGAGACGGCCCAGGTTCCCTGAGCATGATCTGACACCGTGATTTCACTACAGAGCTGTGCATAGCTTAGCCCACAGACATGGCTGACTCCAAATACGGAGGGGCTTTGAAAAAGGTGCCTCCCAGTGTGAGTGGCAGGCAAGGCCTTAGCAGCCGACAGTGGCTGGTCTTCCTGCTACCTCTGATGCAAAGACAGGATAGAAGGGCACAGATGGGACAGGAAGTGAGAGATGTCCACTGGGAAAGCAACCTCCTTGGAAGTACACAGTGAAGCTACAGGACTTTGTCCTAAGTGTATTGACTACACAGACAGTACTGCTGGTCACAGAACCTGGCCATCCTTTTGGGAGGTCCGGAGAACAACACTGAGGATAAAGGTTGCTTTGGTTTGTTGGGCAGATGCCGCTTTTCATACATTCAAAGCAGAGCTTCCAAAGGCATGGGCGTCACATACACGGGCAGGCTGACAATGACCATCCCCCAAGAGCCAAGCAAGCAGGTAAGTAAGGAGTGGGCTGCCACTCAGCCGTATGAAGATATTTTTCATTTTCCCTCTACAGATGGAGCTCTACGTAGTTTACTTCAGTACCTTTCAAGAGTGGATCCTTGGTAGTAGCATTAACCAGGTAAATGGAATCCAGCCCATTAGGAATCGCTTTTGCTCTTTTGGAGAGCCTTAAAACAACTTAAATTTTCTGGCTAGCTCATGCCAAGTCATTAGTCTCTGCAAATTACTAGAGAATGAAATGTAACTTCTCAACTTATCTCAAGTTTAGGGTCAAAATCCCACATTTAGTTTTTTTTTTTTTTCGCAGAACTTTTTGACTTGCTGTGAAGCAAAGGTGCTGTGAGCTAAGGTTCTGGGTTCTCTGGTTGAGCTGCCAAAGCTCAGGGAAAAATGTGATTCCAGGCAAGGGCAACCTTATCGTCACGGCACGTTCCCCTTTCTCGCTGGCCCACAGTTTCCTAGTTTTCTACATGGCTTGGGGTTCCGCATGCTAAGGCTCAGCACAGTTGGTTCTAGTACTGTCCTTCTTTAGAGAAATCAAGCATTTTGAGCATCCTACTGACCTTGAAGCTGGGAGTCTGTCGTATCCAGATCCTGCTGTGTGCACACAGCCAAGAAGTGTAACAGGAGCCTGTGGGGAACAGCCTAGAAAAGGCTACTCTGCTGGGCGGGGCTGGAGCTCTTCTCGACCAATCCCACATAAGACCTCCAGCCATACGGGCTCCCCCGGCTGTGTCCTTGAAGGACAGCCCCTGGCTCTTCTGCTACTGCACCAGGTGTCCTTTCTAGAACCTGCCATTTCTCCGAAACCTTTACCTCCCCCTACAGGCAGACCTTCGTCTTGGCTTGCCAACCAGGTCTGCAGACAATTGTCGCTCTGAGAGGAAGTTCTCTCCTGTAACTCACCTGGTGGGGGGCAGTCCTAGCTTGGGGTACAAGGGCCAGCAGAGGAAACCACCTGCTAGAAAACACTTCTCTTGGCGGGGAGAGGGCATTAGCCCTGGAGAATAAAGGCTGAGAGGAAGTCTCGGGTGGTCTATTTCCAGCCATTAGAGAGAGAACCAGAAGCAATCCAGAGAACCTCCTTACAGCTTGTTGTATGGGACTTGGGTTCAGAAACAATCGAAGATCTTCACCCTCACGTTCTGAAGTAGAGACTAAACTCTCTCACTTTCTATTCACGCCAGCTTACATGACCACCACACAGCCCGGCAGATCGGATCCCTGCTAAAAATAGCTTCCCAGAGCAACAGCCAGCGAAAGGTGCCTAAGAATAGCAACAGACCACCCGGAGTTTGGACAGCAGCCCTGCCATTTCAAAGGAGCTCGCCTCGGGCTTCTGGCTATTACGTACCCAGCTTCTGCAGCTACACCAGCGTCTCCAGCTCACTTCCTTCCTCTCCCTTCTTAGGACACAGCCGTACTCAGAGTTGCTGGGTCCAGGCGTAGGGGACAAGAATCATGGTCTCTAAGTAGGTCAGTGTCCTTAGCCAGAGTGTCCTTAAACTTGACCCACAGCAAAAGTAATTTTTTCAGTCTTTGCTGATTGGGAGAGGACAAGGGGGTGTCTCCCGGGAGCTGGGAAGAGCCTTGATTTGAGGAGGTATGTGTATGCAGTCTTTCATCCAATTTTCTCCTACGTGTACTTAAGACTCAACCACTGTGTGTTTCTTACAGCCTAGTCTACTTGAGAACTTGCTGTCTGCTAAGACATGGCTTGCACTGATCAGAAGTGTTTTGTTTTTTGTTTTACCATGAAATGCACTCCCTTTCGAAGTGTGATACACTCAGATATTTTCTAGACTTTTCTGTTGTTTCATTAGAGGAACCCGATTGGAGCCAGCCCCAATGACTTCATGATCTTCCAGAATCTCGGACCCAATCAGCACACTCCATCATCTTGGATCACAGTTCCTGGGCCCCAGTGGCCTTCTCTGGTACCACAAGCATCAAGCCGTGGGACCGTGGGACCTGAAGGACTTCGTAGCTGGGCAGCGGGGAAGTGGAAGTTTAGTTCTTCTCAAAATATCTATTGTGTGTACACACACTTCAAAGTCAGTTCCAGTGACCAGACGCAGCCTGACTCCCAGATCCAGAACACCACAAGGGCAGCATAGACTTTATAAAGAATGGCAGTAACAGCAACAAAAACAATCCTCCATTTATTTGCCCTTGATTTTTTGATAATCAACATCTAGAGATGCCTCTACTCCTACCTTATATTATACCCCTAGCTTATATTTTACAGATGGCATTTATATTTCAGTGAGCTGGGTCAAAAGTTGGGGGACGTGCTGCGAAAACATGGTTCTGTCTAATCTTGTGACGAAGAAGCCGCAACAGGGGCAAGAAACCTCCCCGAGTCATGTACAGAGGTCATTACAAGTTTCTGAAAACTCATCTCACACAGTTCCTGTTTAATTCCTTCCCGTTCTCTTCAAAGGCAGCTCCTGATGCGTTTGTCAGTGTGGGTGTGGGGCTGGCTTAAGAACAGAAGGGAGCAGACAACCGCAGTGTCACCTGCTTTAAGGGAATTCTGCTCTGGCTGCCCTTCCTTTGCTGTTCCTGATTCTGTCTGGCATGTGGGCAGAGCAGGTCCCAGATGGGGCCATGCAGGCAAGAACATTGTCTTCTGAGGTGGTCAGGAGGAGGTGAGAAACCTATGTGTCCTTGTGTGCCTGCAGCCTGAGTGTCCACATCATACCTGGAAAAGAGAGTTAAGGGACCTTTCTGTAGTGTGTCCCTGAGTTCAACTGCTGTACCCTCATTTAGCTCTAGATGTCAGGAGAATGTCGTCTATGGATTCTCATATATATTAGCCAATGTAAGTAACTTAGTCATTCTAGAAATGGACACGAGTCTTAATTTGGGGGGTGGGCAGGAGTGGGTGAAAGTCTACTAGCTCAGAGAGGAAGAGAAACCACTCAGCTGACCTTTTTCCTCATCCCACATTCCAGAGCAAATCCCCTCTCTCACCATCTCAGAAAAGCTCCTTCAAACTGAATGAACCCCCCCTTTCTACTTCCTATATGTCCTTCCAACTCCCTCTTACTCTCTGTGGTCTTTTTCTTAATAATCCTCTGTTCACTTCCTGTCAAACAGCTCCTCGCTCCGCCTCTTGACCTATGCTTGACTTCTATTTAATCCTGTTTCCAATATTCATATTATTCAATCATTCAATATTAATATTCTTGGATTAAAGGTGTGTGCTAAGGCTGAGCCACACCACAACTGAAAACAGGTTCTTTCAGTAGGTAACACAATCTTGGGGATCCTGATATGACAGAATATCCCACAACAGTAAATGGTACGATAAGTTTTCATGAATAAATTTTGAAAGTTGTGACCTAAGATGGCTCTGAAGTTCCTGGATGTCAGAGCTGGCAGTAACGGAACATCTCTGAAGCCTGTTTGGAAGTTCAAGGTTATCCTTACAGGACGTGAGCTACCTGGGCAGAGTGGTTCCTTTGTGTTTGGAAGTAGCAGTCACAGACATCAGCTGGGGATGTGACTGGGACGGATTTAAGAACCAGGAACCGAGTGGAACAAGCTGATCCTTTACGCCTTGATGGAGGACCCTACCCTCCAGTTCTCTGCTTAGTCCTTTAGTCTGCAAAATGGGTTCTTCTAGGTATTCTCCGTACCTGAACTGTACCAGTGAGGAATATATCTATATCTATATCTATATCTATATCTATATCTATATCTATATCTATATCTATCTATCTGTCTGTCTCTATCTCTATCTATCTATATCTATATCTCTATCATCTCTATCTCCATCTCCATCTCCATCTATATCTATATCTTTATCTTTATCTATATCTATATCTATCTCTCTATCTCTATCTATCTATCTATCTATCTAGCAATATATATATATATATATATATATATATATATATATATATATATATATGAGCTGATCGATGTGAAGGACATTGTCAACAGTGGGGAAGGATGGAAATGAAGAAATCATGAGACTTCTGATTACTGAAGAAAGGCGAAGTTTAATTTTGCATATTGGCATAACCTATGCCTCACTTGGCAAGTGCTCAGCCCCAACACAAATTCCTCTTAGAGTTACAAATGACAGCAGATGTGCAAAGTAGCCAGACACATACAATGTGTTACGCTGAATATCACATGTGTTCGCATGTACAAACACATACATACAAATAATAGGTACATTTAATTCTTCTGCAAAAGAGAGCAGAGAATGACAGTCAGTTACCTCACAACTGTACAACACCTTACAGTTTACATTCTGACCCCCTTGGTCCTCAGGACAGCCCAGTGAGGTAGACAGCACAGGAATTGTGATTAATCCCATTTTGCAAATGAGAAAAGTGAGACTCGGTGGTGCAAACACTGACCTATGCTTTTCGGTGGACAATGCAGAACTGGGCTGAGGCTCATGTCTGTCCCAATGCTGTTTCACCACTGATTTTCTGATTCAAACTGAAATGTGTAGAGACAGCCATTCAACATCGTGAAGTAGGGTGAGTGCTTTCCTCGAGCAGACCGGATCAAGGACAGTCAAGGTCATCTTAATGCCATGCCCCAAGATGGAATGTCAGCAGAAATGGAGACCTTGCTAGATTGTTCATGTCTGCACCTACAACAGAAGGTCCCTCTCTATTTCTGATCTGTCCCGCATTAAGACACCAGTGGCTTCTGAAAGGACAGCCATTACATTCCACCAACTAGATTTCCAGGAATCATGTACTGGTGCATGTAAAAAAGTCACTAGACTTACAACCCTATTTCTCATAGAAATGGAAATGAATTCTGCTCACAAATATTCTCCAGCTGTAGACATTAACCTGGCTAAAAACATTATATAGTATATTATCTCTTATCCATTTCAACCACAGTAAGATTGATAACTTGTGCAGTTTAAATTTCAAAGAGACGAATTTAAAGCAAGAGACATTTTCGTGGGGGGGGGGGGTAACATTAAAGTTGAAAAGAAAAGCTAAATAAAATCCTTTGATTTTTAAATGTGAAAGCTGACAGATTTAGGAAGGACCGCTGTATTGCCTTCCTCTTTAGGTAAGATGCCATGTCTGCTGGCCCACTGTTTCGTTTCACCTAACATGAAAGAAAGGGGAAGGCCCATTAAGTGTCACATTAAATGGTTCACAGTGGAGTTTTCTCTCCATGAGTCTCATGTTTGTATGTAGTACTTTGAGATGCACAGACAGACAGCAGAGGAGATTTTGTGTTAGGGCCACTCTAAAAGATTTCCTCGGCAGTTCAAAATTCCCTCCGTAAATTCCTCTGTTACATGGCTAAAGAAAACTGTCAGCATTATATCTCACGATAGTGGAGATGTCTTAGGCATTCCTGAAGTCCTCAGCCGTGCCACCGACTAGCAAGACGATGTGTTCACTTGAAAGCATGAAAAGAGGTTGATTTCCTGCTAATTTTGTAGCACGTGTGTTCACTACTTCATCTTTAGAAGCTGGACTCCCAGGCGCTCTTAGAAATGCATCTCCTAAAGTAGAGCGCGGGCAAACAAGGGCTGGAATGCATGCACTGTATCCTACAAATCCACAGAAGGCTTCAAAGGACAGGGCCTTTCAACAATCACAAGAAAAACTACAAACTGCTCTGGTGAATTTTAAAGGCGACAAAGTTGAGGAGACTTGTTTCTAAATGTGCATTCCTGCCCACTAGAAATTGGCTAACCCATATAGGATCTTTAGCTCTAACAAGCTGAAGACATTGACTAAAGCAATGGCAGTACCCACAAATGATCACTGGGGGCGCTTCCAGCATTCTACTGGGAACAGCTTCATAGACAAGCTGTGTTCCAACAGGTGAGAAACATTAGAAGTTCCTCCTTATCTTTTCTTTCTTACTTTCTTTCTTTCTTTCTTTCTTTCTTTCTTTCTTTCTTTCTTTCTTTCTTTCTTTCTTTCTTCCTTTCTTCCTTCCTTCCTTCCTTCCTTCCTTTCTCTCTCTCCCTCTCCCCCCTTTCTTTCTTTAACCAAGAATGGTTGCACTGGCCTCTGAATTACAATATTGGAGAAACAGGAGCCCAAATTCCCAAGCAAAGCGCACACTGAGCCATCCTCTGCAGGGCAGGGACTGCGTGGAGTGGAGGCAGGCTGGGGGTAGAGTCTATGCGGCACGCCTTTCCTGGTGGTATTTCCATGAAATTGGTATGCTGTGGTCCTCTCAAGAATGCTAACCTTTACTTTTCCTCTGTAAGATCTTGCTTGGCCTCTGAACACGAGAAACAAGTCACAAGGTATGCACAGTTAGGATCCAACATCCTATGGGTTTATCACGCACCAAGATGCAACAATCTCTTATTCGAAATCTGAAGAGAACAAACAAGCAACTCAGGAAATGAATAAACAAGAAGGAGAAAGCATCCATATGTGCCCCTGTGGGACTTAGTGCTACACTGTTGGCTAATACGAACCAGCAAAAAGACTTTTGGAGCAGAATTCATATAATATAAATGAATTTTTTTTACTCAGTTAATATTTCTCTATGCAGTTATATACAGGGGCGGTCATCACTGTGCAGGAAATGGACCTTCACTATGCGACATTAGCAACATTAGCTCCCAAGCCAGCAAGCAGATAGTACTGGTGAGCTGTTAGCTCTACCACACAATTAAAATGCAAGGGAGGAGGGGAGAGAGCCAGGCAGGTCAGACTTCAGTCAGCATCACTGAGCATCATGCCTCTAAGAGAAATTGCCAGGTCTGCTAGGCTCAGATAATCATAACTCCCTTTGCCATTGCTGCCTCCTTTTAGAGCAGTGGTCTCCCTGAGCTAGGAGAGACAAGGAGAGCCCCATTTGTTAAGACCAAGGCCGATTCTCCAGGTTTGAGGGCAAACCCTCGCATTTGGTTTTCTGCTGTGAGAGCTGTGGTGTGCTCGGGGCCATCATCCCTACACTTATAGTATTTCTACACAGAATGGCCTCAAAACCGTTTTACAGAAGGATGTCTGGGACAGGAGAAAGGACTGCCTACCAACAAAACAGCAAAGTGTGGGCTCTCCTAAAAAAACCCCCACTAAATGCTCTTAAAGTATAGCCAGTGCTCGTGATGAACCCAAATAGGTTTGTATACGTCAGAAAAGGTTTCTGGGATACTTTGTGGGGGAAGGGAAGAAGCGAAACCAGCAGAGGTGATTCTCAGGCTGACGTTTTCACGTAGTACAAGTCATTTCTCTTCACAGCACATTCCACAGTTTGGTCAAGTGACTGATGCTGGCGAGCACCTTACTGAGACCTACACACATGATTCTCCAAGGGGGCAGCTTCTTGGGGCCCACCAATCTCTCAATGAAGCCCCCACTTAACTCCGTGGGATACTGTAATCAAGGAATTGTCACCCACAAATCCACTTGTGTTTGTCATCTTTTATCTCCTGTCCCATTGCCTGAAGGCTAAAATCGGCTGTTTCCGGAGCACACCACTCCTCCCCATGCATGCAGAGCACACTCAGAACCATGCACATGCTGAGGACTGAAACTGCTTTTGTGCTGGGCCTGGGAACGAAGCTTCAAGCCTGGCCATGGCGCTTGGCACGAAGGAACTGTAACAGAAGCGATTAGGTCCTAGGGGATTGGCACAGGTGTGCCCAGGCCAGTACAGTGACAAAGAAACTTTGCAGGTCTTCTTGCAGTTCTAACAGAACACAGGACAGGGAAGGTTTTCCTTCATTCCACTTCCCCGCAGGTGCTGCCAGCATCTCCACATTACACCTTTTACACAAATCCTGTCATCAGCAACTCTGAGCTTCCAAATTTACACCTTCCCACCCCAGCCTGGAGTATCTGTCTTTGGCCCATGAAGCTGGGCTTCACTCTCGCTGGGGACAGAATAACAGTCCAGTTCCATCTTTGGTGGTGAAAGGAGGCAGGCGTTGTCCCTCTGGGTCCCCCCTGTGCCATGTATGACCCACTTCCCACGGAATTCCAATGGTCTCAGGGACAAGGCCAGATCTTCACGCAGGGAGTCGAGGTTCAATTTTGAGTGACAGCTCATAGAGTGTATCTTCATCTATGACAAGGGCTTTGTCAAGCAGGTACTGTATGACCTGAAAAAGAGACAGAGACCTCAGCTGATGCTCCTTCTAGAAGATCAACTATACATTTTCTGAATTAATCTGACACCACTCAACGGTTTCTCTGAGGCCGTTTCGTCTGTAAGATGGAAAATTAATGAAAATTATTATTATTATTATTATTATTATTATTATTATTATTATTATTATTATTATTATTATTATAAAAGTAGTGCTTTTCTAACTGCTGGTCCCAGCCAGTATCCTTGAGAGCACATATGATCTCGGATGTGTTACTGTGCATTGATGTGTATTATTCAAACTTAAAGTATTAATTTTAAATTTGTAGCGAGAAACAGAATCAAATCATCCACTGGGTTTTGCTTTCACCGTAACACAGGCACATGGAGTTCCCACGGCCTACAGCTTTAGGAACGCAGCCTAGCAATGGCTGTTGTGACACACACGGATACATACAGAGCTACATTTTACAACAACACAGACAGGGTGACATCCTGTTAGCTTGCTTCCCACTGTTCATGCGTGCAAGTGATGGTGTGAACGTTGTGATGAACAGGAGTAAGGAAATGAAGTGGCGGTAGACACGAAGATACAAGCATGTGAGGTATTTATGCTCCAACAAGAAGACATGTTTTCATAGAATGCTCATAACCCAGATGAGTATAGTTCTGACAAATACATAAATTCACTGTTCTAGCCTGATTTCTGTTGCTATGGAAACACCATGACCAAAAACAACTTAGAGAAGAGAGGGCTTATTTCACCTTATCCTGTGTAATCCATCATTGAAAGGAGCCAAGGAGCTGGTTTCAAGGAAGAAACTGAAGCAGGCTACTATTTTATCTCATTTTATTATTTTATTTTATAAAACTCTGTCTATTTGTAAAATGGATTTTACAAACTAGAGAGATTGAGATGGGTTACAAGTACCAGCGACATAAGGAAGGGGGTCAGATCCCAAGACACATGGGCTTGACGATGAATTCAAGCAGATGAATTGATCGTTTTTCTCGATCAGACTTGCTAATTACTCCTGACTTAGGTCCTACAAAGCAGCTTTTGATATTACTGCTCATCTGTGTGGTTTGATAGTCCACTAATTTCTATATCTGTCTTTGTAACTTCTCACACCCAATGTTACCTTTGGCTGTTGGTCTATGCGGTAGGCAGTCTGCTGGAACTGGCGTATCTCTCGAATAATGTGTGATATCTAATGGCAATAAATGAATAATAAATAAATAAATAAAAATTCAGAAGTATCCCTCTGCCTCATAGTACCTTCTCCCAGGATGATATCCCCGAGTCCTGTCTGTAGGGTAGGAGCCGTGCCTGATCACTTCCCGTACCTTCAAGGAGCCAAGGGGGCAAAAGCAAGCAAGATATTCTTGAACTCAGGTTAGCGGATGCTGGGTGGCCTCAGAGTGGCCTCAAGCTGGGGGCAGGGAGAAGCTCCGGTTTCAAGCCTCCAGCTTGTTTTCAGAACGTGGGTGTCTAGCAAGGATGATCATGCGTCTGCATTCTGGTCAGTTTTATAGAACCATCTCTAAACCTTTATTCCCAACAGCCTGAACCTGGGCAGCAAGCAGAAGTAGCCTGACAAAAATCGTCTCCACCCTCTGTTCTACCTTAAGATGTAGAAGCTAACAGCCTTTTTACCTAGCTTCTTCTCTCTAAGTCCAAGATTGGCTGAACACAGGCCAATCACAAAATGGCCACCTACCATTCGCATCTTGGAGAAATTGACAAGGCCTTCTTCGGTAAAGTTCGGTGTCCCTTCTTCAATGAATGCCAGGTCTGTCAAGTACATCCCAAGGTAAGGGACAGCTGGGGGGTTACAGCTGCAAGGCAAGAGGAGCGGTTCTTATTTCCACACACACAGCTAGAACTTGCACCACACGAGTCATACTGAGCAAGGCACACTCCCTGGTCTACACTTTTCTCACCTGGAATAGACAGAAAAGCTAGTCTCTGAAGTTTGTTGTGGAGATAAAGAAAGACATAAAGAAAGACCTAAGATGTAGTGTGTGAACATTTACTCACGAGGCTGTCATTGCTGTTTTTGATGTAATGGCAATGAATTTGCAGTTGTCAGTAGTGGGGCGCAAGACTAATGCTCTCCCGGAGGAAGTTAAACTTACATGTTAAACCACAGGCAAATAGAGACCTTAGTATACCCCTCCCAGTGTGTGTGTGTGTGTGTGTGTGTGTGTGTGTGTGTGTGTGTGTGTATGCATAGAGAGAATGATCTATGTGTAAAAGACCAAGAATAAATAACAGTAATAAACTGCTTTTGAAATAGATAAAAGACATCCCAGTAGATTGTTATATTTAGATTAAGAAATGCTAAGTTCACAAGTTGATATTAAGAAAGATTTGGCTTATGGTCACATTTTCCTATCTGGAATATACTCCATACAATTCTAATATGCTTACTATAATCACACTATTGTAAGATGCTCACTATACTGCACAGTATCCTTACACAATTCGGTACAGCTAAAGGTGCTAACTGTATGTATAGTATCTATATAAACATGGCACATCCATAAGATTCTCACTGTGTGCACAGTATCCATATACACCATAGTATTTCTGTAAGAATCTCACTATATGCATAATGACCTTACACACTCTATGGCACACCTGTAATATGGTCACTGGACATACAGTATCCATACACAGCATGTTACTTCTACAAGATGCTTGCTATATGCACAGAATTCCAAGTGAAAAACAAAAATCTCCAAACACTACAATGGTGGAGATGCTGCCCGTTCCTTCTTTCCAGCAGTGAGGGAAGACGGCCACTTTTTGAATGCCATATGAATTATTCGATATGTTCTTGAATCGTGAATCATAATGATTGAGATAGACATACTTTTTGAGAGTTTCTCTGAGGTTCTTAAATCTTCCTTCAGATGAAACAGTCTTCTGAAGTTTGTCCATCAGAGCTTTTGTCTAGAAAGGAAAGAAAAAACAAAACAAAACAAACCTCAGTCTGTCAAGAAAACACTGTAGTTTGATGAGAGTGGGTTGTTGTAGGGCACCCTGTCGGTTCCCTTCTTTGGTGGCAGGTGCTCATGCTATGTAATGCTGAAAAGAAGACGGGAAGGATACACGGAGGTGCCCATATTCACGCTTTCGGCACAAAATGAAGAAAAATGCAAAGAAGGGACATAGTGTGACGCAAAGAAGACGTAGGGACCTAAGCACACACATGGTGACTGGGTATCCTGAAGGGGGAGTTTTCCTAAGAGGGATGTCAGGACCAATCTCACTCTTCTATTGAAGTGCTGGGCATCTGACTCAGAACCTTGCATGTGCTGGGAAAAAAATGCTCTGCCTCTCAGCTCCATGGTGAATCCTTTCAGTATGAATCTCCAAACCATGGAAGAACTTATTTGCCAGTTTTGACGTAGACTGAGTGATCTTTTTCTGCTCCAAATCTTTAATTTTTCTCAGTGACCCCTTTGCTAGAGAGCTTATTTCTATACTTTATGAAGACCTAATTCAATGCTGGAGTTTCTTCCATAGACACAAGAGAATAGCAGTGTGGTGCCGGGGGAATGGATGAGGACTTACTGCTGGTGAACATACATGCAGGCCTCTTGGTGGGGCCTGATCCTCCACGGCTAACTAGGAGAAACACTGGGCATGCTTAGGCTGAAGACTGTGTAACCTTGTCTTGGGGTAGATTTGTTTCTAAAACAGTCCAAGATGTGGTGATTCCCATCCAAATTTCTGAGGTCTCAGGGTACCCCTTTCCTGATCTGGGACTGGCTGTGGTCCAATGATGTTTTAAAAGTACAGTGTCCCCCACAATCACAGATCTAGAGAGTTCCATAGGCCCTCTGGGCATCTTACAGACGGATCTCAGACTTGCAGTGGGGAAGATGGTGTTGTCAAAATTTTCACAGGTAGGCACCTCAGTGACCAAGCCCTACTGACCATGACTGGAGTAAGGCTGTGGAAATCACCACTCTAGTGGATAGTCCAACTCACACACTGACTGAAATTTGATGTCACTGCAGCTGTTGCCACAAAACTTGCAACAGTTATTTTGACAGGAGCTGTGGATCTCTCCTCCATGATTATTGTCACACTATGTGAAGCTGCTCAAACTCAAGACTGCCACCAGAGTCAATTAGAGAGAGGACCCAGAACTCCTTTAAAGTTTGAAGGAGACCTTGGCACAATACACCAGTTTCAACCAGTTTAACAAAACAATTGCTCATTTATTTCCTGATTGAGATAGTATATATATTTATGTGTCAGGCTTCTGTGGAGAGAATGGGTTTGTATCACAAGAACAGTCTTTACATCATCATTGTTATGACTGTCTTTGAATCTATGATTGTCTTAAATAAAGTTTTTATTCTACACACACACACACACACACACACACACACAGGGGGGAGAAGGGAGGGAGAGAGAAACCACTACTGTTTAAATGTATGGCTTTTGTTTGTTGTTCCAGGCTTTGTTGGCCATGGATGTCTAAGGATCTAAGTTCGGATTCTCAGCACTGCCTTCCTACGAAGAAACAAGGTGGACGGAAGCCGTGAGGGCCTAGTTTCTGGCAACCTGGAGAACTTTAAAGTAACTCCGGCTCTAGAGAGAAGGGCTCAGAGAGATACGTGAAGATAGGAGAAAGATTGGGCTTGTCTGAAAGGGCCTTAAGCTCTCAAGGGGCAATAGCAGCAAAGCCTTGAAGAAACAGCGGCGGAATATATTTCTGCTCATTTGTTCACCCTGAGACACAAACATTGTGGGATGTCGCTGTCCAATTCCGGTAGTCTATAGCAAAGTGGCGTCAAAGATTAGGCTAAGAATGCACGGCACAGATCTCCTCCCAACAGGCATTAATGCAGCATTGAGGAGCCTGGGAAATTCTTCCAAGACCCTTTGTGGGGACCAATGTAGCAACTTAATAATGCTGTGCAGGGTCACCAAGGGCAGAGTAGCTTGTGATAGAGGTGAGATACACCCTAGGCTCAGAACATTAGCAGAGCCAATGGGAGTGGACAAGATAAGGCTAGCCCAACTGTGCACACCAAGGAACAAGCAATTCATAACAGTCTGCACCTACTGACCAACCTAGAAGTCTAGATCAAGTCTTCCAGAGAGCCAGCCAGAAGCCCTCTCCAAGCCTCACCAGTACCCAAGGAAATGGCCAGTGGGGAGGAGCTCAGTATGGTTTGATTATTAAAATGGTCTGAGTCAGTGACAGAGGTAAGCTAAATCTAACTGAAGAACGCCAGCAGTCACATGTCTGCACGCCTCAGCCGCCAAGCCAAACATTAAAAGCTGCTCGCAGAATGACAGAGGAAAGGTTAAACATCCGGGTCTCTGGGGATGGAGGCTTTGGAGGAGTCTTGGGATGGTCAGACTTCACCGGGCACTTCTGTTCTCACTTTCCCTCCAGAAAGAGTTTGGGGAAATAAGCCGTGACTGACAGCCATATTGTTTGAGGTTGTCCCCTTCCCCAAATGTTTTAATGAGTGTTTTGGAGACACACCGGAGGGGAATTAATTAGGCAGTGAGAGCAGGGTAATTACCCATTGGCACCTTCCTTTGGCAACCGCACTGCTCATTTCACTAATGATTTCCTAATTAGCACTATTCATCTTAGCTCTCTCTCCCCCTCTCTTCCTTCCGTCAGCAGCAAGGTGTGTCATCATACACCGAGGCTCACCTGCTTGGACACCTTGGCCCAGGTTTTCTTCAGCCTGTAGATGGCACTTCTGTTTAAGGCCGAGGTGATCTCCAGCGCACCATTGTAGTTGTGTAGACATCGGCAGATGTCTGCCACTGCTACCCACTTCTCAATGGCGTTGGCACGGGAGCTGACGTCGGCGTAATTCATTATCTGGGAGGCTACCAGGTTGCTCATCTAAGACAATCAAACAGACCAGGCAGGCCGTCTAAGAGCCAAATAATACATCCAGATAAACAGCCAAGTGGCCTGTGAGCACGCAAGGAAAGCTGGCTATTAAGCGGTACAAAGCCCCCAGTCCGGCTTTAGATACCAGCTTCCAGACAGACTGGAATCCAGGATGTAAACGGGATCAGAAAGCCACCCATTCCTGCTGTTCCTGAGAGCCTTGTTGGAGGAACCTGGATCTTATAGGATGAGTAATTGTATCTAATGTGTCTGCCAAGAAGGATGAAATGAGATAAGTTCTGAGAAAAGGACATATTGCAGACCATGGTGTCACTCTTTGAGGAACCATATTCCCTTGCCCCCAACAGATGACATATTCTGGGAAACTTTGGTTATCACAGAAAAAGAAAAACCGTGAATCCCCATTAGTCTGAATTCTAAACGGGTCAGCTCTCAAACAGAAAATCACTTAATGTAGGAAAAGAAAGCACACTTTCTTCTTGTGAAATTTCACTGGCAAGGGCTGGAGGGACGGCTCTATGATTAAGAGCACTGACTGCTCTTCCAGAGGTCCTGAGTTCAAATCCCAGCAACCACATGGTGGCTCACAACCATCTGTAATGGGATCTGACGCCCTCTTCTGGTGTGTCTAAAGACAGCGGCAGTGTACTTATATATAATAAATAAATAAATCTTAAAAAAAATTTACTGACAAAAACAAAACAGATTCTAAACCTAAAGGACTGTAGTGACCTACGCCACCTGAAGCAACTCTGACGATCTCCCAACTCTGAAGATACATAGGCTCTTACAGTACCTTTGAGTGTCATGTAGAAAGTCATTAAAACACCTGCTAGGGTCAATAACTTGTTCAGATTTACTGTGGAGAATGACATAGGATCCAGTTTGTTGGCAGAAGGTGATTTTGTTAATCAACAATTTGTTAATAAATTGTTTTAACTTATTAATAATTGATAACAAATTAACTTTTAATTGTTATAAATCAGCAATTTGATAAGAAAGGATGCCATTCCAATAACTATTCAGGAAGTGTGCTAGGACACATTTGTTTTAGGTGCTGGAAACAGAAGGATGAAGAAATCTATGTTCCTGACCGGTAGCGTTTGGATGTTGACTGTCCCCCATTGACTATGTGTCAACAGTGGGTATTATGGGAGGGTGCACTGTCTCTCAAGGAGCCATGTAGTGAAGGGGTTGTGGCAACTGTGATCCTTCTGTTTTACTCTTTTGTTTCCAGTCTGACCGGAAAGGTTCTTTCTGCCAATAAAACTTTTCTCTTTAAAAGTTCATCATCATTTCATTATAGAAACCGGGAGCTGACTAATACAATGTGGTAACAGAAAGCTGGCCTTAAGGTTCTCTGAGTTGAGTCCAGCTATGGGGGATGAGGAACAGAGGGAAATATGTGAGCAAGTAAATAGCATACAGTGAAATGCCAAGCTGGGTTTATTTTGAGGCTGGAGAGTTCGCTCAGTGGATTAAAGCACCTGAGTTTGCATCCTCACAAGCATGACAGTGTGCACCTGCACCTAAACCTGCAACTGCACCTGCACTTGTACCTAAACCTGCACCTGCAACTGCACCTGTACCTAAACCTGCACCTGCAACTGCACCTGTACCTAAACCTGCACCTGCAAGAGCACCTGTAATTGCACCTGCACCTAAACTTGCACCTGTACCTGCACCTGCACCTAAACCTGCACCTGCACCTACCACTGCAACTGCCAGAGGAAGGGGCTTACTGGCCAGTCTGTCGAGCCATCTTACCGCCTTTCATGAAGTGTCACAGTGGTGACTGCTCTGGAGTGTTGCTCTAACTATGGCACTCCCTGACAAAAATCTCTCTGTGGTTTCTTCTCACCGTTAGAATGCAGCTCCAGCTGTTGAGCTGTTGAGCTGTTCAACCAAGCATCTAGGGGCCCTGCTGATCTGTCATCCTTGTCTCCTTGTTTCCTTATCTGCCATCAGGCCCTCTGTTGGGCTGCTTCTCCCTTTGCACCTCTGTTCTGCCGAGACAGTGGTGAGCAGAGGACAGGAAGGAAGCACAAGCAGCTTCTAGATTCTATGTCTGGATGAAGGCACGGTGAGGCCACCACTCACATAAGAAGCCTTAGAACCAGGCTCAGCAGGACTACTGGGTCTAGCGCACAAGGCTGTGGTGTTCTAGTATGGAAGACATCTTGGTCTGGAGCCTGGGGATGAGCCTTCAATTGGAGTGCCCTCGTGTGTCAAGTCTGAGAACTGCCCAGGCAATGGAGCACATTCCTTACGTTATTACTTCACTCAGTACCTGTGTATTCTGAGCGGGCTCTGTGAGGGGCTCTATCTTGGGAATAACTGCTGCTTGGGGTACCTTGGTTTTAGGTGACCAATGCAGTTCCTTTGTTCACATACATACTATACTGCACTGAAGCTTAGACAGGAAGCTTCCCTTTGCCTGGATAGCCCACGCTACCTCCTCAGCTGTTACTTATTCTCTCACAGGATGACGTCTGCTTCAACAGAACTGATGGACGAGATGCGAAATCGACTACTCATCTGGAGATGGGCGTGGGAACCACTGTATTAGTGAGCTTATGCTGTAGGCCGCCTTTCCAAGGTCAGTCTGTAGCTTGAAAGTTACACTGATGCAATCTTATTGCCCACCACCAGGGGTCAGTACAAACTCACTCGGTTAGTCAGTGTATGAGTTTGCAGTGAGTGTGATAAAAATATCTTACACACGAATGAATGGATGAATACTCACCAGACCTGGGCACCATCAAAACCGGGCCTCTAGTGACTGGAAATTATCCTGCCACCTTGGGAATGTGAAGAGATTTAAGCTTGTCCTTACTAGTCAATCAGCTCTGTTTAAACAGTATGATAGAGTTGATTTTTTTTTGTTTCTGGAGATTAAATCTAGGGTTTTGCAGACATTTAGACAAGTGCTCCTCCACTGAGCTACACTCTTGCTCCTAGCATTGCCTAAAACCCACCGCACCTACCCTCTCGTAACACACCCGCATGCTTTACTCACCTCATTGAAGTGCTGGCTGGTTTTCATGATGTAAGGAGTCCTTTCGTTCTTGTCTAGTTTCATCCAGCCCTGCCCAAGAAATTCTCTGAAAGTTCAGAACAATACACAAAACCAGTGACGTTTGTAAGAAATGGTGGCTGGACCTCGAGTAGTTAGTTTTGCAGATTAAGCAGGTACTTTTAATTCATGGACTATCATTTCTCTTCCATTTTCCACTGGCCATCTCCAAATAATTTGTATGAGTCTAGCAGGATACCCCTTAATACCAAAGTGAAAAAGACTTTCTTCAGTCACCAGCGTTTAGAATTTTGTCTCCGTTAAAGGCTTTTCTGAAGTTAGAAAGTGTAGACAATGTAAGAGAAATGAAGTAAGTAACTCAACAGCCAAGGAGGCTATTTCCTCTAGGTTGATTTTTCTAAGTGCATCTGTCAGGATTCCAAAAGATCGTCAAAACAGAATTCTTCCTTCGTATGCTGTGCTATTCTCTGAAGGATGGCAGTTTTCTAGATTGGGGGTGGGGGGCGGCCAAGATTGGGGAGCTGAGTCTGGTGGGGGAGGGGGATAGGCTTCTGATGTCTCCTTCTGCAGTCACTTCATGAACAGGTCACTAGACCTCACTACTCATGGGAAAGTTGAAATAGGGCACGAGGGAATTGTCTCGTGGGAGTTTAGAAAACAATGTGGAAGGAAACAGTCCTTATACATTTCTAATGCGGAAACTGAGTCCTGCGAATGTCATTGTCCCTTGCTGCTGGTGAGTCTGCCCTTGGCTCCTGTTCTGCAGGTAGACATACAAATGTGGACACAGTTCCACAGCCAGAAATAACTGGTAGATATTTCAGGCATAGGCAGAGCTCAGGGAGAAACCAGAGCCGTAGGAAGAGACCACAGTTAGAGCCACCAAGTTCTCGCTCTGCCCACCCACTCTCTTGTAGAGAGGACAAGAGCCCACCTACAAACTCTGGAGGGGGAGGGGGCATGAGAAGGTGAGGGGCAGTAGTGAAAAGAATATTGTGTTTCCTAACCTAAGCCTTTGGAGTGTCACTGGGTTCATTTCAATGGCCAATGAGCCAGATTCCTATTTCAACTCTGCCCATGTTCATGAATAGGTCTATAAATGCTGGAAAACCAGAAGAAAAGTCAAAAGGCATAAAGAAATTGTCTCCACCAGTATTCTTGGGCTTTTCTGACATTGATATACCTTTAATTGTCTCTCTCATCGACTCTGACCTCATCCCTCCACATCAGGGACGTCCTATATGTGATAAGGAATCCATTCCTGGGCTTTCCCCAGTCACTCCATTATTAAGTGTGGGCACCAGTTATAATGGATAATGTGTGTTAATAGTTTTCATTTGTCTAAACAAAGATCTGGTTATTGATTTTTCAAGTCAGTGTAATTGCTAGAGGCTTAAAGAACGCCCCCTCCCCACCACAAACACACTGTATACAGGAGAAAATGAAGAGGCAGGGCAGCCATGGAGTAGAACGGACTAATTGACTGAGGTTGATGAAGACCTGTGGTAGACATTATAGTGCTACCTTGGGTCACTGCTCAGAGGGAAGCTCTGGGCCCCTGCAAACTAGCTGGGGTTCTCATGAAAAGACAGTTTTCTGGACCTCAACAAAACCTACTAAAATCAGAATTTCCCAGGAAAATTTCATCTAAGGATATATTTCCTACAAGACTCCAATAGGGATTTAGACATACTCAGGATTAAGAACTACCTTCGAAGCTGTGGTGACCTTTCTGTAATTCGAAACAGAAAAGTACAGAGAAACTCACATTCTATGGTAACTTTGTTCCATACAGAACGAACAGAAACCTAGACCATCTCAAGGGTCTCCAAGTCAATATGCCCAACCCAAACTAAGACCAAGGGAATCCATGCTAAAGCACCTTGAGATGGAGACTCCCACCTCTGAGCATAGCTGAGTGCACATGTACACCTGTCAGCCTTAGAGATAATGGCAGCTTCCATCCAGCTACCTTCTGCTAGGAGACAGGACACTTACTCATAGGGGATGCTTCTGAAAACAATGTGGTCCAGGAGAGTGATCTGCTCGGCCAGCTCCATGGCTGACAATGTCTCAAAGCACTCGGCCTTGGGACAGTCTGTCTGCAAGAGATGATGAATCAGTGAACCACAGGGCATCCACAGAACACAAAGACCTTCCCTAGAGTCTGTCTCTCTGAGAGAGAAAGGCAGCACACTCAAAACTATGAAAGCCAATATTAACATTACCAAACAGCTTCCAGGTCCTATGCTGAGTAAGGTTCTATTCATACAGCTTCATAGACAGACACGTGAACAGCTATGGAGTTGGTGGGTTTGCTCACTTCGAGGATACTGTGGCTAAACTTACCATTTGAATTATGTCCTCTAATTTTAGGTGGATGTCATCTTGATCATCTTGTGAAAGAGCCCTGTAAGGAAATATAGGAAACATTCTCTATAAATAAGAGAAAATGGATATGCCAGAAAGCTACAGCACTATTGGAGAACCCTGCTATTAAGGTTGCAAGCATGGCCAAAATGTGGACTACTCCCTTTCTCAGCAGGGCTTTCCTGTCTTTGCCCGTCTTTGTCTGGAGAGTGACTTTGTCTGGAGGGTGTCCCTGAATACACAGGTGTCTGACCTTGTCTAAAAGGTGACCTTGTACAGAGCTCTCTGAAGACAGCATAACTCAGCACACAAGTCTTGCTCTGGCTTCTTGGCCACATGATAATTAGATGCTGTTTTATAACCAATGATCCCATTATTCCCTTCCCACTCACATGATCTTATGGACAATTATTCCTTCCTACCTATACCCTTAAAAAGCCCTTACATCCCCTATCCCTGGAATATAAAGTCCAGAGACTTGTCTTTCTGCATCAGTATCTGAAAGTCTTACTGCCATATTCATGGTTGTCCAAACCCTGTCCCCACCCCCGTTTCCTTTGTCCTCTCAGGTTTGTGGCCAACAGCCTCTGAGGAGAAGGGAGGGCCACACAACACGAGGCTCCTCTTTCCTTTGCTAACTGTGAGGGTTTAGGCGTCTGGAGCTGTGAGGTACAATGGGTGGCTGTGCTACTCACAAGCAGAACAGTAAATCACTCGTGACAGGCAGGACTGATGAGTTAGAAGGAAGGGACCAGCTCACTATATGGAATCCAAGGTTGTAACTAAAACAGCCACTGTTACAGTGAACCTGAGGACCGCCGGAGTGCTACTCCCAGGAGATCCATCTAGGGCAGGGCTCTTTCCCTGGTAGTGTCCCATTTGTAGGCACCCACTCATGTTTCTCTAGGTCATTCCCACATGGTTCCTCTAGCCTCCTCACTACACCCTCCTCCCAGCTTTTGGACAAAACTTGGAAGAACATCGAGCCGGGTGAGACAAACAACCACCTTCCTTTTCAAGGGTGTATCTCAAACCCAGTGGTATTTGCCTTCCAAAAGGTTATCTTTTAGTTTTTCATGATACAAGAGTTTATTAGTACCCAGGACACAATTTTCAAAGGAGGAAGATGTTTTATATTCTACAGAAATTCTGAGTTCAAGAGAATTAAAGTGAGGAGAAATTTCATTTTATACCTTGCTATCTGGGCTGACCTTTCTGAGTTTTTGAAAACGAAGTTGTAAACACACAGAGCGTTAAATTATTTAATCAATTCCAAAACATGTAACTTGTCCTGGGGTGGGGGGAGCTAAGGTTGGCTCGCTTTGTTTGCGTATTTCTGGGCAGGAGAATTAAAACCATAGAAACTGAGACTGACTTGTGGTCCAACTGCTAAAATACCGGGAATTCAAGTTCAGCACTGTTGCATCAGGGAGGGACTTCCAACAACATAGTTAATGAGATGAATGAATTCCTCTCCGAACAGTCCTTTGGTTTAATCTATTACACTAAAACACAATGCAGGCAAGCAAAAGTCACTTTCAGGCTGTAAATGAAGGAAGAACTGAAAACCAGAACGGTGGGGGCACTAATGGTGGGGGCCCTGGCAGGAAGATGCCAGGCTTCCCACTCTCCAGTAGGGGCAGAAGCTGTATCCATGGATGAGCTGGGAAGCTCTAACTAAAATGTCCACATGCAACCATTGAAGTGTGTGCTCTTGATACAGAGTGAGCCAGGAACATGCCCCTCCCCCAATCAGATCATCTGTGTGGATGCTGGATGTTACAACTACAGGCAAACACAAGTTTCTAGTAAGTTCCACCGAGTCAAAGCCTTCATCATACAGATGTGTCAGGTTCGCATTGTACCCAACCTCATCTGAGTGTGGGAGCTCCCAGACATGGAAAGCTTAAGATAATGGAAACTAGGGTTGGGACACCTGTAGCCAACCAAGGATTGTGTGTTACTACTTAACCGGGGTGCTCTCACAGAAATGCCAGCGCCAAGACCAGAAGGCAAGCTGGTGGTCCGTAATTAGTACTCATAAACAGAAGGAAAGGCTCACTTGTGCACACTGCTGTCTGGATTCACTTACCTGTGCACACAGCAAGACTCCCTAGGGGCTCCCTCTTTTACCACATGGTTGTACAGAAACTACTGGTAGACGAATGATTTCAAAGTCTCCCTTGCACAGCAGACCTCGAACTGCCCCCACCACTTTGCTGCCAAGCACGCAGCCTCTGGTGCCCAGAAAAGTCTAAACTGTGTCCTTCTGATCTGACAGAACCCATTTACAGTGAGCAGAGCCCAGTAACATAACTCTGCTACAGCCCGACTGGACTTTACCTCATGATGTTTGCTGTGGCTTTCCTTTCTTGAGGAAGAAGGTCCGGGTCTCGTAGAACTTCTTCTAGCAAGTTTAGAACATTCATTTTGAGTTCATTATTGAGTTCAAAATCCTATAAAATAAAAATGAATCCTTTAAGGCCTTCATTTCAGAGGTTATCTCTGTGCCCTATAATACCATTTCTCATGATATTTTCCCTAGAAGTCAGGTATGTAACTGAGATTTATGATCCCACAGGTCCCTGCGGCATGCTCCTAGTGGTCTTGACTTGAATACTTTGGGCTGGGGCTGTGCTGTTATATTTCTGACAGTCCCACCAGGAGATCAGAGCAAGGAGTCAAGGTTAAATGATGTTGCTCATGGGTCACTAGTTGGGCCTGGTCTCCAGCAGTTATTACAAACCCACCCTATTTCTTGTCTAATTCCTCTGCACCACCACATCCAACACACATCAGATCACGCTGCCTGGAATTAACATGCTTGCTCAGTTCCATAGAGGGACATGCATCTCCTTAGCCTGGAACACTGTGGATTCCCAGGTTGGTTTCCCTGGTGATCTCCCCAGGTAGATTCCCATGGAATCCCTAAGAATGGAAGCTCTAAGACACAAGGTAAACGGATGAGTGAGTGGGTAGATGGATGGTTGGTTGGTTGGGTGCATGGGGGGGTGGATGAATGGGTAGGAGAATGGGTGGGTGGGTGGATGGGTGGGTGGGTGGGTGCATGGGGGTGGATGAATGGGTAGGAGGAGGGGTGGCGGGCAGGGTGGGTGGAGGAATGAGTGAGTGGGTGAGTAAATGGATGGTAGACACATAGGTAGGTAGGTACATGATAATAGATGAATGCATATGTAAGTGAGCTGAAGTCCAAACTTTCTTTGATAGAACAACTGTGACTTGGAAGTTGGAGGAGCAATTGAATCAGAAAAATCACCATTTTCAACCAAATCGGTCACTACTGACCCAACCAAAAATCATGAAGTGGTGGAATGGGGGCGGGGCTGGGGAACAGTATTGAGTCTCTTAGAAAACCCCCTAATTTCTGCACATTCATCAAAAGAAAGAACTTGGTGGATGTCACTCACGGTTCCAACCATAGCAACATCAGACTAGCACCATGTACATACCAAATACAAACTTCCATCTAATTGTGAAGAGGCCATGACCTATGGAACTTATATTCCTTAAATGCCCTAATTATGTGACCTTAGTGGGAGAGGATGCGCCTAGTCCTGCAGTGACCTGATGACGGGGAGAGGTCAGGGAGTGATACCGAGAGGGTGTCTTCTCAAAGGAGAAGGGAAGGGAGGGACCGGGGAGGTTCCACATCACGGGGTGCTGGGAGGAGAGGGGGGCTCATATTGAGATGTAAAAAAGAATGGATTAAACATTAATTTTTGAAAAAATGTAAATGTCATGAAAGATAAGACAAAACAAAACAGTGAGTGTTTCCAGTATAAGGAAAACCAAATGAAGGACGGCCTGGGACCTGGATTAGAACCGGGGCAAGGGTGGTTCACTGTGACCACTGACTGGATGGCTTGTGGCCTGCAGGACTCCACAGTAGATGGAGCAGATGGAGCACAGGACTGATGACAAGTGTTTGGGGAGAGCAAAGCAGCTCAGGGGAGAGGTGACTGCCAACAAGCCCAGAGATCTGAGTGGGTTCCGTGGGCCTCACACAGTGGGAAGAGAGAAGCAAATGATAGTCCGGCTTTCAAATAAGAGTGTCCACGCACGGACACAGACACACAAACACACACAGAGACATGCACACACACATGCACACACACACACTCACATGTACACACACTCATCCACATGAACACACACATAGACATACACTCATACACATACATGTACACACACTCATGCACAGGAATGCGCACACACACACACACACACACAGTTACACACACTACAAGTTTTCCTTAGATGTGATCCTGTTGCTATTGGCTTGATCTTGGATTTACAAGGGGTGGGGCGGAGGATGTGAGACTCCACTGACATGACTCCAGATGTGTGACACTGGATTGAAGATTTTCAAGGTAAAATACCAGGGACAAACAAAGATGAGAAACTGTGGTTCTGGCATCTCTTTTTGAAGTGAATTGTGGTGCATCATCTCCTGGCTGCATGCTGGGACTGTCAGGTCTACAGAATGAGCTAGTGCTGCTGGGTCTACACTGGAGGACTTCGCTCTGTAGGCTACTAGTCTGTGTGCACAGTTAGGAGCAGTTACCTACAAGAATCTGTTATTACAGCAATTCTATTATAACATATTGTTATTCTATTAGCTGTATGATCCAGTATAATAGTTACATTTTAACATTAAACAAAATGATTTTGAGGAATTAACCTTCTGAATCATTTTAAATGGTTGAAGACTAACATCGCTAATGGCAATTAGATAAAAAGAAAACAGTCAATTTTACTACATATAGCAAATTAGGGCCAAAATGTCCATAATTTAATCAATTCTAGACAGTTTGAAAATCTAACCTACTTTGTAGTAAGTGTAAGAACATTTCTGTTCCATGGCAAAAGGAACAGTAAGCTGTTCTCAAAACATCACCTTGACTGTTTGCTAGTAGTGTTTCCTCTTGGGAAACCCACTGGGGCCCGAGGTTAGCACACACAAAGCCTGTTCTACATGGTTTTATGTCAGCCTGACATAAGCCGGAGTCATCTGAGAGGACAGGACCTCAACGGAAACGCTGCATCCACAAATGAGGCTCTACGCAAGCCTGCAGGGCATTTTTAAAATTAGTGATCGATGCAGAAGGCCCAGTACACTGGGGGTAGTGCCAAACCTTGGTGGTGGTCCTGGGTTCTGTAAGAAAGCAGGCTAAGCAAGCTATGAGGAGCAAGCCAGTAAGCAGCATGCCTCCATGGCCTCTGCATCAGCTCCTGCCTCCAAGTTCCTGCCTTGTTTGGATTCCTGTCTGGACTTCCTTTGATGATGAACAGTGATGGAGAAGTGTGACCCTTTCCTTGCTTTTGGTCATAGCATTTTATCCCAGCAGTGCTAACTCTAATCTAAGACAATACCTGTCTTATTAATATTAAATCATGTTTCCATAAAATGTCACCTATTTGTTGTCCAGCAGCTCCTCATTAAACTGTGTGCCTCGCTATATCCTGCTGCTGTTTTGTCTTCATTCACTCCCCTCCCCCATCTCAAGGTAGAGAGGTATTTGTATTTTTAAACAATTAACAACCTTGTCTGCTCCAGTCTCTGTGCACTGCCAAAGGAGCTCACAACCACCAGGAGTCTATTTCCTTAATGAATATTTGATATGTATTAGTGAGTCTTCATGTAGCTGAGTTGCGACTCTAATGATGCAAATGATCCGATTACCATAAGCAGCAGGTTACTGGGAAGGACACCAGCCTTCTGCTCAGGCCTTGCTGAGAGCTAATTGGTGATTAGCTGGCAACCTTGAGCAGCGGCTGGTATACCTCCTGGGCTCAACAGGGGCTGTTCAGAGTTCCCCTGGATGGCAAATATGAACAGTCTCCTAGACTCATGGCTTCAGTAAGATGCTGAGGACAAGGTGAGGGTCCAGTCCTAAATAAGCCATTGGCACAGCTCAGCTCATGGAGCACTGCAGAGAAGGGGATAGGAAGAATGTAGGAGCTGGAAAAGAGGGAGAAGGGCAGTGAAGCCCCAGCCTCTAGACACAGCACAGCCAGCTATGTTATTACAAATCCAGCAGCTGCCTGGGCTGGCACAGGACAGGCTGTTTCAACAGAGAGCTGTGGATGGGCGTGGTTGGCTCATGGACTCCACCCCTTACTGCAGCCCTACAGGCAGTATGAACTGGAGGGTGGGGGAGGGACTATGTCTTTAGTTCCGCACACTGAGAGCCCTAGACTCCAATGGATAGTTCCAATCCCAAGGCCACACAGAAGGCCCTAGTAAAGCCCAGAGGAACAGAGACAAAACAAATGAACAAGCGCACAGAAAGAGACATGGTAGGGATTGGGATGTGGAAAGGGAAGGGAGCGAGATGAGAGCAGTCTAAATACATCATATCCAAGCAGGAAACCGCCAAAGAACAAAACAAACTAACAGGATCCTTACACATGTCTCCTACAAGAAAAGCTCATTTAAAAATTTAAGTAGTTTGCAAAATAAAACCCATACAGACAACTAATAGTTGCTGAGCTATTGGTAAGAGGTTAGAACAAATCTAACATTCTTCAATAAAAACATTTTTTAGGTGTTATTTTACTCTTCTGAACTTTGGGGAGACTGGCTTGAGCACCCCTTTAAAGGATGATGTGAAAGATTTGCTGATGGCTGTCTGAAGGGAGGCGCAGGGTCATAGCTGGATATCGGTTCTCATGCAATGTGGTTGACATACACACACACAGTGAGGTCCCCTCTCCTCGAGCTTGCTGTTCCTGCCTGGGTTTCTGCCTGGAAGTAGTCTATGAATTCAGTTCTTCCTCAGCACCTGGGCTGTGGAGGGGACAGGGGACCAGGGGCATTCTCCGAATTCCTTGTAATGCATGGGGCACTGCAGCTGGGAAAGAGCCATCACATGATCAAGAACAACTGTGCTGCTCAAACTCTCGGGGGAACAGGAGTCACCGGGGTTGGGACAGACAACTGAGGTCTGGTCCATTTGTTTGGAGAGGCAGGGAGACTTCTGGATTGTTGTTTCAGATTTGTTTTATTTTATATGTATGCCTATTTTGCCTGCATATATGTATGTGCACCATGTGTGTGTCTTGTAATCACCAGGTGTTCTGGAACTGGAGTCACAAATAGTTGTGACCCACCAAGGTGGATGCTGGGAGACCAACCCTGGCCCTCTGCAGGAGCAGGAAGTATTCCTAACCACTGAGCTACATCTTCATCTCCAAGACTCTGCAGTGACCAAGTCTGAGGATCGGGACATCTCACTACTTTTGCTTTTAAAGCTGAAACCTTTGATGAATTGGCAGGATACCATGCTATTCACAAATGAATGTAAAAAAAAAAAAATACACATTTGGTCATCGAAAAGTTTCTTTTAAAGAGTATAGAGGGTTCTTTCTAATAAGAAAGATGTATAAACCAGGGAGGGAAGGCATTTCAGATTTGTTTTATTTTAACACCCAGAGATGGGATAACTATAAGGCTGGCTGACTGCATCGCATCATACAGAATGTGATTTTGGCTGTGTTTCCAAAGTCTCATTTCAGTGGAGCTAATTGTCCACAAGATGGCGCTGCTGGACCACCGTGCTCTTGGGTGGTAGCCGCCCTGGATCTGTCCAGGTGTCTAGCAAGCGGGGCCTGAGACCAGGGCTGATGCTGAACCCATTGAAGCAGTAATTATTTCCACGTGATCGCCATGCCCCTCCCCTCCAAATTAAGGAACCACAAGCTCAGAGACAGAAAATCATGGGGGGGTTAAAAATAATTTAAAAAAGAAAGAAAGAAAAGTAAAGTGAGGTTCAGGAAATATGACATGCCTACATTTCAATCCGTCTCTTACCCTTTGGACAACATCTGATGAGCAAGTCAACATGCAGGTGCTGGGAAGGCAGGGCACCTGCATGTGCTTCTCTCGCTTATTAGAATTTGGAAATACTGCTTGCTCCTGAGCCCTGAAATTAGATAGTTCCTAAGCCTTCCTCTTTAAGCCTAAAACAACAACTACAAATCATCCTGGTTAAAAACAACCACCAGAAAGAGAGATTTAGGCAGATTTTCTCCAGAGGTAGTACTTTCTATCGGGGTTCTAGACAGGTGACTAATGTAAATGGATCAGACAATAACAAAAAATGGGAGAGAGGCAATCTACAAGGCCCTGCTTTTAATTCCAGGACTTGTATCTTCTAGCTGAACAATGCCAACTGTCTCTGACCAGAGATCTCCAATGTGGGCCTCTGGAACACAGCCCCAACCATGTTGAACAACAGAAAACAGACTTGAGCATGTTTCTAGGGTAATATTTAGAAATAGAACCAAAAATCATTGCAAATGTCAACATGGTATTTAGATCAGAAGTGGGGTTTCCTGTTTCATACTCCTAGCTTGCAATGCCCCAAGAGTTGATTAGAATGATGGAGAGGCTGTTGGGTCAAGGTTTGGGAGCACAGACAGCATATTCAGGAGGCATGGGTGGAGACTGTGGCTTTCCATGTAATCACAGGAAAAACATGAACTCTGAGCCACAGTGTCCCCTTCAGCAGAGCTGGGTGAATGAATATATCTGCCTTTTCCTCATCAGAAGGGAAAAGCAGGGGGCAATGATTTATCCCCAAGAACTTAGAACAGTGACTGACGAACAGAGAACAATAGAAGATTTGGAGGCATTTGTAAAATTACAAGTTTGTTACCAAAAAAAAAAAAAAAAAAAAAAAATGTATCCCCACAGAGAGGCTACATTCTAAGTAAAGAATTTAAAATGAACTTCATAAAAGACCTGACTCCATATCATAACTAAAACAGCAAACCTCAAGCTGGCCTCTTGATTGTGCTAAAGCAGCCAAAGCTTCCTCTTTTGTTCAGGGCACAGTATGCAGTTCCCCTGGGAATGAAAGCATCTGCCTGTGGTGGAAAGTGGGGGTTGGGGGGGGATAAATTCCTAGGCATCTTCAGGAGACTCAAGACAGGGAGCACTCTTGCAAGACAGAGAGGCCCGAAGACAGACATCCTTATCCTGTAGAGAGCTCAGTGGTTAGACATCCCTATGCCAAGGCTGCCTCATAAGAGCAGAGCCACTGCTTGGGAGCTGATGGTAGGCTGGGTCTATGGATGGAAAAGTACCGGAAGCAGACAGACAAAAGCAGGAATGGGCATAGACAGACGGACTGAGCCCTGGGATAGGACAGAGCTGGCAGTCGGCCAAGAGCTGTCAGTAGAGGTGACAGGAGCTGCCTGTTCAGCTGTTTCTTACAAATTGCATTCTCCCACCCACACCAAAAACTGTGTGGTACTCAACCTGCTTCAACCCCCACTTCAGATCTGGAACAAAGGGTATCTCTGAGCTCTGAGCTCTGACAAGACGCCGGGTTCTGTGTTCTGCAGCGTGACGCCAGGAAATAAAAATAAAATTAAAAGAGGCTCCTATCACTGACAAAATAAGCAACAGTTGGGAGGGAGGGAGGGAGGCAGTTACATCTGGACCCCTCTGATCCAGACATCCTTGAGCAAGCCTCCTAGTACCTGATTCCCTGATGTCTGTGACTCACTCAGACCCATTCCTATCTCACAGGACACAGGGGGGCACTCTGGTCTTTTCCCTCCGGGAGATGGAGGCGCTTCCATCTTTTCCAGTGATCTCACTATAACAGTGCAATTATGTAAAGGTTTGTTTTTCCCTCCACAAGGAGGGGCCCTCCCCCTCAGCTTCCACCATGGCTGTGGCTGGAGACCATGTGTCAAGGCTGCAAGAACTCGGGTCTCAGTCTTGGGTCCTTTCCTGGGGGATCTCTGGTTTATACTTGTGGTGATTGATCTCATTTTAATTTAAGTGATAAAACCTCAATGTGTCCTCTATGCCCCACTCACAGGAGACCAATCAGCCACATGTGTGCGAAGCCACTACTCTGGGCGCTACAGATAAAGGGCAGCATTTCTGCCAATCTCCTAAAGACCAGAAGGGCAGCAGATGCCCTCTGAGGATTCAGCAGCAGCCAGTCAGCTGCAGAGCTGATTCTGCTTACCTGAGGTCAGGGTGCAGACCAAGGGTAGCCATCTAGCCCAGTCTCACTACATGAGTCACCTCATGTCATCATCCCTGTGACTCACAGGAAGAGCTGCCACTATCTGGAGTTTTCTAGAGAAGTCTAGAACCTGGACAAAGGTTTCTTGAGCCACAGAGCCAGTAAATGCCAAAGCAAGGGTCTCAGAGTAAATCAGTCTTTATTCCATGTCCCACCCACACCCTCAGTGCTGAGAGCCTTGTTAACACAGACTCATGCCTCCTGCTGGAGGATTGCCTTAGCTGTTAGGGAATGGGCTCTCTGTCTTGTCCAGGGTGGGATTTCGGAGATTTGGTTATTACAGCGACCACTGAACTACACACACTTAAGCTCAGGACCGTTTATGTGAATCACAGCTCAATAAAAAGGAAGAAACCACATAATGCAATATGAATTCAAAAGTCTTTTGTTTTTCAGATAAATATGTCTCTCTGGGTTTGCCTGCCACAAATTTCATGTAAGAAGACTGAATGGAGTTAGAAACTTGACAGCTGGGTTATTTGAACGCAGCCAGTGACGTGGGCTCTGAGAAGAAGCCATACCAGGAATGGAGTCAACAGTCACCATCGCAGCCTCTAACCAGGCCTGGTCAGCTGCTGTACACCAGCCTCCGCTAACCCGGCAGATGCCACCCACCTGGGGCCTTTCAGCTGCAACCATGGTCTTGTGCAGTCCACACCTGGCCTGTCCACACCTGGCCTGTCCACACCTGACCTGTCCACACCTGGCCTGTCCACACCTGACCTGTCCATACCTGGCCTGTCCACACCTGGTCTGTCTAAGCCTAGGAAGTGTCACCAAAGGTTCCTTCGACTCCCTCCACCTTGACCCTACACTTTCACTGTGGCTGCAGATACCCAGGGGGAGGAGTGGAGTTGCGTGTGTTGTGCAGGTGGACCTGGGCTTTTGCTCATACATCGTCCCTCCTTGGATTCTAAATCCCAAGGGTTCTAACCACAGTGTGTCAGGAGACAGTTTACATGTGTAATAACTTGCAAAGCTAAATGAAACATAAACTCGTTGAAAGTACTTGCTGGAACTTCGGACACACCTGTGCATGCTTTGAGACCCAGTGGCGCAGGACATTCAGGACTCGATTGGTGGCCGTTCTCCGTATGATGAATTCCTTGTCACACGTTCTCTCGTTGTTAAATCCTTCGGAGGGAAAGAAACACATGCTCCAGTTAGGGCCAGTCCCCAGGGATTGGGAAAGGTCATTTATTTTAGGACTCCTCTTAACGAAACTCACAAAATGCTACATGGGGCAGGGAGGGAAAGCGGCTTCAGACCTGCAGATTTCACTTACTTATTTTGCTCTCCCATCAGCCCCTGCAAGCACAGGTGCAATCGCATGAATAATGCACACATAATTATTAAAGGCCACCAAGGAGGGCGAGCACTCCGCTAATGACACTTCCCTTTATCCTTCTCACGATCCGCATACAAAGCCAAGAGGGAGCATTAACAAAGGGACTGTAGTGTGGATTATTGCTTTGCCACAGAGTGATCACGGAGCCAATCCTCTTGGGAGATGGAGGTGGTCTTGCAGGTGAGGCAAATGTCCTATGGCTGATCCACACACAAACAGTATGACCGATGCTTGAAGAAGTGTTTGCACGTTGTTAAAAGCATGGATTCCAAGTGTTCTCACCTCAGAAACCTTGTAGGCACAGGAAATGATAGATCTGAGGACAGGTTTGAATCCCTCCACAATGTAAATGTGTAAAAGCATCTCTTTTATGCTCCATAAATAGATAATATTTATGTCATTGTTGAGAAAATAATTTGAAATGAAAGGACCGCCTCGTTTGAAGCAGCTGTCCTCAAGTTTTGTAAATGATGTCATTTCTTTGGCAACTGGCCTCCAATGTTCCTCATGTTTCTGCCTCATGTTGTTGTGAAATTACATTTGCTAGCTAATCAGTGTCAAGGGTTTAGTTCAAATGTCAGCCATGATAGCAATTCAGTATTTCTCTGGTGTCTTTTTGTGGGGTGGGCAAGTATAGTGACCTTGGGCTTTATACATACTGGGCAAAATTTCTACCTCCAAACTTTATTCCCAGGCCTGGCCCAGTGTCTGTGAGTCCCCAGGCCTGGCCCAGTGTCTGTGAGTCCCCAGGTCTGGCCCAGTGTCTGTGAGTCCCCAGGCCTGGCCCAGTGTCTGTGAGTCCCCAGGTCTGGCCCAGTGTCTGTGAGTCCCCAGGCCTGGCCCAGTGTCTGTGAGTCCCCAGGTCTGGCCCAGTGTCTGTGAGTCCCCAGGTCTGGCCCAGTGTCTGTGAGCCCCTCTGTGCTGCCATGCCACCATCTTAGTCACCTTTTTGTTATCAATAAAACATTTAGTACTTCACACTGACTCCATTTCTAAAACTATTGTGTGATCCAATAATAATTAAGCAATCTATTTCCCTGAAGAACGGGTAGATCTTGGGCTGGAGGTAGTTTCACGGTGAACCACTTGTTAATATGTTTAATACCCAGGGATCAAGCTCCAGAACTGCAGCAGCGACTCGTCTTTGCAGGGCTGTCTACACTCACTGAATCTATCTCCTGGTCTCTTCCTGTCTCCACTTGTCACTCTGAGCCTCTCACCTCCTCTTACCCATCACCAAGACAGGCTCTGCTAAGGTCATCAATAGGCTCCGTGTCTATACAGCCAAGAAACTGTCCGCAATCACACCCTCAGAAGTGTTCTTCTGACCTACAATGCATGATTCACATGTTTACATCCTCGGGTTTCATCTCTGAGATTCCGACCCTGGTGTCCAATCTCTCTTCACACTTTCCTGTTAGATATTCAAACATACCACAGCACAAAATGCTCAAAAAGAAAGTCCAAGGTCTTTCTCCAAACTCTGTGCTGTCTGGTCAGTAATCCCAGTAAAGAAACACCATTTATCATGGAGGGAAGCCTGGAACCTACCTGTCTCTCCCTAGATAGTACAAGCAGCCCTATCTGCTCTATTCTGTTCTTGCCTCTTCAAGTCTGGAATCCCAGGAGCCCAAAAGACCTTTTCAAAGGACAAATTGGATGTGTCAAACCAGTGTTTAAGGCCTTTCAACAGTTCTTGTCATAGACTCAAAGCAGACTACAGGGCTCTCGTGGTTTTACCCACTTAGCCTTTTCTGAAACCACACATTTCTAACTAGTTTTCCATCGCTCCACCCTTTAGTTCTTCATGATCCCTAGACCTTTTTGTATACTGCTCAATACTGAAGCAAGCAACACACCCCGGCCTTCAGTCACTGCAAGACACCACTCCTTCCACACCCCATAATAACACAGTGACCCTGTAACACCCAGCACACAGTGGTAGACTTATCTGTGTAGTTTTCTCAAAAATATTTTTGCTCTTCATGGAGATGAGGACTTGGTATATTTTTTGCTGAGCTCAAAATTTTCTGCAGCATATGGAATATACAGTACAGTGTATTATTATTTATTTTTATTTTATTATTGGAGTGTATGCATCTCTGTGTGTGTATGTGTATGGTGTATGCAGTGTGTGTGTGTGTGTGTGTGTGTGTGTGTGTGTGTGCACTTATACATCTATATCTGTAGAGTTTGGCACAGATGCCCTTCTCTACTACTTTTCACCTTAGTTTTTAATCAGGGTCTCTTAGAGAACCTTGACCTCAAATCTTGTCTAGAGCAGTGAGTAGTGAGCCCAGAACTCAGGCTAAATGTGTATTTAGTGAAGAAACTAAATTCCTAATACTGAAACCATACTAAATATTCACCGTCTCTGATACGAATGGAAGAACAGTTGACCAAATGATGGGTAGAATAGTCTTCAAAGCTGAAGAGTTAACTGAGGGGTAAGTCTGTAAACTTGTAAGGCGTTGACGTCCTTCTTTTTCTCCTCTTTAAATGTGGACAGGGATCACCCAACTACAGCAGTCATCAATTTTGTCAGGGAAGGTGATGGAGTTAGCTCCTCACAGCCTAGGAAGCCTTCAAGCCCAGCCCTTAGGAGGCAAAGGCAGGTGGATCTTTGAGTTTGAAGCTAGCCTGGTCTATAGAGCAAGTTCCAGAGCAGCCAGGGACACACAGAGAAACCTTATCAAGGACAAAGATAGAAGAACACAGATATACACACATACACACACAGAGAGAGACAGAAACAGAGACAGACAGACAGGACACAGACAGACACACACAGAGAGACAGGCAGACAGACAGACACAGAGAGAGACAGGCAGACAGACAGACACAGACACACACACAGAGACAAACAGACAAACAGGCAGACACAGAGAATGAACTGTTTCTGGTGAACTTGTGCTTGGTGAATAACAAACAGCATTAGGATCATGACAATAATCTCAACAAAGGAAATGACTCTTAATGAACTAAGGAAAACATTAATGAGTGAGGTGTCATTTTCCACTTCACACAAATGGACATAATATTTCCTGCAGTATCAATGGTACTGGTGGAATTGGTTCCTTTAAAATCCAGAATCCTCTTAAAGGTGTGTGTTTGACAAAAACCTGTAAAGGCTCGTACACTGATCTGCATGGTTTACAAGAGTGCCTCTGGGCTGCTGCCACAAACAGACACAGGGGAACATGAATAGCCGGCAATGTAACTCTGACACCCAAGGACAGTAAAAGTTGTTGATCACATGACCAGTCTCCGTGTGTAGAATCCTAAGTAATGTGGCTTCTTTTACAAGAAGAGCCACTGCATAGGAGAGAGGCTGTCGCTGCTTACAGAGAAGCAATAGGAGAGAGGCATTGCAAATTGACAAAGGTCCTGGAGCTAACTGTGTCTTTGAGCTTAGATCTATCCAGAACACACTAGTCATATCTCATTGCCTGGAGCCAGAGCTTTAGTCTTATGTCTTCTTCACAAATCTGTAAGCCAACTTATTTAGAAATGTATTTGTATTGGTTATTTGAAAATTTTAATCACTGTATTTCAACCATCCTCCATCCCTTCCCCTAACTTTCCAGATTCTTCTGTCTTCAATGTGTTTTTTGTTCTCTCTCTCTCTGTCTCCCCTCCCCTTCCCCTTCCCCTCCCTCTCCTTCTCCCTCTCCCCACCTCTCTTTCTCTCCATAATCCTGGGTATGGGACCATCTTCTGAAGTGTGGGTGACTTACCAGAATCCACACCGAGCTCCCCTCCCCCTTCGTCAGTCCTGGAACACTGATGACTAAATTTTTCAAGATCACACTTGGCCCAGTTTTGAGGGCAGAGACTTTGCTGATTACAGTGAAAAGGGGTCATTTGGTTAAAAAAAAAAACAACAACAACAAAAAAAAAAAAAACTTTTCAACAGAAATCTAGCCTCTTGGTCATAAAGTCCTCTGAAAAGTCTGCAACATACTGTAGTAACCCTGGGGAAAGACTGGATGGGAAATGAAAGGGTTCAGTAGGGGGTTATTGGAAGGAATATGTTCAACATACAATATACACTTATATGAAAATGTCCTGTAATTCAGTATTATAAACAGTAACACAACCAATAGTAACATAACACAAGCAAACCAAATATAGTGTGCTCTTTCCCCCAAATCATAATTGCCATATAAGGATATATTGATACATATATAGACCAGTGTTTTGTTGGCCTTTGTTTGTTTCTTTAACATTCTTAAAACTTCATATGACCCATTAATGGAGACTGAAACCAGATTAATGCACTGTGACCAGAATTAAAGAAATGAAGATGAGGTCTGTCTGCGTGTGTTGTCCTTAATGGAGATGAGTACTCTTTAGAGAACTTGAGCATGTGTGTGTGTGTGTGTGTGTGTGTGTGTGTGTGCATGGGTATATAGGTGTACATGTGTGCATGTGTATTGTGTATGAGTGTATATATATATATATATATTTATGTATGTGTGTGAGTGAATTATGCACACGTGTGTGTATGTAAGTGCCCCGTGTGTGAGAAATATGTGCATGTGAAAGCATGCATGTGGGCCTGCATGTGTATTTGCACATGTGTGTGCATGTCTACATGTATATGTATATGTACACATGCACATGTGTATGTGTGCATGATGTTGGTATGAGCCTGTGTGTTGGGTATGCATGTGTGTGCAAATATGTGCATGTTTCTGTACATGCATGCGTGTCTATGTGTCTGTGTCATGAGTCATAACATATAGCTCCTAGAGTAGGTTAAATGATAAAACAAGTAATAGGACTGGATGATCAGTAGGTCTATGTTTAAACAATCTGCGTTAATTTTCAGGAGTCGTGGGAGGTTGTGTCCATACCCGAGACCAGCATCTTCTCCTGCATCTCTCTCTGTCACCGTCACGGCCTTCTCTTGTGGGTTTTCTATGCATGCCACGCTCTTCAAAACTCCCCAAAGTGTTTTTCCAAGACAACTAGGGCTATTTCCATATTAATAGCACATTCTTCTGTCTCAAGAAACAGACCCAATCTCAGATTTACACTTCTTTCCCTCCAACTTCACTCACTCACAGGGACAGCCGTGGCCAGAGCTCTTCAGAGAGAAACTCTAAAGCTCTCTGCCCTTTGATTTTCCCACTCAGTGATCACACCCTTTAACACTTAGCATGTTAGATTTCCCTATTCCTGTGTCTCATGTCACCATTCTATGACTGAGCTCCACACAGGATATTGTAGCTGCAGTTACTGTGTACTGTAACTATTTTTCCTATATGACATAACTATAGCGCCTGTACATGACAACTGTAGCTTCTGTACACCAGCCATAGCCCCCACCCACACGCCCCAGCTCCAGCTCCTATGCGTCATATCTATAGCTCCTGTATACCACAGCTATAGAACAAACACACCACAGCTGTGGTTCCTGTGCACATCTACAGCTCCTGTGCACATCTACAGTTTTTGTGCACATCTACAGCTCCTGTGCACACCTATAGCTATTGTGCACAACTACAGTTCCTGTGCACATCTACAGTTCCTGTGCACATCTACAGCTCCTCTGCACATCTACAGCTCCTGTGCACATCTACAACCCTGTGCACATCTAGAGCTTCTGTGCACAACTACAGTTCCTGTACAAAACTACAGTTACTATGAACATCTACAGCTCCTGTGCACATCTACAGCTCCTATGCACATCTACAACTCCTGTGCACATCTACAGCTCCTGTGCACAACTACAGTTGCTGTGCACATCTACAACTCCTGTGCACATTTATAGCTCCTGTGAACAACTACAGTTCCCGTGCAGAGCTACAGCTCCTGTGCACATCTACAGCTCCTGTGCACATCTACAGCTCCTGTGCACATCTACAGTTTCTGTGCACATCTACAGCTCCTGTGCATATCTACAGTTCTTGTGCACAGCTACAGTTCCCTTGCACATCTACAGTCCCTGGGCACATCTACAGCTCCTGTGCACATCTACAGTTCCTGTGCACATCTACAGCTCTTGTGCACATCTACAGCTCCTGTGCACATCTACAGCTCTTGTGCACATCTACAACCCTGTGCACATCTAGAGCTTCTGTGCACATCTACAGCTCCTGTGCACATCTACAACCCTGTGCACATCTAGAGCTTCTGTGCACATCTACAGCTCCTGTGCACATCTACTGCTCCTGTGCACATCTACAGCTCCTGTGCACATCTACAGCTCTTGTGCACATCTACTGCTCCTGTGCACATCTACAGTTCCTGTGCACATCTACAGCTTCTGTGCACAACTACAGTTCCCGTGCACATATACAGCTCCCGTGCACATCTACAGCTCCCGTGCACATCTACAGCTCCCGTGCACATCTATAGCTATTGTGCACAACTACAGTTCCTGTGCACATCTACAGTTCCTATGCACATCTACAGCTTCTGTGCACATCTACAGCTCCTGTGCACAACTACAGTTCCCGTGCACATCTAGAGCTTCTGTGCACATCTACAGCTCCTGTGCACATCTACAGCTCCTGTGCACATCTATAGCTATTGTGCACAACTACAGTTCCTGTGCACATCTACAGTTCCTATGCACATCTACAGCTTCTGTGCACATCTACAGCTCCTGTGCACATCTACAACCCTGTGCACATCTAGAGCTTCTGTGCACATCTACAGCTCCTGTGCACATCTACAGCTCCTGTGCACATCTATAGCTATTGTGCACAACTACAGTTCCTGTGCACATCTACAGTTCCTATGCACATCTACAGCTCCTGTGCACATCTACAACCCTGTGCACATCTAGAGCTTCTGTGCACATCTACAGCTCCTGTGCACATCTACAGCTCCTGTGCACATCAACAGCTCATGCGCACATCTATAGCTCCTGTGCACATCTACAGCTTCTGTGCACATCTACAGCTCCTGTGCACAACTACAGTTCCTGTGCACATCTACAGCTCCCGTGCACAGCTCTAGCTCCTGTATACCATGCTAGCACTCCTTCTGGGCTCTCCCCAGCAGTTATCTTGCAATATCCAGGTAGGTCTGGCTTACTATAAAAGGGGCTGTTTGCCCCTTCCTCACTCTCTTATTCTCTCTGACTCTCTTCTCTCCTTGATCCATTTCCCCCCTCACTTTACCCCTCTCCATGTGTTCCTGGCTGGTCTCTCCTCCTCCTCTTCTCTTCCTCCTCCTTCTCCTCCTATGTCTCCCTCTCCCTCTCCCTCCCCCTCTCTCTGTGTGTTTCTATGCCTCTACTCCCTTCTCAACTCCCTTTCCAGTTCCCCAAATAAAGTCTATTCCATATATATCCATCATATGGCTGGTACCTCATGGGGAAGGAATGCCTCAGCATGGGCATGACCCGGTACCCTCACTGTACCTGGCTTTATCAAACATATCCTGATTCCCATTTTATAAAATGCAACATACTACAGCGATACATGTGCACCATCCCTATAGCTCACACACACCACAGCTATAATTCATATGTATCACATCTACAGCTCCTGTGTACCACAACTACAGCTGCTGTGCACATCTACAGCTCCTGTGCACAATTACAGCTCATGTGCACCACAACTACAGCTCCTGTGCACCACATCTATAGCTGCTGTTTACATCTACAGCTGCTGTGCACAACTACAACTGCTGTGTACAACTACAGCTCCTGTCCACCACAACTACAGCTCCTGTCCAGCATAACTACAACTGCTGTGCACAACTACAGCTCCTGTCCACTACATCTAGAGCTACTGTGCACAACTACAGCTCCTGTGCACCACAGCTCCAGTTCCTATGTATGACAACTATCACAAATTCTCTGTCCTCCTAGTCTTCTAGGTGTAATTCCATGGTTAGGTCGTTATCTTTAGGGAACCTGCTGCATTCCACAAACTGCACAGCACTGTATGCAGGGGAGACAGATTCCTCGCACTCAGGAGGTTTCTATTTCTGGTGGGGATGGAGGTAGTTTTCCAGGCAGTTAAAGATAGAAAACTCCAGGCCACAGAGATGAGCAAGGTGCCCACCTTCTACTCCCTTACTGTACGACCTTCGAATTAATGCTCCTTCTCCATAGAATATGTACAGAATATCTTTCTAAGCACGAAGCAGTAATATGTGTCATGTCACTATCTAATAAATTGAAGGAAACAGGTCAATGAAGACAAGCAGGGGGTGTGCACATGTGCCATGCTGAACATTAGTGTAACAGCAATCTGTGGGTGACAGTCTTCAGAGATGATGACTGGAAGAGGGTGAGCACTTGCTATGGGAACCATCAACGAATATACAGTTAAGGCCATTTTAATGCACTGTCAGCTGTCCTTGGCTGACAAGGGACTGAAAACCCTACACAACGCAGGGAGCAGGAGAAAGCAAATTACTATTTTATATATATATATATATATATATATATATATATATATATAGTCGTTCTGGGTTCAGACCTCATTTCACTTATGCAAGGTCTGAAATGACATTTCTATCTGTCTCTTTTCTCTAATCTGCTCTCATTTCCAGCTAGCAAACTGAAGAACATCTTAATAGCCCTACAAGAACAGTTCCCAACATGCACTGGGTCACTGTTCTGGTAGCTTCTGCTGAAGACAGGGGTCATTTGTGTATTAGAAGCCCTCAAGCACGGCCTTACATTTTGCTGACAAACCACATTGTCCATCTTCTATAAGATCATCATTTTAATGCAGGTCTACAGAAGGTAAGGTGTCAACCAAAGTATAACTTTATAATACATTGAAAGAGCAGCTTTGAGATGTCTGTTAAGAACACAGTAATGGAACAGTAAATATACTTCAGACTGTGGCTTTATCTGCTTTTGTTAAACCTTGTATAAGTGTGTTCTTATCCTTCAGTTTTAAAATTCTTACTTGTGTTAATCTGAGGTTCCCCCTCCCTCGAGTTCCATGAGTACATGTTTGAACATGTAGCAATGTTGGAACATGGTCCAAGTATGTGTGAGAATTCTGAGCTGAGTCTTCGTGAGAAACTAGAAATCTGTGACCTCTGTTACTTCTAAGCGCAGAACTGGTCCTGGAATGAGTTTCGGGGCCCCTTCCAGGTGTATCCAATAGGAGTGAGTTTCCTTCAGATCCTTCACCACAACTGGCTATTGGTATTTGCTGTTATGCCTTCGTGGAAAAACACGTTTTCACCATGTTCAGCTTGCCTGCCACGGGCGGCTTGCCCTTGTGATTGGACACTTTACTCATGGGATTCTTCTTAACACCCAGAGGATAAACTGTCTGATGCTCTGAATAAATTGAGCTGTTTCACCAGACTGTAGTCCATCTCATCACCACCTCTAGAGAGGTAGGCAGAGCAAGAACAAACGGAGGAAAAGAACCTCAGCAGGTCTGCCAGTATTTGTGATAAAGAAATACACGGACTATGTGGTAATCAATACATCATTGCTTTCATCTCTCAAGAAATCAGTAACAAAAACAGTCAACTCAATTGCTTTTATAGATATTTTTGAAAAAAAAATGCTTTAAGATTCCCAAAGGAGCGACTATACACTGAGTTTAAAATGGATTAAAAATCTTTTAGTATAGCACCTTTTGTTTTCCTTGAGTTCACAAATGTATTCCTCATTCTTTATAGACAAAGAAACTAAGGCTCACAGAAGTCCTTTAGCCACCAGAGGTGACAGTTAGCAGAATGAGAAGCAAGATTATGATATCAGTTCTTCCTACTGACACCCCACCTAGGTGCCTGTTCATAAGGAGCAGACAGTGGCTCTGGCTGGGCGCTGTCATTCCCAGAATGGCCATAGACAGGAGGGGCTGAGTACACACATTAATTACCACTGAACTAACTCCTAGTCCCCTGGCCACAAGACGGGCCCTGGATAAATGGCTGCTGGACATACATACATGTGACAAACCAATGCTCTCACTGTAGAAATAAAAATTTCTTCTGGGAAGACATCCTTGGACACTTCAGATTCCTTAAACCCAATGAATCCAACAGCTTTGGACCACCTTATCCCCAGACACAACGGGCTAACCTGCATGGTGCCTCCCACTCCATTTTCCCATGCTCAGCAGACTTCACCACCACCATGGCCAGAAGATTGACATCATCTCTAGCAGGACACAGGGGAGGCCTTAGTTCTCCTGCCTTTTGGTGGGGAGGGGTTCAAGACAGGGTTTCTCTGTATATTGATGGCTATCCCAGGACTCTGCAGACCAGGCTGGCCTTAAACGCAGAGATTCAGCTGCCTCTGCTTCCCCAGTGATGGGATTAACGGTGTGTGCTTAGCTCTCCTTCCTTTAATGTCTTCAGGTTCATCCTCACAGTTGTCCCTCACCTCTGGGGACTGCAGGAAGACATGGCCGGAAGAATGATTTGGAAATTTTCTTTGAGTGTCTTGGAAGTTCTTGGGAGATCTTTGAGTGTCTGTTAGCATTAGGAAAAATCTTTTCCTCCCAGCAGCTCAGTTTCCTCTTTACACAAGAAGAGCTGTCCAGGTGCCTCTGAGGTCTCTTTCTTCGTTTCCTTTTGAGTAGTGCCCAGCCTCTGGCCATGGGTCTGTACTCTCCTTGCCTTTTCCCCTTGTCCTGTTCATCTTGTAGCACCTCAATTTTCTCAGATCTCTTTTATCTGCTTATAGAGGCCTCCCACTTACTGTGACTCCTTCATGAACAACAGGGGCATATGTGTGTTTCCTGCTTCCCCTAGGTTTTCCTAAGGACACTGTAGGCAGATATTTAGGCACTTAGGCAGTGGGTACATCTAAGATAGCCAAACAATACTGATTCCATACATCCAGCTACATCCATGGGATTATGTAGGGTCCCTTGGTGGAAATAGACTAAAATCACATCTCTTGTGTGTAAAGTTTAAAGACTATGAGATTTGTTGGACAGTATCAGGTCATGGTATAGGGCAGGATGGCGATGGGGAAGCTGTTTCTCATATGACCCAAGCAAGTTAACAGATGTCCACTCTACTCATGCAGGTTGGCTTTGAAGAGAGGGAGTGTCCCAGCACAATAATGGGTATAGAATTGAGAATGGGTGATATTAGCTCCTTTCAAACAGATTCTGCCCTACACACAGTAGAGCTCAGCCAATTGATTTCATTGCTTTAATTTTTTTAAAACCTTCTGGGTGTTTTTTTGTTTGTTTGTTTTCACTTGACTGGTTTTATTTATTGGAATACTTGGCATTTCCTGAGTCAGGAAGGAGGTCCCCGAACCTCCCTGCTTTGGAATTTACCACACTTCTCCCCATCCCCTCATCCCCAGGGGCTGTAACCACAGGATACTGTGAAAGTGCTTTCAACTCAGCCTCTGAAAACTCTGAATATGTGCTTGTGCAGAGCTGAGAAGCCAACAATCCTAGAGAAACTCCCTTCACGCAAGGGCAGGGTCACCCTGGCCTCATCCTCCGGCTGTTCTCCCACCCTGTTTAGTGGCAGATTGACTGTTGTCCATTTCCACGTATCCACAGAGTGCTACAGTATCAGGTACAGACTTGCACCACTTCAATGGCAAATGGCTGCTCAATGCTTACTGCTGCAAACCTTCAACATAGATGGCTAGAACTTCGTAAGCACAGCTAGTTGAGAGCTTCACTGTTCTTTTGTGCTCACACTACACCTTTCCTTCATGGACAGAGAACTCTACCTGTAAAGAGTTTTCATCATCCTTCCCCAGGACACAGGCCCTGTGCATCAACACAGCACTAACTGTTGTGCAAAGGCCAGGAGGCTCCAGAAAGTGTCCCAAGGAGTCCGCTCACTAAGTCTCTGTTGCCGTCACTATTCATTAGACAACAGAGCCCTTTCATAAACCACAAATTCTGCAAGTATTTTCTAGTTAACTTCCCAAGAAATGATTCAACTGTCTAGAAATGATTTGGCAGTCTACCAGACATTTTTTTTTTCTTTTACAATTTTCCTACCAAATCAAAGTATTTGATTTATATAACTATGAATTAATAAGCCATATTTACTGTTAAACTTCATCATTCCTAAAACATACTGATTCCCAATTTTAATCAGTTTGGAGGGCAAAGACTTTAATACGCAATTTAATTATAGCGAATAAGTGTAGTCGAGTTAAAAAAATAACTTTCCAAGAGCAAACTAGCCTCTTGGAGTAGAGATCTGAATAATGTGTGTGTGGGGTGGGGTGGAGTGGGGGGGGGCTGTAACCCAGGGAAGGAGGGGGATGCAGCATCTCATAGGAAGATGGCCTTCATGCTTTTCTCTCAAATTCAAATCTAGAACTCTGTCGTTATTTTGAGGTCAGGAGACCTGTGGGTTAAAAGGTCTTGGCCAGATACCAAACTGAAGGTACCAGTCCTTAAGAGTTCACGGATTATGATTATGATTATCTAATAGCTATTAGTATTTGATGTCTGCTTCTGCAAGGAACTCAGTCTTCTTTCACACATACGATGGATGATATGCACTCCAGGCTTCAAGTACTCAACTCTAAAACTTGTATTTTCCAGGCCTTCCTACAATTCAGGTTCCGAATGAAATAAATCAGTACAGTGGGGCTCTTATCTGTCACAGCAACCATTGTGTCTGGCAGGCATAGTCACAGAGGGCGGAACCCTCCACAGCACTGAAGCATCCTGGTGTGGGAGTCACAGGGCAGCAGTAGAAGTTAAGTCTGTATCATCACAATGTCAACAGCTTGCTTCATACAGTGATGCTCAAATTCCCAGGCTCCCTGCTCCTTCGCCTCACTCCTCCCTGTCCTGAGCAGAGGTGGCTAGTTCTGCATGCTGTTCACAAGTTATTCCCGCGATCTGAGTGGGAAGCCTCCTCCTCCAGTCTTTCTTCCTAGGTACCTAGTTCTCTGTAACAACCATCTTCCCTAGGAATTAGCTACTTTCTTCCCTGACACCAACTGTTATGGATAACAGGAAGCAACTGCCCAGTGTCAAATGCCTAGCAACCCAGCCTGTGACACAATGTTTGCACTGCAAAACCAAGAGGTGCCATTCTTGTCGGATGCCAGAGGCAGTTGCCTAGCAAGCCTTGGCATTTTGTTATAATAGCAAATTCCATCCAAATGTACTAGCCCTAGACTGTGTTGTATAGAAGGAAGCCTGACTTCTAAAACATCTGTATAATTTCCACTTGAGTATCAAGAGGTCCTCTCCAGCTATGACGTGCTCAAGAAACTTAGCAAATGATTAAAAGCTTGACTTGTTAATAGCATGTCCTGCTCAGGAGTACATAGCTGATTTCATGCTAAAATGACCAGAACTGGCTCTTTGAATCTGAAGACATGGATTATGGTGTGGTGGCTTGAATATGCTTGGCCCAGGAAATGGCACTATTAGGAGGTGTTGCCTTGGAGGATGTGTTCACTGTAGGGGTGGGCTTTGAGACCTTCTTCCTAGCCACCTGGAAGACAGTCTGCTACTGGCTTCCTATGGATGAAGATGTAGAACTCAGCTCCTCCTGTGCCATGCCTGCCTAGAAGTTGCCGTGTTTCCACCTTGATGATAATGGACTGAACCTCTGAACCTGTAAACCAGCCCTGATTAAATGTCCTTTATAAGAGTTGTCTAGTTCATGGCGTCCGTTTACAGTTAGGGCTCATAAACCCTAACTAAAATAAGCCACATTCCATACTGTGGTCACTCGTAAGAACTTGTTCTACTTACAAGAGCTTCCTCTCCTTTCCTCTGAAATTCTCTCTGAGAAAATCCAACCAAATTCACAGATCTCAGCACCAGCTGTGACAAGAGCCCTATTTACTCAATGTGATCAATTCTGTCACCACCAAGATAATTTTCAATGCTATGAGAGCCTTGGTATCAGAAATGACAATAGTTCTATGTGCTTCTAATTGTCTCCCTCAGTAAGAAGAACAAAGCAGTTATGGAATGAACCCAAGAAGGAATTGGATTGAGTTCTTGACCTATCTAAGGCTCAGATCACTTTTATGAATTCTGACAATGAGCATCTACAATCATATCAGCATAAAATGATTCTCAAAAATGCATGGTTAGTTCCTTAAGTTTGGATAAATTAGCCAAGTCTAGTCTATGCATAATAAGACCTCTAGTTGGATGCAGAAAGAAAACGCACACAGTTGAAAGCTCCTTTCTTATCCACCTCCCAAAGCACAAGCCTTGCCACTTGATTGGAGATGATGCTGTACTGAGCCTTCTGCAAAGCTGATTCCAGAGTCCCAGCCAGGGTTTCCCTTCCACTGACATCCCTGAGGTAGAACTGAAAGGAAGTCTCCTAACTTGTTTCAACCTTTTCTCTGACGGGGTCAGCAGTCTAAGCATTGTAGTGTTCTAGACAACACCCTCAACTCAGACACAACATCATCAAGAATAAGTTTTCAGATGAAGCTAAAATTATCTGTGTTCTCTAAGCCTGTAAACGCCAAGAACAGGAACAAGTGAACTACACGTTTACTGAAGCGTCATTTACATGAAATAATATTCGCCCACCATCAGTGTGTTCATTGAGTAAGCTCATTGCAATTGTAGCCGCAAACCAGTCACAGAGTATCTTGATCACCCCAAGAGTACTCTTACCATCAACTCTCAGTCCACCTCTGCTGCTAACCCCCAATTAGGGTAAATGAGTCTTGGCCTTGTGTCTTTATAGAGTTGTTTGTTCTGGACATTTCATATAGAAAGATCTCATTACATTCATTTCCATTGTCGATTTCTGCATGAATACCACAGCGTTTTCAAAATGTATAATTTATAATTTCACCCCCTTTTTATGTTTTGCCTATTTACTTAGCATCTATATTGGGGATCATATGCACATGAAGGTATGAGTGCATCTTGGAGACATTGGTTCTCTCTTTACGTGAACACCGGGAATCAGCAGGTTGGTGGCAGGGGCATTCACCTCGGAGCCAGCTCACTATCTCACTGGCACTGTGAGGTCAGTGAAACCCACTAAGAGCAAGTTTTCTTACAGGCATTCCTTCACTGGGTGTGATGCTCTCTAAATTCCTAGTAGGTTGACTTAGTGTTGTTCAGGACTTTCATAGCTTGTTTGTCTGAGTATCTGAACATTTCAAAATTAGTATAGTATGTATGGTACAGGTGGCACATCCCTAATCCAAAAATCTTAAATTCTACAACGTCAAAGAAAAAACTGAGTGTCAAGAGGATATTTTTAAAGTTTGCAATTTTTTATTATTTTAGATTGTGATATTTTTTTTAAAGGAGTGGATGCTTAGCTAGGAAATTCTGTGCATACATCCCCTTAGAAGTATCTCTGGCTCCAGAGATGTTGGACAGGGTTACTCAGCCTATATTAAAATTAATAATAAGCATTACCAAAATATCTACTTGTCCTTTTGGTGGCCAGTTTGGGGTTCTCGTCTGTTAAATGCAGTTACAACAAATGTATCTTCCTGAAGATTTTCATATATTTTATTAGGACACCCTTCTTTGCCTTTCATAACTTTAGAAAGGGTCTTAACCTCTGTCAGATTTTAGAACCATTTAGTCAGTTATAATCAGACTTTGCATAAAATATGTTTCTCCATCTTTATTCCTTCTAACTGAAGCTCTATTTCATATACAACATGTAGTTAGCCTGCACACTTCTAATGCTTTGATAACATCTATCTTTTTATCTCCCTGTTTCATCATTTGATGTGTAATGAAATTTAGTATGATTGGATTTGTATCCAAGTTCACAGCTTTCTCTGTTTTGTTACTATTTTTCTGTTGCCACTGAAACACATATGCAAATATCCCCCAATCTGGAAAATCTGAACTATTTATTGTCCCAGAAATGTTATCTATAAGATGGGATAGAAAAGTCATTTTCCCCAGGTGGGAACTTTTTGAGTTACAATATGAATTAGTTAAGAAAGATGAATCATTGAAACATCAGTGCCATAAAGGTCATGAAAGCAGCCAACAGCTTTCCAATTAGACTTAAGGCTCTTTCTATGGGAGGGAACTCATAGGCTGGTACAGTTAAATTAGATAAAAGCCTGTAGCTGGGGAGGCCGTATACTCTAGGAAAGAATCTACTACTAACATTTTGCTGAAAGGACCCTTATAATCCCATATTAACACAGCAACTGACCTCATCAGAGAAGCTTCCTTTTGCATGTGACAGAGGCTAATACAGAGACCCACAAATAGAGCAACTGTTGAGAATAAGTGAGTGTGTCATGTGTGAAGCTCTAAATGGAACATCTATGTCACATTCTCTTTTTCCCCTTTCTCTAAGGCCCAGGAACATCGCAGTACAGGAGAAAGGAAGACATTAAGAGCCAGAAGAGAGAAAGGACTATTGTAAAATAGTGTCTTCTGGACACGACGGGACCTTTTGACCCACAAACTTACATTATCTGTGTTTACAACAAAGGATCAGGTCAGTCAATATTCGATTGTGACAGGGGAGGGGCTCATGAGGCCTCACCCCAAGTTGAGGAGCTAGTGCCAGTTGACAGCTACTGAAGGAGAGAGAGTCATTTTTCTTCAGGGCTGTTCCTTGTCGGTAGTCCATGGTTCAGTGGATGGCACCATACCCATGATCATAAAGGATTTGACTAAGTGGATTATTAAAAAATAAGATAACCCCCAAAAGGATATAATGTTAGAGTGGGAGGTGAGAGGGATGCGTAGAGGTGGGTAGTATGGGATGGAAGTGATTGTACCATTATTGATTGATTGATTGGCAACCTGATATAATCCAGGGTCAGCTGGGAAGATGAAATTTTAAATGAGAAAATTCATCTATTAGATTGGCCCATGGACAAGTCTGTGAGGCATTTTCTTAGTGATTGCTGTGGGAGGGTCTGTTTACTATGGTGACGCCAACTTTGGGCAGGTGGTTCTGGGTTGTGTTAGAAAGCAAGCTGAGCAAACCATGAGAAACAAAGTCAGTAATTAGTGGTACCCCATGGCTTCTTGCTTCAGTTCCTGCCTTGAGTTCCTGCCTTAGCTTTCCCTGATGTTGAATTTGTTTATTTGGACTTGTTGGCCAAACAAACCCCTTTCTCACAAGCTGATTTTTGCTCATGGTGTTTGTCACAGTGGTAGAAACTGAAGACAATGATCAAAATAATCTGTACATATATAAATTTTTCAAAAAAAGAATAAAATTTTATTAATGAACAGTTAGCACTGGTAAAAATATATCTGTCATTTCAGCTAATTTAGAAGCTTAAGGTGATCTTACAGGACCAGAGGGAAAAAGTTGGCTACAGAACTCACTGGGTTGAAAACAAGGTGCTGGCATCACCCTTAGGTAAACTCTAAGGGATAATCCATTTTCTTGCCCTTTCTTGTTTCTGACTCCTGCCCTCACTCCTTTGCTCCAAGCCTCCTCAACGCCATCTAGGGCTGGTTAGATCTTTTCCCACTGAGTGACCCTGAGCCTAACCTATCTGTGGTTAGAGTCCTTGTGAGTATATCAGGCCTATCTGAAAAGTCCAGAATAATCTTACTCTGTAAAGATCAGCTGATTAACAATCGTATCATTAGCAGCAGCTTTAACTCCCTTTCCCATGTAAGGCACCATACCCTCAGATTACACCAGTCAGTTCACAGACTCATTGCAGGAAGGGTAAGAAGGCGACATTGCTTGTTATAATTTTGAAGGCTATGTTGTTCCATCATTTATCTTTTGCAACGTTCTTCTGTGTTAAACATTTGTAATGAGCCATTTAAATTCTATTTCCCCTGTTAATATTTAAAGTTTCGTGCCTCAACCAGAGAATCACCATTGCAGGTTAGCTAGCTTAGGCTTTGGTGGTGTTTTTCACTAGAATTGCTAACATTTCTGACAATACACAATTGCTTGAGTTTATTTCATAATCAGCTTGTGTTACTTTTCTGTTTCTGTGATAAAATACCACAACCGAGGCAGCTTATAAAGAGAAGGGTTTATGTTGGTTGTCCTCACCTCAAATTTGATGCTGAATCTGACAGATACCCCCAACTGCTTCCTGGATCCACTGAAAGCCTAAAATAGTGATTCTAAGACCAAGCCATTCCATATGATTTTGTCTTTGGCAATGACAATGTGTACAAGATATCGTCATGAAGATGTGTGACATTTTCAAGATGGGGGTGGGAAATATATATTTTTTAAATTATTAATATGTTGGTTCAGGAACTGGTTTTCATGACTAAGAATCCCATATTTCCCTTTGGCCTCTGTACAGACTAGAGGCCAGGCCATATCTCCCCACTCACAGTGCATTCAGGGATCTGTGTGCATTCAGGCCCTTTCCAAAACAATAGGAGGCTATGTTCTGCCATAGGTAAGAGGGATACACCACACCAGCTCATCTTCAAGGAACACATCGTTCACTGGCTTTGTTTCTTCTCACTTCCTGATAACAGTTCACACCTGGCTAATTGTGAGTTGAGGTCATTGGCATATTCTTAACCTCCTCTTTCTGGCCCCACTCTTCTTGATGCTGGACTATTTATAGTGTCCATCCAAAGTGCCTACACTAACACTTCTCAAACTCCCTTTCTGTTCTGAATAGTTCTAGTATCTTCTACCATTATTATGGCACACACCTACCGACATGCCTGTTGGCTCATCTCTCCCAATTATCTGTCATATACACAGTCAGTGGTGGTGAATATTATTATGAAACACAGATTCATTTAACAAAGTGATTTCTGGGTATCCTGACTGTACCCAGAACTTACACTGCTTTCATTGGGTCACACTGGGATAACACCTTAGATAATCACCCTCCCTTCTGAAGCTATAGTACTAATAATGGATTGCCCATGTAAAAATCAGAGTGGTGTGTGTGTGTGTGTGTGTGTGTGTGTGTGTACATATTCACCCAAGTGAGTCACAAGGAGATACAAAGAATAAAAGAGTCATGAAGAACTACATTGATTTAAGCTCAGCACTTTGTCAGGAAGATGGAGTCTAGACATCTACAGAGAATAGATCAGTCTCTATTCTAAAAATGTTTATGAACTGAGAGGGAAAAATAAACCAGCAGTAATAGCAGGATATTTTCACTCAACATTTGGACAGTAGTGTATATTGAACAAGAATGACATGTTTCAACTCTCTCCATCTTTATGACAATCTCACGAATTCAGGGTAACCACCTTCACCCCAAAGTTAGGAACATGAGGGTTAGTGAGGCTTTTGGAGGGTCACAAGACTAGCTAAGGAGCAGAACTTAAGTACATAATCATCTGACACTATTGACTGTCATGACTCTCATGATCTTTAATCTTGACTCCTTGATAATAATTCACAACTCTGCTGGTGACTACCTCACCCTCCGTAAGGCCAACCTGTACATGTCCCCTGAGAACCCCTTTGTCCTTACCAGATCACAGGCTGCTGTAAATGACAAACATGATAGTTAATAGCGAGTACCAACTTAACAGGATCTAGAACACCGAGAAGATGAGCCCTTGGCTATACCTGTAAGAAATGATCTATGTCAGGTTAGTTGAGGAGGGAGACCCTCCATAAGTGTGACCCACACCATTCATAGACTGAGGCCTTGACTTGAGTGAAAAGAACCATTTCTGCTCTCTGACTTCAGATGCAGTGTGATCTGCCACCTCAGCTTCCTGGGGAGCGACTTACTTGCCAGCATTCACTGTATTCACGAACTTGAGCAGAAATATACCCTTCCATGACCTGTGCTAGGTGTTTTATGACAGCAACAAGATAAGTTACCAAAATAGCAGCCACCCCTCCAGCAAAAAAAGCATCCTTAATAAGAGGATGTACGGTTTCTTTTCCAGAGCAGACACACAGATCTTCAGGATGGGAGTGGAAAGTCTTGAGGGAAGGTTAATGTGCCTGCCCCACAGTGCTAAGTGAGAACAGGGACTCCGAGTACATCTCAGGGTCCAGTTGTGTTGTTTTCATTGGAAATTTTCAACACTCAGGGTTGTGAGCTCAGTACAGTAGGGTGACATCAGTGACAATGCACTTTCAACTGGGGAATCATATGGGGTGTAAAATCTATCCTTAGGGATGTTTGAAAATATGTCCAAAGATGTGGCTCAGTGGTGGAGTATCTGCCTAGCATGCCCAAGGCCCCGGGCTCAACCTTCAACAGCTAAAATCTGCTTGAAAATGAAACTATGACAAGGCCTTAAGCTTCTGTCTCTGAGATCACCAGCCAAAGATGCTGAGTGGGCAGGATATATTCTAAAGAACTGAAGTTGGGGACATTTTACAATGACAAAGCAAATGGCTAAGACTGACCGCTGAGTTCTATACTTGCTGTGGTGAGTCATCTGTATGTTTGAACTGAAGAGATGTTTATAAGATGAAAGAAGAATTGTACCCTTCTCAGAAGACTTGGACAGCAAGCACTGGGACTTGCTATGAGATTAAATCCAGATTACGGGGCACACACACAGGAGAAAAGGAACACAAGGAAGTCCTAAGACTTCTCAAAGGAAGTGACTGAAGGTGAGAAGGAAGGGAGTTGAGATTTCTAAAGATTATCCATTGTGAAAGTCACTGGCTAGGAAGTCTAACACCCAAGGCTAGGAAGTGCACGCTAATCTAACACCTAAGGCTAGGAAGTTCACACCAATCTAACACCCAGCTGCCTATCAAAATGCCAGGTACACTCTTTTGAAACACACCAAACAAAGTAGCCAAGAGCTTTAAATCAGAATTCGGTTTGCAGCTCCTAAGAGCCACATAGTAAGGGTCCTTACCTTACTAGCCTGGTCCTTCCGGAAGAGGAAGATGGAAGTGGAATACTTCCCACTTCCTAGTATTGTTATGATGAAATTCCATGCCATGACTTACCAGTGACCTTCAGAATGGTAAGGGTAAGGGCGTTCAACAACGTAAAGTATGGGGGCACATCTCTTCCAGCCCACAATGCAAGCACAGAAAAGGGGAACTAGAGCATTGTAGGGCAGCAACCTTCACTGCTATAGCGAGGAGAAGATGGATACAAAAGCTGTTTCCTTCGGTGTCTCCCCTAAAGCAGACTGACTTGTTTTGCACACCAGTCGCTGGGATTGAGACAACTGATTTTGGCAGTGTGTCACTGCCTGTCAGATGCAGCTCATCCTGACTCAGATGCTCTACTGTGTTTAATTAATTTTGAATTGTGCAGAGGATATTGACAATTGGAGGCAAGCACAAAGAAAACTTTGCAAATGGGAGGTCGGGCAGATTACAAGCAGGTGATGTCTGTGCTGAGGCCACTTGATCGATACATGTAATTAGGCATGTAGTCTATAAAGTGTGTGATCTAATAGCGTTTGAAAAAGAAGAACTTTGTTTCCCCATGGCAATTTGCTGCACTTATTAAACATGCACAACACCATATTTTTGCTCTGTCTTAACTAGTCTATTTTGGGTTTCTGTGGGTTCTTAAGTCCTGACTTTCTAAGCCAATGAAATACAATACACTTCAGTGTCTGTCATCGGTTCTCATTAAGGAGCATGTGCCAAAACCTGAGCAAGACAGACTTACCCGTACAGTAGATGGCACCTCCCCTTGACCCAGTGCCAGCTGAATTCCGCTGTAGGATGTTCACTTCCACAAAGAGCAACATTAAAACTTAGAGGATAAAAGTATTTCAAAGTTCAAACTTCTCTGCTGCCAGAGAAAGCTGACTAATTGGGAGCACATCTGAAATTCTCTAAAACCATATTAACCTTTATTTTCAGGGCTATGCACTGGGGCTTTATTATTTTTGCTAATATGACATTCCTTCTGATTTTTTTTTTCAAGTCTAGAGTTTAACAACATGGCCAGTAATGACACAGATTACAACCAGCGTGCCGGAAGTTCTTATCGAGAATAGTGTTTACCTAGCCCGCCCGTCTAAGCTCCTCAACTAAAATGTCCAATTTTAAAGAGTAGAGGCAATGCTTTGGGGGTGGGGTGGCAGAGGTGGTAGTGTTGTAATGAAACCCTTGCATATTAGGGAACATTAATGTGCCTTCACTACAGCCCTTGGGTTACTGTTTCCATAATCCCTAGAATGACCTTGGCAGCAAACAAAAGATTTAGACAATCACGAAAAAGCAAACAAAATCAAGAAAAGGTATATGTAAGTCAGTGAGTAATGAAGAAATTTCATGAGAGATCTGAGTCTTCATAATGGCCTCTGATGAGCCCCTGATTTGGACCATGTGTCTCTGTAGTCTGAGCACAGCGGATACTCCTATGACTCTAGCCCTTGGGAGGTGGGGGCAGGACTGTGCTTTCGGGACACACGGCCACTTCAAGGCCCAGCCTGAGCTACATAGTGAGACTATATCTCCAACTTCCCAAGAACTAGGGAAGCAGTTCAGTAGAACCCTTGCCTTGTGTGTGACCCTACAATTCAAGTCCCCACACTACAAACAGAGAAGGGAATCTCCCTCCCAGAAGCTGTCATCTCTGGAGGTCTTCCCAGCAAAGTGGGATCCAGAGGTCCATGATGCTTGGATACTTCACCCTCTACCCTCGCATACTCCATTTTTTTCTTTTTGGATTCCTTCACTATGGCCTTTTCTCTAAAGCTATTGGCTCTGTGTCCAGTTACTTATATTACAGGAGCCAGGGTTTGGGGCTTGAAATCTCAAGTAACCATACTGTGAATGCAAAACATCTGTTTTCCTAGTAATGAAAAGTCCCTTACTCTTTTTTTTTTTTTCAGAATGCTTTAAGATTTTTGTCTAAAGCTTTGTCTTAAGACTTCTAAATATCTTATAATTTTGAGGGTCCAGCTCTACCAGAAAGGGGTTGCAAACTGGACCAACACAAGCTCCTGGAAGTCAAGGGGCCAGGCCAAGTGTAACACTGAGGCTAACTTTAATTTAATCATAAAATGATAATTACAGCTTTAAATTCAGCATCACAGACAGACAATGGCTACACAGGGAGGAACGTCTCCATCTGCAGAGGAGAGTGGAGCCATTAAGTGCCTCTCTATTGCTAAGCAACAGCAGAGCTAAGATCAAGAGACTCAAACTGCAGGAAGATGAGTCGATTCAATTCAGAGCCTTACAGGTGATGGGAAAGAAGCCTCCCTGAGCAGAGACTTGGGCTATGAAGCACAGGTATATTCTGTAGAGATGTCACATATGCCGTTTCTATTTCAAAGTACTTGCTAGAACACAATCACTGGCCAGTGTGGTCTGTGGTGGAGAACACACACATGCTTCTTTTTCTAAAATGAAAATGCATTCACTAAATTCAATTTGATTAAGGATAATCCGAATAAAGCCTGTAGGAATCTATGATGTCATCTGTATTTGTTACCTATCACTCTATTATAAATTACTGTAAAACTTAAAACCAAACAAGCACCTGTTAGCTCAGTTTCTTTGGGATTCAACACTAGGGGCTTGACTCTAGGTTTCAAATGAATTCTTAAGCTGACAAGATCAACAGGCCTGTCGTCACTTGGAGGCTCTCCCAGGGCTCCTAGTGTATTCCAAGCTCACACACATACAGCTTTCTGTATACTTTCTTGCTTCCTTGGCCTGTCCTTATGACAAGAAGACTGGTTTCTTCCACAGCAAGTGGGCCAAGAAAGCAACAGCTCGAGAGAAACATTCCTTTGATGACTGGGTTAGTTTTCTGTCTCTGAGAAAACAACGCATGGATTCAGCTTAGTCTCATGATTTGTAGGGGTTTCAGTCTATGGTCATCTGGACTCTGCAGTAGTTGAGACAGACCATCAGAGTAGGCAGCACGGTACACAGCAAAGCTGCTCCTTCCATGGCAGCCAGGAAGCATACAAAGACAGGAAGCTCTCCATGGAAAGATGAACCCATCGAGTCCCAACCTCGGTGACTGTGATGGCTGATATGGTCACTTTGACAGGACTTAGAATCACCTAGGCACACTTCTGAGCCCACTAAGGGTGGGGGACCAAGCTAGATAAAGAGAAAGCAAACTGAATATAGCTATGCATCTTTCTGCTTCTTGTAGAAACCTCTACCTGGAGCTCTTACTGTTACACCTTTTCTGTCATGAAAGACTGCACCTTCAAACTGTGACCAAAACAATCCCTTCCTCCTTTAAATGTGCTCCTCACCATGGATTTTGCCATTCCAATGAGACACATGCCTAATACACTTACCTATTTTCCTTAACCAGGTTTCACTTCTTAATTCGCTTAGAATTTTGTCAGTTGATTGATCCACAGATAAAGTTATAACCCTCAGGATCCAATCCTCCCTCAAATCCTAGCAGCAGATAAACAAGTCTTTAACACATGAGCCTTTGGGTGCTGTTGTTAGATTCATATACCATGACAACTACTTATAGACCTCAATTTTCTACTGATGGCTTCTACTCCATTTTATGTATGGGAAGCAAGTTACCAAGCTCTTCCTATAGTAACAATTTACAACCTCTGGGTCTTGACCCCCTTGGAATCAAAAGACCCTTTCACAGGGGTGTCTAAGGCCATCAGAAAATTCAGATGTTTACATTACAATCAGCAACAGTCACAAAATTACAAGTATGAAAATATGGTTGGGGACCATCACAGCATGAGGACCTGTATTAAAGAGCCAAAGTGTTAGGAAGGTTGAGGACTACTGTCCTATATATAGAAAGGGAAAGTCATTACCTCTTCTATCTGGAAGAAAGAGGTAGAAAAATTGTGGCTATGGTTCTAAAACCACGGGGACCATCCAACAGAAATGTTTGTGTTCTTTTCTAGACAGAAGAAGATGCACTACAGAAATCTGAGTTCAAGCTGTGCCCTCCCCCATTTACGGAAAACCCGAAGTCAGTATTCATGCATATCCTGTAGGCTCACTCTTTGTTTGTGTTTCTAAGCATCAAGGCCCAATGTGCCCAGACAATGAAGTGCTGGGGCAACGCAACCAGGCTAGGTTGGCGGTTAGAAGAAGAGCCAAAAGGCGTGATTCCAATCTGCTATTTATTGCAATTTGGTTAATTCCGTATCTCAATATTCTGCACTTGAAAATGAATGTAATAATACCATCAGCAATAACCATAACAGTAACTTCCAAAATAAGCTAGATTGCCAGCTGTGAAGGACACTATATTGAAATCCCTGACCCTAAAATAATTGCATTTTGCTCATAGTACCACTACTTAATTTATATACAGAAACATCCAACTGGGCAGAGCGGAACAAGAGTTTAAAAGATGTATGAAGTGCTGGGAGGCCCTGTGCAGACAGTAACCACTGTTAGTATTTATATTCAACAGAAGAGAGTAACTCATGCTATCAAGACACCTTCTGATGGTTGTCAGCACTTGGAAAGTCAACAGTCTACCAGTCAGACCACTGAGCATATAACTGACCCAGAGTCTAAAGAGACCTTCCAGGCAGATAAACGCCCGGTTCGGTTCCCTGTGACCATGGCTATAGAAGTGCGAATACTCAGTTTCCCTGGCCGTCTTCTGCCAGGTGACAGTAACAAGTTCTGTAATATAGCTGCCATATTTAACCTTCAGTGTGCTAGGTTTTAGAGATTTCATGACCAAAAGCTTATCACCTTGCTTTAATAAATGGGGCGAGTGAAATACTATAAAATTATAACATTATCGTTGGATTATTTCTGCGAATGAAAATTTACTTTTTGCTGTATGTTATAAAGGCCATTTATAACCTCTAACTTTCCAAAATAACAATTTTCAGTTTGGGGCAATATTGATATTTTTTACTTAATTTAGCATATTTATTAACACTAAACTCCCAAGGAAACAGATGTTTCTAAGTCTCATAAAACAATAAATTTTGTTTTCTGATTCTGCTGAATGACCATTAGACAATGAGAGTCTTTCTTAGTCCTCAGAGGCTGTATTCAATAGCATGTCTTTGGTGAAATATTCTACTGTATGTTAATATCCAAAAATTTATGTTTACATGTTCCAAAAGGCCATTGAAGAGCATCACTAAGAACGGCATCCTAGTGAATCCAGTGTATTAGGGAACTATCATTTTTTGGCTGAACCACAAGAGACAGAGGCATTAGGAGGCGCAACTGGTACCCTCTCCATTTTCTGGCCCACAACTCTGCCTGCTTTCCCATAATCCACTCTGGCACTGGGGTTCCCAGGCTGTGCTGGTACTAAGGACCCAAGAAGCAAGGTTAGGACTCAAAACTCCAGATGCCATGTAGATCACAAAAACCCAAGGGGAGGCACCTTACTGGACTAGAAGACTTGCTAGTCATGAGAACTCTATACCAAGGGGGAGAAAACATCCAAAAACCAGCCATACAACAAAACAAGACTCAGAAAACAGCTTCTAAGCCTATAATAACCACAAAACACAGATGACTAAGAAGGAAAGCATATGAATGCAATCAACAAGGGCCAGGCAAAATGGCATAACTAGAGCCCAGATATCTACTACAGTAATACCTGGATGTCCTCAACAGCCAAAGCACAAGAAAAAGACCTACAATAGCAATCTTTAAAGAGAAGATGAATAAATCCCTTAAAGAAATACAGAAAAATATAATCAAACAAGTGAAGGAAAAGAATAAAACTGTTTAAATGAAAATGGAAATAGAAACAACAAAGAAAACACAAACTGAGGAAATTTTTGAGATGGAAAACCTAGGTAAGGGAACAGAAACTGCAGACACAACCGTCACAAACAGAATACATGAAGTAGAAGATAGAATCTCAGGCAGAGAAAATACAATAGAAGAAGCTGATACATCAGTCAAAAAATTGTTAAATCTAAAAGTTTCTGACACAAAACACCAAGGAAAATTTGGGACACTATGAAAAGACCAAACTTAAGAATAATAGGAATAAAAAAAGATTTCAGATCAAAGACCCAGAAAATTCAACAAAATGATAAAAAAAAATTTCCCTAACTTAAAGAAAGAGATGCCTATAAACATAAAAGAAGCTCACAGAATACTAAATGGCTTGGACCAGAAAAGAAAATCCTTCCACCACATAATAATCAAAACACTAAATGTACAGAACAAAGAAAAAACAAGGAAAAAAGGACAAGTAACATATAAAGGCAGACCTTTAGAATTACACCCAACTTCTCAACAGAGACTTAAACAACCAGAAGGACCACCCAGATGATGTCTCAGTTCTAAATATCTATGCCCCATATGCAAAGGCATCCACATTCATGAAAAACATTACTAAAGCTTAAGTGATATACTGAGCCCCACACATTAATAGTGCAAGACTTAAACACCCCATTCTCATCAATGGACGGGTCATCAAGACATAAAGTAAACAGAGTAAAAATGAAACTAACAAAGTTATGAATCAAATGGATCAAACAGATATCTACAGAACATTTCACCTAAACACAAAAGAATATACCCTTTTCTCAGAACCTTATGGAATCTTCTCCAGATTTGACCATTTCCTCAGACACAAAGCAAGTTTCAACAGGTATAAGAAAATTAAAATAACCCCTATATCTTATCAGACCACCATGTATTAAAGCTGGACTTTGATCACATAAGAAACAATAGAAAGCCTACAATCCATGGAAACTGAGCAACTCCCTACTCTACGACCACTGGGTTAAGAAAGACATAAAGAGAGAAATTAAAGACTTTCTAGAATTCAATGAAAATGAATGCACAACACCCCCAGCATTATAGGACATAAGGAAAGCAGTGCTAAGAGGAAAGTTCATAGCACTAAGTGCCTTCATAAATTAATTAGTAATATCTCATACTAGCAACTTAACAGCACACCTGCAAGCTCTAGAACAAAAGAAGCAAACACACCCAAGAAGAGTAAATAATCAAGCTCAGGGCTGAAATCAATACATTAGAAACAAAGACAACAATACAAAGAATCAGCAAAACCAAGAGCTGTTTTTTTTTTTTTTTTTTTTTTTTTTGAGAAAATCAACATGATAGATAAACACTTACAGTGGACCACCAGAATGGTCTATTTCTAATGGTCTAAACTAAGTAAAGGGCAGAGGGAAGGTGCCCAAATTAACAAAATCATAAATAAAAAGAGGGTATAACAATAGACACCAAGGAAATACAATGGTCATTTGGTCTTCACAAACCTTTACACCACAAAATTGGAAAATCAAAATGAAATGGATGACTTTTCTAGACAAATACCAATTACCAAAATTAAATTAAGATCAGATAGAAAAATCTAAATAGGCCGATAACCACTAAGGCAATAGAAGCAGTCATTAACGCCCCCCCCCCCCCAATAAGCCCAGGTCCCGATGGTTTTAGTGAAGAATTCTACCAGACTTTCAAAGAAGAGCTAATACCAATATTCCTAAAATCATTCCACAAAATAAGATCAGAAGGATCACTACCAAAGTAATTTTATGAGGCCACAGTTACCCTGATACCTAAAAAACACAGAAACCAAGAAGGAGAATTTCAGACCAATTTCCCATTAGTAACATTGATGCAAATATACTCAATAAATTACTTGCAAACTGAATCCAAAAACACATATAAAAACATCATCCACCATGATCAAATAGACTATACCAGAGGTGTAGGGGTGGGTCTCTATATGAAAATCCAACAATGTAATCCACCAAATAAACAAACTGAAAGAAAAAACACATGATCATGCAGTTTTCATTGCTGAAAAAATTATTTGACAAAATCCAGCACTGCTTTATGAAAAAAGTCTTGAAGAGGTTGGGGATCTAAACACAGTAAAGGCAATATGAAGAAAGTTGATATCTAATTTGCTGATAATATGATAGAAAACATAAGAAACCCCAAAAATTCTACCAGGAAACTCCTGTAGCTGCTAAATACCTTCAGAAAAGTAGCTGAATACAAATTTAACTCAGCAAAATCTGTAGCTCTCCTATATACAAACAATAAACATGCTGGAAAAAAAGAGATTAGAGAAACAATACTCTTTATAATAGCCACAAGACTATAAAATACCTTGGTGTGACACTAACCAAGCAAATAAAAAACTGTTTGACAAGAACTTCAAGTCTTTGAAGAAGAAATTGAAGAAGATCTCAGAAGATGAAAGGACTGTTGTTGCTGTTGTTGTTATTGAAGACCAGCCTTAGTCCATGGTGATCTAATAGGACGCATGGGTTTTTTCAGTCTTCTTGTATCTGTTAAAGCTTGTTTTGTGACTGATTATATGGTCAGTTTTGGAGTGGATACCATGAGGTGCTGAGAAGAAGGTATATTCTTTTGTTTTAGGATGGAATGTCCTATAGATGTCTGTCAAATTCATTTAGTTCATAACTTCTGATAATTTCACTGTGTCTTTGTTCAAGTTCTGTTTCCATGCTCTGCCCATTGATGAGAGTGGGGAGTTGAAGTCTCCCACTATTATTGTGTGTGGTGCAATGTATGTTTGAGCTTTAGTAAAGTCGCCTTTATGAACGTGGGCACCCTTGCATTTGGACCATAAATGTTCAGAATTGAGAGTTCATCTTGATAGACTTTTACTTTGATGAGTATGAAGTGTACATCCTTATCTTTTTTGATAACTTTGGGTTGAAAGTCAATTTTATTTGAGATTAGAATGGCTACTCCAGCTTGGTTTTTTGGGGCCATTTGCTTAAAAAAAATGTTTTCCAGCCTCTTACTCTGAGATAATGTCTGTTTTTGTCACTGAGGTGTGTTTCCTGTATGCAGCAAAATGCTAGGTTCTGTTTATGTATCCAGTCTGTTAGTCTATGTCTTTTTATTGGGGAATTGAGTCCATTGATGTTAAGAGATATTAAGGAATAGTGATGTTTTATGTTATTTTTGTTGTTAGAGGTACAATTATGTTTGTGTGGATATGTTCTTTTGGATTTGTTGCAAGAAGATCACTTTCTTGTTTTTCCTAGGGTGTAGTTTCTCTCCTTGTGTTGGAGATTTTATCCATCATCCTTTATAGGGCTGGATTTATGGAAAGATACTACGTGAATTCATTTTTGTCATGAAATATCTTGGTTTCTCCATCTATGATAATCAAGAGTTTTGCTGGTTATAGCAGCCTGGGCTGGCATTTGTGTTCCCAGATTACCCAAGATATAATCACAGACCACATGAAGCTCAGGAAGTTGGAAGATCAAAGAGGGGATGCTTTAGTCCTTCTTAAAATGGGGAACAAAATATCCACAGGAGAAAATACAGAGATGAAATTTGGAGCAGAAACTGAAGGAAGGGCCATCCAGAGACTGTGGGGATCCAACCTATATACTGTCACCAAACCCAGATTATAACGTGAATGCCAAGAAGTGCTTGCTGACAGGTCCCTGATATAGCTGTCCCCTGAGAGGTTCTGCCAGAGCCTGAGAAATAGAGTCGGATGCTCTCAACCAACCATTGGACTGAGAATAGGGTTCCCAATGGAGGAGTTTGAAAAGGACTGAAGGAGCTGAAGGGATTTGCAACCCCACAGGAAGAACAACAATATCAATCAACCAGACCCTCCAGAGCTCCAGGAGACTAAACCACCTACCAAAGAGTGCCCATGGAGGGACCCATGGATCCAGCAACATATGTAGCAGAGGATGGCCTTATCAGGCACCAAGGAGAGGAGAGGTCCTTGGCCCTGTGAAGGTTCAGAAATGCCAGTGTAGGGGAATGCTGGGGTGGGGAGATGGGAGGGAGTGGGTGGGTGGGGGAACACTCTCACAGAGGCAAGGAGAGGGGGCATGGGATAGGGAGATTCCAGAGGGGAAACCAGAAAAGAGGATAACATTTGAAATGTAAGTAAAGAAAATATCAAAAAAAAAAAAAAAAAAAAAAAAAAATACTGCCCATGCTCACAGATTGGTAGGATTAACAAAGTAGAAATAGCCGTTTTACCAAAAGCAATCTACAGATTCAATGCAATCCCCATCAAATTTTCAAGACAATTCTTTACAGACCTTGAAAGAGCAATCCTCAACTTTATATGGGAAAAACAGAAAACACATGATAGCCAAAACAATCCTGTGCAATAGAAGAACTAGAGGTATCACATCCCTGATTTCACTGTACTACAGAGCAATAGTAATAAAAACTTCATTGTATTGGCATAAAAACAGACAGAATGATCAATGGAATAGAATCAAAGACTAAGAAATAAACCCGCACACCTATTGATTTTTTGAAAAGAAGGCCAAACTATACAATGGAGAAAAGAAAGCACTTTCAGCTAATGGTGCAGGTCGAACTGGTTGTCTGCATGTAGAAGAATGCAAATAGGCCTATACTTATCTCCCTGCACAAACTTAAGTCTCAATGGATCGGGACCACAACATAAAACCAGACACACTAAATCTAATAGAAGAGCAGGTGGGGAATGGGCTTGAATGCACTGGTACAGGAGACAACTTCCTGAACAGAACCCCAACAGCTAAGGCAGTAAGATCAACAATGAATAAATGGGACCTGATGAAACTGAAAAGCTTCTGTAAGAAAAAGGACACCATCAATGGGACAAAACAGCAGCCTACAGCATGGGTATGGGGCAAAGGTCTTACCAACCACACATCCAGCAGAAGGCTAATATCCAAAATATGTAAGAACTCAAGAATTGAGACATCAACAAACCAAAAAATTAAAGATGGGGTACAGATCTAAACAGAAAATTCTTGACAGAGGAATCCCTAGTGCTTGAAAAGCATTGAAAGAAATGTTCAGTGTCCTTAGTTGTCAGGGTAAAGCTAATCAAATGTCTATGAGATTCCATCTTATAACCATCAAAATGGCCATGATGGAAAAAAAATTAAGGAACAGCACATGCTGGAGAGGTTGCAAAGCAAGGGCGACATCCTTCCATTATTGGTGTGAGTGCAAACTGTACAAGAACTTTGGAAATCAATTTGGCAGTTTCTCAGAAAACTGAGAATAGTTCTACCTCGAGACCCAGCTATGTCACTCCTGAGTACACTATGTACCCAAAAGATTCTCCATCATAACTCAAGGACATTTGCTCAACAATGTTCATGGAAGATTTATTCATAATAGCTAGAAACTGGAAACAATCTGATGTTCATCAGCTGAAGAACAGAGAAAGAAAATGTGGTACATATCACAACAGAATATTACTCAGATATTAAGAACAACGACATGATGAAATATTCAGGCAAGCGAAAGGAACTAGAAAGTACCATCATGAGTGAGATCACTCAGACCCAGAAAGACAGACATGTTATTTTATGTACTCACTTATAAGTGGTATTATTCACAAAATACAGGTCAACCATGCCACAACACACAAACCCAAAGAAACTAAGCAAGAAAGCCCCAAGGAGAAATTCTTAAATATCATAGAGAAGGGGAAATAGATTAGACATTGGGAAAGGATGGAGAGAGGGCACTGTGTGGAAAAGGGTGGGGATGGGAACAGGAGGGATGAGGTTGAGGGGGAACTGAGGGGGAGAGTACTAGGGGAGACACCTGGATTGGAGAGTGGGCAACTCTGGGATGAGCTAGGAACCCAGGACAATGGAAACTCCCAGGAATCCATGAGGGTGAACCTAGCTAAGACTCCTGGCAGTGGTGCACATGCAGCCTGAACCTTAGACCCATGATTTGCCATTGATACAAGATATCCAGGGGTCAAAAAGATGGAGCAGAATTTGCAGAAAAGGCAATCCAGTGACTGGCCCAGCTTGAGACACATGGTGTGAGATGTAGTCCACCCCTGACACTGCTAATCATATTCCGTATCCTTGCAGACAGGAGCCTAGCATAACTGCCATCAGAGAGGCTTTACTCAGAGGCTGATGGAAACAGATGCAGAGACCCACAGCCAAACATTAAGTGGAGCTTGAAGAATTCTGTGGATGAGGGGGAGGAAGGAGTGAAAGAACCTGAGGAATCAAGGACACCACAAGGAAACCTACAGAAGCAACTAGACTTGGACCATAGGGTCTCATAGAGACTGGATCAACAAACAGCATGCATGGGACGGACCTAGGCCTCCTACTTATCATATATAGCGGCTGTGCAGCTGGGTCTTCCCATGGGACTCCCAAAGCAGGAGCAGGGGCTGTCTCTGTCTACACTGCCTGTCTTTGGATCTCTCTCCCCATGCTGAGCTGCTTTATCTAGCCTCAGTAAGAGATGACACACCTAGTCTTACTGCATGTTGATATGCCAAGGCTGGCTGATACCCATGAGAGGCCTCCTCTTTTCTGAGAAGGGAAGGGTGGGTGGGTGGGATTGGGGGGAGTGATAGGGAGGGACTGGGAGGAGAGACAGAAAGCTGTGATTTGTATGTAAAGTAAATAAACAACTCAATTGATAAATAAAAAGACAAACAAAAATTCCAGCAAGGAGGGGGGAGGTTTGCATGGCATCCCACCTCTAGCTGAAGAGCTTTTGGCACTTGGCAGCAGCTGGAAGAGGGAACATCATTTTGCTTAAGGGTGAAGTCCCCTAGTGTGTTAGCCTTGCTCCAGTGGAAGGCCACACACTCAAAAGTATATGGGCATCTCTAGCTGTACAGGATGGGTTTTTAAAACAAAATAAAAGAGGGTATGAGGTTGGGCAGGTGGGGGTGGGGTGACTCTGGGGGAAGTAGGGTGAAATGGTGACTATGATCAAAACACATTCCACAAAATATTTTAAAACTAATAAACATGGGAACAGTAAATTCCTAATAAGTCTTAAATAGGGGAAAATAAAATGCCTTTTTATTTTGCACTTTGCTTTCCACATGGTGTAACCAGTTGTAGCTAGAGAACACACCACCATAGGAAGGCGCAAAACTCTACAGCATAAAAATATACAGAGGGGAAGGCGGGATATGGTCAAAGGAAAGCCGTATATGGACTAGGACAAAGGTCAGTCTTTGTGAGAAAATGAAAAGATGGACAGATCCTTTCCATATGGAGCGCCATATTTGGCCAGCATCTGTCCTCACACCTCTTACTGGGTTAGATGCTCAGCCCGTTTCCTGCTATGCCCTGACCATCAAGTAGAAGGAGAACCAGGAGAGAGACAGGCCGGTGTTGGCGCAGTGATTCCTCCCCTCTCTGTTTTCTTGCCTCCACCTTTCTGTCAGCAGCATCTCTCCTTTTTGGAGTCCTTGCCTCTAGGCTGCCTCTCAGAAGCCAGGATGCGGTGTAGTCAGGAGCCTGAGGTGTTCTTCCCCCACTCTGGAGAAGCTGCACTGGGCTGAGCAACAGTAAATGTCTACATGATGTTCAGCCTCTGATTTTGAAATAGAAAATCAACATGTGACTCCTGCCAGCAGTTTCAATTTTAGCTTGTAATACAAACATTGGCAAAAGACCAGACTCTGCCTTTCCTACAGCTTTATTGGTGCGCAGAAGCTGTTTTAAAAGGCTGAATGTTCTCACAGATCCTGAAAACATGTCGGGGTAAAAGTGTGGCATTAACTTAATTGACAGAAATCAAACTCTTACTGTGAATGCAATCCTATTCTCAACACAGACATTAAAGCTCCCTCTGACTAGATCCTTTCATTGCAATAAGGGCCTGGTTTCTGCCTGCACAGAATCAGACCAACTCCTGACCAACTAAAGATCAACCCCTTGATTGCCAATTTCTCCTGAGCTCCTCTCTCTCCCTCTCTCTCTCTGTATCTCTGTCTCTCTCTGTGCATCTCTCTCTGTCTTCCCCTTCTCTTTCTGTGTGTCCCTCTGTCTCTCTGTCTCCTTCTGTCTTTCCCCTTCTCTGTGTCTTTTCTCTTCTCTCTCCTCTCCCCTATCCCCCTACTACTGTATCTCCCACTCTATAACTCATGTACCTGCAGAGAAGAGAATTCAGAAGGCGAGTATGTTGTGCACAGACACAGCTGTGAGAGCAGATGTAAGTCACACACCCCAGGTTTCTTGAGCTCTGGCTCTTTTGCAGTTAATACAGAATTAGTGGCAATATAAGGCAAGGAGACAGCGATTAGATCATATGTGTGAGCCCCTGTCTCAGGCACTGAGAGCCTGGACACAGCACTTTGTCACTTCTCATATATCAGCATCATGTGCCCATGGTGCAGCTGACAATGACACATATCCCAGATCTTTGAGGTTGGGTTGTTGCCCTCTGAAAATGAAACTCATTAAACACAGTAGAAAAGTGGGGATAACTCCCTGGGGACAGGCCAGCAAAAGGCATGTAAAAGCTGAGAGATTGGTCTGATACAAAAGAGTCAAGAATCTATTAATAAGATCTGAAGGTACATCTCAGCAGATCTAAGCTCCAACCATTCTCAACTCCAGCTGTAACTGATTATAGTAAACCCAAGATCAACCACTAATGGCCTACAGCCAAGTGTGGCCCACAGAAGTATTTTGTTTGGTTAGAATTGTGTTTATAAAGAGTATGCATTCATTTTCAATGTCTACAAAACCCAGAAGATTTCCCCAAAATATGCAGATTTCTGGCTTTTCTTTAAAAGTGAAAACAAAGAGAGAAAGCCAGTCTGACCTTTGTAATGTTTCATTCCTATTAGAACAATGCCCAGCAGGAGTTGAGCTGTGGCTGTCCCCTGTGAATGTGTGTGAGCTTCCTGTCCCCTGGACCTAAGCAGATGGAGCGGTGATGGAATCAGACAGCAATTAACACTGTGAGGTGTAAGCAACTTGCTTCGTAGCCTTTTGGAGCAGCCTCAGTAAGAGAGTCATCTACATAGAGCATGGGAAAGGTCTACACAGAAAGAGGACCTAGCAATGCAGCTTGGCCAGGGAAGAGGGTGTCCAGGCTTCTGTAGTAAGGGTGTTAGTCTGCTTGGGAGGTGCAGAGAAAACGTGACAGCAGCAGTGGGTACTACGTATGGCCAAGCTTGTCCTGTGGTCTCTTTCCAAGAAGAGAATGAAAGGGCCAGCTCTGCCATGAGCATTCTTAGCTGGTCTGCAGGACCAGGGTTGTGTTCACACCAGTGAAAGATACAGCTTTTCAGTTCCACAATTCTGATGCTAGGGAGGGCGTGTGTGCATGTTTATCTAAAAATAAGACTTGAGATCATGATTCATTTAAGCTTGGTTTGCTAATGCTCCTTGTTTTCCATTAATAGCAGTGATAACGTTTGTCTTTAAAATTACACTTTAAAGACTCTAATCTTTTATCTCCTGAATTTCAACTCGTTGTCTTTGAGGAAGCGAAGACTTTTTAAACATTTGACAAGAAAACAGAAAACAAGTCCTGGACAAGAATACCTTAGCAGAAACCCGAGAGACATTCTGAAGCCATCGTCGGCACATGAAGAAGCATAAATGACAAAGAAAGCCCTCTTAGATGTTCTCAGTTCAATCTTGCGCAACGAATAGCGGACCCGAGCTAATGGGAGGGATCCGGTCTCCATATGTGAATAATGGGACATAAGCAGTTCTTTTGGGTATTGTTGTGTTGGCTGGATTTCATGGGCCAGTGATGTTTATCCATCACTGTAGAGACATAAGCACCTTCCCTATCATGTGCCCAGCTCCCACATCCATCGAAGACGTGAAGGAACCTTTTCAGCTCAAACAGGCTGAAATCATCCTGGTTACTTGGAAGGCTGAGGTGGGAAGCTTGTTTGAGTTCAGGTGCTTGAGTCCCAACAAAACAGTGAGCCCCACGTTCTGGTTTCCTTTCTACTCCTGTCATAAAACCACTCTAACCAAAAGCAATGTAGCTGGAGGATGGGTTTGCTACCATGGCACACAAGCTGGAGTAAGCCATCATTGAAGAAAATCATGGCACGAACCCCAGGCAGGACACCAGTGAACTCTCCTTGCTGGTCTTTTCTCTGGCTTGTTTTGTGCACACTCAGCTAGCTTCCTTTGTTGCCCAGGATTAGCTACCAGGGAATGACACTGTCCATGGTGATTGGTGTCCTATGGCATCTCATTGCCTAAACACTCTGGACCTATTTTGATACCTGCGTGTCATGGATGTCTCTAGATTTTTCATGCTATATGACCAGTTATCATGTTCCTCTTAGTGGAGTATCATGGTCAGCTGCTGCAGGACATGAAACTGGTAAGGGGCTTGTTTGAACTTCTGCCATTCTCAATTATGAGATTTATTTGGGTTCTGAGATTTCTGTAACCCTACCAGTTCTTCTGTCTGATGGCATGGTCGATCCCTCTCTGACATGCCCACAGGCCTGATAAAGGCAACTTTTCAGTTGCTACTTTTCTTCTAGGTCATGCCAGGTTATTGTTAGCCATTCCAGGCCATTTGGGAAATCAGTCACAGAAACAAACAAACAACAAAAGCAGAAAGTTAGTGTTGGTTCCAGCAAAGGCAAAAAAAAAAAAAAAAAAAAAAAAAAAAAAAAAAGAAAAGAAAAGAAAAGAAAAAGAAGTCATGCGGATAACACTGGAAGAAGTAAAACTGCTATTATTTGTGGATGAACTGATATGTGAAGAATCCTAAAGACTATAAAAATTAATATTGTGTAGTTAACTCATAAACCAACAAGTGAAAGAAATTAAGTTATTCCAAATCTGTGGACTGAAAGATTAGATATTATTTAAGTGGGTACTTCTCCTCAGATTGATTCATGGAATCAACAGAATCATTATAAACGTCCCACATTCACAGGCTGGACTTGGGCTCCACCTCACACATGTGACAGATGTTCAGCTTGGCCTTCATGTGTGTTCCCCAACAACTGGCTATTACATGGGGAATTTAACTATGGCTACTGTGGTAAGAGCTTTATTGGGGGAAGTAGGAACATGAGCAACCAGTTAAGTACTGTAAGCCAAAAGGCCAAGCAAGGAATCGAAAAGAAGCACTAAAGATAGAGAAGGCCTTCGTTGAATCCACAGTAGGCTTAGCGGGAAAAGTACTGCATATAGCTACAGTCTCAGAGAGTAGACTAGAATAAATATTTGCAGTAACAATAATAAAACTTTGAATTAAACGACTCTCATGAAACCATAATTACACAACCCAGTAATTCAATCTTTATACATGTACTCAAAGTGCGATGAAAACTCTCATCCACGTGTCTGCAGATGGTGGCAGTAGCATTCATAGTAGTCAAAGACCGATGAATGAATTAGTAGGATATGGAATATCCACACCAGAGAATATTGTCCTGCAATAAAACACATCAAGTCGCTGGTACGTGCTACAAACAAATGGAAAAGCCTCCAGAACATTACTCTCAGTAAACGAAGCCAGACAAAAGGTAACATATTACATGATTTTTTTTTTTGTAGGAAATGTCCAGAAGGGGTTCATTTATAGAAACAGGAGAGATATAAGCAAATCAGAAAAACTGGAAAAGACAGGTGAGAAGAAACTGCCAGCAGGGACAAGGACTGATGAAAAATGTCTGAAATTTATTGTAGTGATTGTTGCACTATTCTGAGAATACACTAAAATTAATTAACCTGAACATTTCTTTTATTACATTTATTTGTGTATACATATGTGCACGCGTGTACATATAGTAGTGCACATGATTTCAAAAGTGTGAAAATGCCACAGCACACATGTGGAGGTCTGAGAACCACTTTCAAAAGTCTGTTCTTTTCCACCATGTGTTGTCCAGGAATCCAACTCAAGTCCTCAGGCTTGGTGGTGAAGGCGTTCACCCACTGAGATATCTTGCTTGTATATATCTTGAAATATATATATTTTAAGTAAGTGAGTCATGCATTTATCTGTTACAGTTCATTCAGTGTGTTATAAAAAATACACAACAGTTTGTATTACTTTCAGATTAAAAACATTTTTTTTTTTCTGGTGAAGAGTTTTAGGCAACCTACCATATTTTAAATATTAAGGAATGTGAGGATTTAAAATTCCAACTCGGATATCGTCAGAATGTGGTATGTGTTCCACGTAAGACAAGCAACAGATAACGTAGAATTGTATCCAAGGTTTAGAAAGAAGTAGCAAAGCTTTTATCTATATTTCACACAGATAATATAGTCATAGACTTTTAAATGGGGAAGGTGTTCAGACATTATACTAGTTCAATGATCTCACACTTTGCCGCACAGGGGAAGCTGCTAATGAACTTGTTACAATGCCAGGGTTAGAATGCACTCTTGGTGTGTCTGCCCAGAGGAAACTAGGTGTTGTAACTTTAATAAAGAATCACATGTATCTATGCACTTGTGTTTACGGATGCTATGCACACATGCCATGGCACCCTGAGTGGAGCTCAGAAAACAAACTATTGGAGCTGATTCTCTCCTTCTACTACGGGGGTTTCCCAGATAGAACTCAGCTCATCAACCTTGGCAGCAACAGCCTCTACCCACAGGACCGTCTCTCTGGTCCAGAAACGCACTCCTGACCAGGCGCCAGGTGGTGCCTGATGCTGCAGTGCAGGGGCTGCATCTCAAGAACGCATGAATACATTGCTGCTACTCTCCATCTTCAGTCAGGAGAAATTCTGGGCCCACAGAGGGTAAGTCAATTGTCTTCTGTGGCTCACTCAGGACTCAGTCTCTCTCTACTTAAGTCCAATCCATCAGACACGCCCTTCATCTAAGGCGTCAACACATGAAATAGACTAGAGTGTAGAATGAAATCTGGGCATAGCTTCCTATGGGCCTAGAGAAGTGGGTTAGGATTACCAGCCATTTCAGATCTGTATTCCCTACAAGCTCCTCAAACACAGTTACAAAACCTGTCCACATCAAAATCCGTAATGAAATTGCTCAGTTTTGTCTAAAGAATTTATGAGTAAAGAGAGTGAGGGAAACTCTTCAGGCACATCAGTACCAACTTACACACATCATAGGAACGCACCACGTGCTCAGCTGAGAGCGGTGGGTGTCTAAAACGGTGAAGCCAAGCACAGCTGACCCTCATGGGGAGCCGCTCACTGGGATGTCTTATAGTGACAGGTATCATTTCCCCAGACATCTGGAGAAACAGACAGACCCTTTCATCCTAGAAAAGACAGCAAAAATAACAACATCCTGCAACTTAAAACATCACAGCACCAAGAATGTACAGGCAGCTACAGGATCTTCTGCTGTGAACTGAGTCTAAATTATTGCATATAGGAGGAACCAGTCACAGGTATATAGACAAAAAAAAAAACCCTACCTCTGTGGTTTTTACATCCATTGAAATAAATAATAAGCAAGAGAAGTTGACCAACTGTGTAGAGTGTGAAACATTGGTAAGTGTTGTTAAAAGATGATGTCCTGGGTTTCAGCACCAGTGTTAAGAAAAGGATGAAGAGAGTGGGGGGGTGTTATGGCCCATGGAGATGCGGCGAGGCCTGGAGGCGTGGGGGGTGCTTCGGGGGATCCACATTGGGAATGCGAACAAATCAAAATATGCTTTTGTAGTGCACACGGAAACTGGGCAGACTTGTCGAGATTTGATCATAACAGGCTGTTTCCAAGGAGCACCTCTTGATACACCCAGTGACATGTATGCTGAAACACTGAACGTGGCGAGTCTCCAAGATTTCCATTCAGATGAGAGACAGAAAATAAGCTCCTCCCACCCCCCACCCATAGTGTGTAATGAATGTCTCTGTTCACCGTTTAGAACCAACCCTGGCAGATATTTCCTGCCAGCTCCTATTATGAAGGTAGGTTCATGGGCCCTGGCCAGAGACCCCTTTGTGGTCAGCAGCAGGAGTTAATAAAGTAGATCTGTTCCCCTGGCTCTGCAAATCCTGATGAGAACTACTGGGGAAGATCACACAGACACAGCAAAGGGTCTACTTAAAGCAACTGCAGATTTATTTTAACATCATGTCCTCTGCCTGTGAGGGAAAGGACAGGGATAATCAACACAATTTTCACCTATTGAAGCAATAGAATTTTATCTTTATTATATTTTCTTCGCCCTGAAAACTGAGCAGCAACCATTCAGAAGGAACCATGAAGCAAATCTAAGTGAGAAACCAGGCAGCTTGAGGCTCCCCACTCTACAAGCCTCCCTACATCTTGCACATGCTTCAGACTCTGGGGGGAAGAGGAAACGTGTCTTAGCCATGTGGCACAAAGGCCGAAGAATCTCTTAAAACAATACAGGGATAGGAACATACCCTCTTGGACACAGAGTTTTTCAGAAGCACAATCTAAACATAACTCACCTGGTGGACCCTCACCTGCTTCTTTCTATTTATTTCACGTCATTAGGGCATGATATGATGTGTGTGTGTGTGTGTGTGTGTGTGTGTGTGTTGGAGTGATAAAACCAAGCCAATTGATATTTCTATTATTTACTTTTTGAGATAAGAACTTTTAAAATACACTCTCTAGATCTTTAGTATTAATTTTATTATTATTATTATTATTATTATTAACAACTGTGGTTAGCAGAATGCACAGTAGCTCCCCAGAGTTTATCATCCAATGTAACTAAACCTTTGTACTATGAAGCTAGTGTCTCCTTAGTGTTCTCGGGCCGTGCCCCATCCCCTTTCCCCTGTCCCCTCTATTCTACTCTCTGATTCCTTGAGTTCAACTCTTTTAGATTCCAAACATAAGTGACATCACCAGTGTTTAGTTTTTGTTCACAGCTTATTTCATTTAGTATAAGGTCCTCCAGGCTCATCTCCCAACACTATGAATGACTGGGTTTCCTCATAGTCATCAAGACCCTGACAGTCAAGGCCATGGGTTCAAGACTCACCTGGTGGACTCCCGTGGCCTGCTGCAGCTGTGGCGATCGCAAAAGCAGAAGCCGGTGAAACAGAGCAGTGGGCGCTGTCAGCTACCTGTCCTGGTTATTTAAAGAGGGAAGAAATAGAATGGAATGGTGAGGCGTACTGATGTGTTCTGTGGTGAATATTCTCATCTTAACATCTCAATTGGATGAGTGGTTGGGCCCAAGCCAGGCACCATCTTATCCTTGTTAGCAAGCAAATCACGAGATAACACCAGCAACTCCGTTCTAGGCATACAGGAAACTAAAATACACATCCGTGGAAAAGCTTGTACATGGATGTTCACAGAAGCAAAACTCACTGTAGCTAAAAACTAGAAACTATCATTGCCCATCCGCTGACAAAAAAGGCTTGAAAAAGATAATATTTCATCATAGAAAGGAATGGAGTTCTGAGACATACTATAAAATGGTTGCAGCATTCACTAGGTGGAAAAGCCAGTATTAAAGGTCCTACAGTGGATGATTTCCTACACAATCCATGGAGCACAGGTTATGGGGGAGACAGATGTGGGAGAGTTTATTGATGACTCTAAGATTGCTTGTAGGTAATGGAAATGCCCTAAAATTAAGCCGTGATCATGGCTGCCTGGCCTTTTGAGTATATAAAATCCAAAGAACTACATAGTTTACAAAGAAAAATTTTGTGTTAAGTGAATTGTATTGCAACATAAAAGTATTTTAAGAAGACTCAACACCATGTTTTCTGTACAGTTTCTTTATCAGTTAATACTTGAATATTTGTTATGCATGTGTGAGGCCTTTGATTTTATCCCTGGCTACAGGAAGGGTGAATTAAGTGTAGCTTATTTAAAGCTGAAAGCGTGTACAGCTGTAGGTGTCTCTGTGGGTGAAACGCTTGCTGCAAAGGCATGATGAACTGAGTTAGGATCTCTGGCACCCACTCAAAAATGCCGCACTATAATCCCAGCACTGGGATAGACAGAGCCCCAGAACTACCTGGTCCCAGTCCAGCAAATTAGTGCATTTCAGGTACCAAAAGAGGCCCTAGTTCAAAACAGAAGATGCCGAGGAACAGAGATAGATACCCAATATCCAACCTTTAGCCTCCACACATGCATGCATAAGTAAGGGCATGCACATGGGTGCATGTTTGTGCACATGCACACGTGTGAGCACACACACACACACACACACACACACACATCTGAATCAAATTATCGAACTCAGGTTCAAACCCCCAGTCCTGGTATGGTGGAAGGACAGAGCCAACTCTATAGGTTGTCTTCTGCACGGGCTGTCCATATGCATGCTATGACTCACATACACACCCTCCCCAATAAATAAATAAATGCAATGAAGCATTTAATGTTCTGAAATGAAAAATCAGAATGAGCAGCTTCTGCCGCAGCATTCGCAGCTCTGTCCGACTGGGCTGGTTGCTTAGCATTTCCTAATGCTGTGCTCAGACCTCACTGCTTTCTCTCAGGCTTTTAGAGAAAATAGTACGTACGCTAGGATTCTGATCTAAACAGCACTGAGTGGCCTGCTTCTGAATTTCAATATTCGTACTATAAATAAATGGCCAATAAATAAGATGGATGAATATAATTGGTATATATACAACAGATGATAGATAGATAATGATAGGTGATAGATAAGTAGATGATTGATAGGTAGATAGATAATGATAGGTGGTATATAAATAGACAATAGACAGACAGACAGACAGACAGACGGATAGATAGATAGATAGATAGATAGATAGATAGATAGATAGATGATATACAGGATAGATAGGTAGATGAACGCATAAGTTATTAATGAGTGGATGGGTAGATAAAGTTCAGAATGATCACAAATGTGAAAACAGGTGGCAAATATATTAGTAAACAATCAAACTATTGTCTACACAATAAGAAACTACGTCACTCTCTCCTATCTGTAACCACCGTTTTATCCCAACTTCTAGGTCATTCCCTCTGTTCTCAGGTTTCTAAGACAAATAATAAATAATAAATCCTTACATAAGTTAAAATGTTACACGTGAAAACACATATGTCTATAAAACAAGGCCCTAACAATAACAATCAGATTTATCTGATTCCATGGCAGTCATGTGACAAGATAGGAAAGCCTAGTGGGCTGCTTTCATTTGCCAGGAAACCCAAATGGCAAGGTGATTGGCATCTGTCCAGGACTTCTTCTTGCTGCTCTCACAGCCAAGGTCGCTATAGAGAGGCTGGGGGTCACAAATGCACTGACCTCTTGGAGACATGGACTTTCATCTTTTGCTAGCATGTCATAGCTGAAGCCCGAGAGTAAGGCACAAAAACAACCTCCCCACTTGGCTTGGGTCCCTTGGAGTGAGTTTGGTTTCATAATTTTCTCCTCTGATGTAAAATAACCAGCTTTGGAAGGGTTCAGGGAAAGGAAACATTTTCAAACAACTCTTATGTGGGTGTTTATTTGAGGAGTAAGACCAGAAAATGGAGAGATAAAATATTTCTGCTTTTTGAGCAGTCTTTCTCCCAATTAGCAGATATTTGTTGTGTTTCAAAACAAACTATGGAATCATATAGCATAATTCTGGTAACTGTATTCTGGAAATATATACCAGGTTCCACCACTAATAATAATTATAGGGTTCCATTTAACTGAACTTAATTTTATACAAAATAAGAATTACTAATACGGTTTTCCCAAGCCTACTTACATAGCTTACACTGGAACTCAGGGTAGGGATGCTGATCCCTCAACTAGACACCCCCCAAAATGGACATTTTATTTGCTTTCTCTACACAGAACAAACACATTACAATACCAGAATCAACAATATTAGCCAGACTAAAAGTAGGCTTCCTGGTCATTTATATTTCTACTTCTTCGACCTATATAACATTACCTATGTAATCTTAGTTATAATATTACCTAATATAATATTAATTATAAAGATTAGTTCATCTTTGTTAGTCTCATTAGTTAGTTGTTTGCTTTTTAGAAACACTTGGGGGTAGAAAGAAAGCAGGGATGGATTAGCAGAACAGGAGGGCTGTGTTGGCTATTAGGTGAGCCTAGAATAAATTTGGAGATGGGGTAGTGGAAAGATTAGTTAATCTTTGTAACTAATGTTACATTAGGTAATATTAGAACCAAGCAGCATATTGATCTAGAAGCTCAGAATGGCTTTTCTATTTCCAAATCCCTGTCTGAGCTCTTACCTCCATGTTGGCGATATCGGAGGTGCCGGGGAGTCGCCGAGGGGGATCTACAAGGTGACATATCTGTGGAGTCTCCTGCTCGGTCAGTTGGTGCAGACTCCACGCCAGCTGCTGGAAGACAGGGCAGTGTTACCCAGACCAGGAGTGCCAGGGTACCTCAACAAAATCAGGCACGGAAATGCAAATTTCCCCGCCACTCGTAAACATTTCATATTGGCTTCCACATTTAAAGTGCTTTCCTGTAAAATCAAGTCGTTCTTTTCAGCGGAATATTAAGAAAGTGAATGGTTAAGAACACAATAATTGTCTTATTGTCTCGCCAACCTGCTAGCTAACCTAGGCTCACCCCTCTGTCCAGGGCAACAGGGGGTCGAAGAGAACAGAAAGTGTGCAGTGGGTTCCCTGCCTCCCAGAATGGCTTTTCTTGAAACAGACAATGAACTTTTTCAGATTAGAAAACAAATTGGAATCAAACCTAGAATTCTCTCTTTGCCTAAGATGTCTGCTAAGGCAGCCAAAGTTTGATCACTAACCCTATGACTCAGGAAGTCCAGAGAAGGTTCTTTCAGATCTAGACATACATTTCCCCCACATGGTAGCATTAGCCAAACATGAGTGTATGACAAATTTATATGAACTAAAGTCATCCATTAACTTCCCTCTATGAGTCATGTCAATGCCTAGTAGACACCAATGGCTAACAGCCACGATTTTGGAAAACAAAGCTATAAAGAAAGCAATTCTCTCTCATCATCAAAAGGTATATTGACTAGCAAGGCCGGGTACACATCACTAATAAGCAAATGAAATTAATTTCTTTTTTTGTTTTGTTTTGTTTTAGATAGGTATTGTTAACGTTAGGCAAGAGCTTGGCCTCTACACTACATCTCCAGTCCAAGGGAAACATTCTTCAGTGGGCTGTAGAAAGTTTAAGGTGATGTGAGTCTTGGGGTGACAGCTGATATCCCCAGATATCTGCAGTCAGGGCTACAGATATGATGCTTCTAAATTCCTTCCTCTGGCTACTTACACAAGGAAAACAACAATGGGTATTATTATTATTATTATTATTATTATTATTATTATTATTATTATTATTATTATTATTTCCAAAGAAAAAAGAACCAAAAATTCATGTGTCCAATAGGACCTCCTTGGCTTTTTAATTGGCTCCTTGATTGACACACTGTGATTAAATTCGTGTCATTCCCACTAATCTATTATCCCAGTAGCTCCTTTCTTGCCTCACCCTTGAAGGTTTTACTCAACAAACATTAAAAAAAATAATGATTTCATGTAGAGCTATTTTTAAACTTTCGTGTTATTTACTCCCTTAGAATTATGGCCACAATTCTGGCCTTTTGAAATGCAGCAGAGAAAGGAAGTGCTTGGCATCTTTTTTCTGAATGGCATGATTACAGCAAAGCTGGCGAGATGCATAAAAAGGAAGAAAAAAAAAAAACAACAGCGCTTAGCTGTTAGTTTTATTATTTTCTAAATAGCTCCTTCAATGTTCAGTAATGAGAAGCATCTGTCATGGAAGAAGGACACAGAATATCAAGTACAGATCCTTGCTTCAATTCAAGCATGCATTCATTCATCTGAGGAGAGGAGGAAACCTTCAGCGTTAACAAAATACAGTTCTCCCATTAATGTTTCGACTGAGAGAATCAAATAGGACATCGCTGTCCTGAAAGAGCAGGAACACAGCGGATAACTGTCAGCTAAGATGGAAGAAGCCTGCAGAAGTCCCGCCAGCCCTGTGGAATAGGGAAGCACTTCTTTCTGGCTTGATCCCTCCCAACCCAGCACTATGCAAACAGCTCTGCCTACAAGACAAGTGGGCAGATGTGGGCTCACAACAAAAGCTAAACTCAGGAGCACTTTCAGCCTCCGGGCAGGCGATTTTCAAACTGAGAACAGGGGAACAGACTCTGGCGCCGTGGGCTGCGCAACCACACTTGGGTGGGGAAATTGTGTAACCGTGAGCTGAGTGAACTTGACTAGGGAAGGGACAGCGATGGTGTTGGCAGCCATTGGGCACTCGGGTCCTGCCTTCCTTGCCATTCAGTTCGTTTTCACTGAGAACCCATCACTAATACATTTGTAACTGTTTAAGGTTTCTTGTTTGTTTGTTTGTTTGTTTTTAAAAAACATTTGGGGGACAAGAAAAGCAGGGACAGCCTAGTAGGACCGGAGGGCCCTGGTGGAATTAGATGAGCCTAGACTACATTTGGAGACCGGGTTGTAGAAAGATTAGATTGTATTATTTATTTCTAAAAAAGTATCGCCCTGTTTATTTTGAGGGATATTTTCTATTTCTCTTCTGCTTCTTCTTTTTCATGCCATTTAAAGTTTGTTTGAACTATGACAAAAGTGACTTTACCATTGTAGTGACAACGAGGTTAGGCCACGGTCACCAGCATGTAAATGAGTTTACTGTAAAACCAGTGGCAGTCGGAGAGACCTATGCTCTCAGTGGATGTCACGGACAAAGCTGATTGTCACAGGGCAATCGTGCGCAGCTGGATTCTGAAGTGCAAAGCAAAAAAAAAAAAAAAAAAAAAAAAAAAAAAAAAAAAAAAAACCCAAAAATGTAGCAGCTTTTTGGCACTGGAGTCTTATTCAAGTTTCCCAGATGTTTTGACTCCTAATGTTATGCAAAGCACATGCAAGCATCTTTCAAATTAAAGATTGGTCTGAGCCTTCTACTTCCCTGCCTTTTGGAATTTTTCAGGACTGGACAGCAAGGGCAATGGAGCAGCACCCTTGACTTACACAGATGTCGCACGCATCTGTGCACACTCATGCAGCACAAGCATGCATCTCCACACATACGCTCTGAATCATGTCCAACCATGTCTCCCATAAAGCTATTCTTGACCAACATTGCCCATACACTAAGGCAGAACAAAAGCTGAGTCTGTAATGGACCCATCTTATCTATCCAGAAGGCCCTCAACCGCCACCCTGGCAGTTTTAATTCTAAGCCTTTTACTGTGGGGATCCATTTACCAAGCCCCAGAGCCAGGAAAGATGAACCTGCTCAGACAAGCTGCCTTCAGCTTTCAGTGTGAATCACATCCTGGCTGTCTTGTCTGCCTCTATTCTGTCAAATAAGAAACTCAGATGTGAAGTCAAGGACTCCAGGGCTCAGAGGACCACACAGAAGACCGTATAACCCCTACCTTCATGTTACTTCCCAGTCTTCTCCCATCGCCTAATTACTTTACCTCTTTTATTTCTAGTCCAGATGTGTCTGGTCATGAGTCTGTTTGACTACTATCTTGACTGCGTTTAGGGGTAATTGGGGAATAAACATATGTAAAGACATTAGAAGCTGCTACAGAAAGGTGGAAACAATAGAAACATAAAAAAGTTCTTAATATTAGGCCGCAAAGAGCTAAGGGGATGATGATATTAGCAGGCAGCTATGCCTGGAAAGCCCAGGAAGCAGAGGTGTGGGCATTTCTAGAGGGCAGTCTTACCTCAGCCAGCTCATCAACCACACACTTTGGACTGTCTGCTCCACCCAGAATGGGAGGCCAACAGCACACAATGAGTTGAAAATGCAAAATAGTTCTAACCTATTAGCATCCAGAGATCATGACTCATACAATAAACTCTAAATCTTTCGTTTGCGGCAAACCCAGCAGGAAGGGGTAATTCTGCCCTTACATGAGCTATTCCTGTTCTGTGAGAATGAACATCTTTAGTCCCAGGTCCTCTCCATGTGCCAGCCTCAGGGTATAAGCAGTCAAGGCTTTGAAACAGCCAGGGAGCCGTGCCCAGGAGAATTTTCTCATTTATCAGAATCTCTTCATGCTATAGTTTGAGTCTCTCTCCATGTTGGAAGATTAATCCCTAGCCCAACTGTGCCGAGAGTTGGGGCCTTTAGAGATGATTAAGTCATAAAAGCTCTACCCTCATAAAATACCATGCTATTAGACAAGAGTAGGTATCTTCCTCTGACCCCTCTCCTTGCTTGAGTAAGGCTTCCCACAGGTCTGCTACTCTACACACACACACACACACACACACACACACACACACAGATGAAGTTCATTTCTTGGACATCTTGCCTTTTAGAATCTCTGAAAAACAAACTCCTATTGATTATGAATTACATAGTTTTAGATAGTGAAACAGCTGCAAACAGATTGAGCCCTAAATCTGTCTAAATGTCTTCTAGCTTATTACTCCAAGAGGAAAAACACCCTGTTCATCTGTAACCCACACTAAACAGTGTCCTAAGTGTTCTAGACCAATGCTCTGCACTTTAAGGGTACAACTTGAAAATCAGAACTAAAGAGGGCAGTGACCAAAGAATGTGTATGTCCTTGTATGTAGACATGTATGTCTTCTTGTGTATATGTATGCTCCTGTGTAAGTGCATGTGTGTGCTCTTGTATATGTGTTCTTGCATGTGTGTTCATGTGTGTTTGCTTGTGTATATGTATTCATGGGTGTGCATGTGTGTGTATCTGTGTATTCTTGTGTGTTCATGTTGTGTATATGTGTACATGTGTATGTTTGTGTATGCATGTGTGCATGTGTGTATGTGTTTATGTATGTATATGTGTGTGTACTTGTATGTGTGGGTGCTTACATGTGCTTCCCAGGACAACTGAGATCAGGATCTTGAAGAGATATTTATACTTATGTTCTTTGCATGTTCCTTAAAAATTAAGGAAATCCTTTCACATACAATATAGTTGAACCTTAAGGCTACTAAGGTAAGTGAAGAGAGTCAGTCACCAAAGGCCAAAAATGGTGTGATTTCCCTTCCAGTAGACTTACAGCAACAGAAAATAGGATGGTGCTTGGCAGATTCTGAGGAATGAGGTTCTGTTCACTGGTTGTGTTTTCATGTTCGAGATGAAAAGGTTCTAGTGATCCGTTGTGAATACTTTTGATTGCTCAACTTTCTTGTTATTAAAAAAAATCATTGTGGTAGTAAGAACAGAGGAAAGGAGAAAACCATTAGAAGGACTTTGTTTTAATCTGACTCAGTGTTTGGATGCCTTAGGGAAACTAGGCAGTTCTGCTTACGGGGTTGCTCATGGTATCTAAGCAGGGAAAGGCTGTTCATGCTCAGAAGAACAGTCACTCCAAAGAGCTCCCAATAACCCCTACGCATACAGCTTCATTACCCAGACTTGGTCTGCCTCCTTCCACTAAGTCACCAGGCTCTCTTGGGTCATATCAAAGACACATCCTCAGCCAGGCGCAGTACCCCTGCCTTTCTGCTTTCTGCTCGTGTCTTCCCCTTGTAATTGCACATCTTTTACCCACAGAGTCAATGTAGGGCACCATCCCATTTCTCCACACAACAGTTCCAGCCACTGGAACACATACAGCATCTGCTCAACTTCCAGAACAGCCCTGGCCATTCATGGGGCAGCAGACCTCATTCCAGCCCTGAAATCAACCAAAGGAAGTCAGGAAGCTGTCACGGAAATCCTTGACCCTGAAGTGCTGATTCCAAAGAACAAGAGTATACAGATTTCTTCTTCATTCGCTGGAATCTGGTAACAGAGGGAAAAGAAGCCACCATGTTTTGGGAAACTCTTGGACTTCCCAGGACACTGCAGCCTCAGAGAGGGTTAAGATTAAACCCATTCTATCTCAGGAGCTGTTGCCTGTACATGGGTGGGATAAGTTCTCCTAGCTGGGCTGCCTTGTCTGGCCTCAGTGGGAGAGGATGCACCTAGCCTCACAGAGACTTGATATGCCAGGGTAGGGGGATACCTAGGGGACCCCCACTCACTCCAAGGGAAGGGGAAGAATATGGGGGAAAGGATTGTGGGAGGAAGTGACAAGGATGGGGAATAGTGAGAGGGATGTAAAGTGAATAATTAATAATAATAATAATAATAATAATAATAATAATAATAATAGCCCAAGTCACTCCATCTATGGAGGTGCTCAGACGCCGGTGTTGTATAGAACCCCAGTTACATCTGTTGCCTAGTCCTTGCCTCGTTATTTCCAGGAATACATCATGATTTTGCAAAGCTTGTTGTTTTAATGGCTTTTTAATTATCTTCCCCCTTCCTCCTCCTTAATTGTTCACTCGTCAATTTAAAGAATTTCTTTAAAGAACAAAAAAAAAAAAAAAAAAAAAAAAAACCCAAAACGCTGCCACTTTGGATGATGACAACCACTCCAGTTAAAATTCCATTAAACCCTTCACCCAGCAGGTTTATTTAAGTAATCTGGGGGAGACAGCACATAGGAGTTTATTTAAGTGATCTGGGGGAGACAGCACATAGAAGCTTCAAGCAGAAAGGAGGCCTGGGCACCCTCCCCTGAAATCTGAGAGCTGTCTAACTTGTTGCCTGACTTTTACGTTATCATCAATAAGTAACTCCATTATATTAAAGGGGGGGGGGAAGTTCTCTGCTAATGCAGCTGTGAAACTTGCTTATGTTCTTCACATTAGCACCGGGTTTTAAATACAAGAGGCCAACCGTAGAGCCCCAAGGGGCACAGCCCTAGGAAGGCCGTGCAAGGGCACCAGCTGCTTTTCCTATTGCTGTGACCAAATCCACGTGAAAAGCAACCCAAGGAGGTTCAGCGCATGGCAGTAGGGAAGCTGCAAGCTTAGGAAAGTGGGAGAGTCCATCACTTTGTGTCCACAGCCAAGAAGCTGAGAGAGAGAGGTGAGCAGTGGTGCTCAGCTGCTATGCTTCTTTCTGTTCAGCTTGGGACCCCAGTCCTGGGGTGATGCTGCCCACAGTGTGTGCGGTATCCCCGCATCACTTAACTCAGTCTATACACATCTCATAGGCATCTCCAGAGGTAATCATCTCTAGACCTTGCTGAGTCAACAGTCAGTCTTAGCTATTACACTAGAGGGCGCTCAATTAGTTCCCCCGTGTGTCTTTCTTTATTCCCTCCTTCACTCAATCTCCATTTACTGCCTGCCAGGCACCGTCCAAGGCATGGAAAATGCTGAGAAGAGCAAGCTAGACTAGGTCGGTCGCTGATCTCACGGAGTTGGCTCCGGTAAAGACTTAAAAGGTTCTGTCATAGGAACAACCAGGGGGTTCTGAAGACACGTAGCCTAGTAGATGAGAGGGTCTGAAGAGTGTGCTCTGGAGAGGGACACTGCAACAAGGCTTGGAGGAGCTGTAGACCCCAGAAGGAGAAATGTACTATTCTATATGCAGTGGGGAGCCAATACAGAAGGCAAGCCCAGAAGCCCTGTGATAGAATCCACAACTCTAAATACCAGTTTAGAGTCATCCATGGCGGACTCATGCTTACAATCCCAGCTCTTGTAGAGTTTGAGGCAGAAGCATCATTATAAATGTAAGACCAGTCTTGGGTACAGAACAAAAACCCACCATAAAGTCAACAAAATTTGACTGTGTCATGGAAAATGAACAGTTTCTGCTTTGATTTGGCTCACTATACCTTCAACATTGCCTGAAACAGCCCCTCCCCCATGACCAAGCCCTGCATGCTCTCAGTGCTTCCAGGCTAGGTCACCCTGGGGACGAAAGGGTTAGGAAGGACAGATCCTCCATGCAGCCACAGAGATGGAGAAAACTGTGAACCTAAGGGATTGAACAAGAGCGATCAAGGTTTATCTTTTAGACAAAGAATCATGGTAGACTCAGTAGCCAGTCAGCCTTAAGCAAAATCCAAGAACTTCCCAGTAATATAATTTCCATGCGCCAGTCCCTTGCGGATGACTAACTACAACTATCCCTGACTGTAGAGAATGAGGAAAACTAGCAGCTGCCTGCGCCCCAGGGCAGGAATCTGCAATAATGATGTTCTTTATTCAACGGGCACTGTATCCATCCTGCCTTCTATACAAACATAAAAATAAACAGCTAAAAAAAAAACAAAAACAAAAACCGTATCTGAGACTCCAGAATAAACGGTAGGAACCAGGCAGCTGCAAGTGTGGGATGTGATCGCGTCAGTGTGCTAGAGAATACACTCTGAATACAGAGCCCCGTGGGGCCTTTCATCACTCTCCTCTCTGGCCCCTGACTTTGATCTGGAGCAGAGAAGACCCCTTGCTCAGATCCAGTGGTACTTTACCAGTGTGAGGTGGCGGCGAAGCAGCAGGGCTGTGGGCGGTGGTGGGGCTACTGGAAGATGAGGATGTAGTCAGGTCCAAGGCTCCGATCCTTGAGTTCAAGGAAGATGTCAAAGACAGCTTTCTGGCCCTCACCGGGGAGGACGTTCTGGACACGGCCAGGGGAGGTGGGGAAGAGAACTTGCGACAAAGGCGTGGGGATTTTCCATCTACCAAGTGTTCTCTGTTGTTCTGGCTCGTGGCAAAAAATAACTCTAAGGACCTAAGAGGAAGAACAAATTAACAGATTGTAGACGAATGGAGACAAGTCTCAGATATCGTGCAGGAACAGACTCTTGGCCAGTCTACATCTGATGGTCTTGGTAGCACTCCTACGGCTGCATTTTCCTTAATTTAAATGCTACAAGTGCTCGTACCCTTGCTAGGAGAGCACAGATACTGTCCAGGCCGTCTGGTACCTTGACGCCGAGGAGTAGTGAAGCCTCTAAAGTAAAGGCCAATAGCATTCCATCTTTGGGGGGGGGGAGAGTTCTTGCTACCGAGTTAACAACACATCCCTTTCCTCAGATGATCCACAGTATGTTAGCACTTAAAAGCATGTTTGCCAATAATAATAATAATAACAACAAAAATAATAACAATAATTAGTAATGATTGCGATGATGTTAAAATAAATGAACCAGCTTATTAATTACTATCATTTATTATTAATAGATTACGCTATTAATCATAGAGTAACCTAGGTCAGCTGAAGACTTCAGACATCTCTATGTCTTCTCTGCAGGAACTCTGAAACCTTTAACTTAACACCTCCGCTGATGGAGTAAGGTCAAAGGTGAGCCAACATAGTTTAGGAGCTGCTCTTAGAGACTGACATCTGCAAAGCCAGGATACCTGACAGGAATGGAAGTGAATGGCCTCTTGTAGATGTCCGAGAGCTTCGCCAGCACTACGGCGGCCGTGGTGAAAATGCGGTATGTGTGCAGGAAGGTATTTAGGAAGTCGATGCTCAGAAACCGCAAGTCTGTCAACCGCTCCAAGAGGCGCTCCACGCTGGCGTAGCGGATCTGGGGCACTTTGCAGGAATTGAGTGTTTTACTGAAACAGATGTCAGTGTCGTCTTTATGAAGACGGGCATCAGACCTACATGCAAAGCAGGAGCCTGTGAGCAAAGCTGGCATAGCTTCCACTGAGCCACTGAGTGCTGCAGCCTTTGTAAACACACACTCAAATGAGGCTTCTGGTGTCTTCCACGGATGACAGAGCCATGTTCAGGTGATAGGACATGCTACGGATGTGTTTGGAAACACCATGTGCCACCAGGACATTCTAACTTAGGGAGGCTGGAATGAATTATGTGGTTTGGAATGACATGATTTTACTATGTGGATCCCTTCTTGTCCTATCTCAACCGTGTTTTATTAGAAAGGCTAAACCAGTGTGGTCTTTGTGGAAGGAGGAAAGATTTGCCACGTACTTTTGCAGAATTTCAGAAGTATGCTTAGAACAGAGTGATGGGGAGCCCTAGTGTACGGGGGAGGAAAAGGATCCTCTGCTGTGTAAAATATTAGGATGGACTGTATTAGAAATATGTGACAGCAGTATACAAGATATAATTTATTATTTTACCGCCTAAAACCAAATCTTTGATTTGTTGATTATACTGCTTCTGATATTATAACATGCTACTATTCTTTATGTATTATTCCATTCCAGTATTTTCTTACATTGACCTTCTCATCCTTTTTAAAATTTTCCCTTTTATTTTACTTAACTTTTTATTTTCCTTTTATTTATTTATATTATATTACATATTATGTTATATTTATTATATATTATATTTGTTATATAATATATTATATCATGTCTATTATTTAATTAACAAATCGACTAATTTTAAATAATAATTTATTTATTTTTAATTAATTAATATATTTATGTGTGAAGGTAGAGGACAGCTTGCAGGAGTCAGCTCTCTCCTACTGTGTGGGTCCCAGGGGTCAAGCCCAGGTCACTGGGTTGGGGATCCCTTTTTTCACTGTGTAACCTTGCTGGGCCCTCTCATATTTTTCCTAACTTCTTACACTGAATGCATAATTGATTTATTTTAGTCTTTCTAGCTTGTTAATATGCTTAAGATTTTAACATAATTTAACTCACAAATTGCATGCTAAATTTGCATTCTGTTTTCAATATTCTGCAATATAGAAAATGAATTCTTTAAAAAAAAACCAATAAGACTGGCTAACCACCCTGTGATTACCACCCAATACTGGTGTCATGTGAAACAAGTCTACTTCATAGTTCTACAGATCCTTCCCCCTGCTGCCCCTTCACTGGAGGCCTCACGAGGAGGGCTACTGGGACCCCTTAGGCTTCGCTTCCTTACCAGTTCTGCTCCTCAGAACACGGCAGTGCTGGCCGCCATTACTTTGTTAAAGGATGGTAAAACCCGGCCCGTGCATTTTCCGAGAGCCAAGTTCTCGCGAGGAATCAGCTGGTGGTGTTATGAGGGTTCCTGCTCAGACCCTCTAATGCCTTGAAGACTTTTCAAGTATACATTTATTTCTTTGGGCGAGCAGGGACCAGCAGCTTCCTATGCTTGCTCTAGCATGAGTTGTGTGTGATGTAGGCTGGGGCACTTTGCGTCATGAAAGAGCACTTTAAGGGACCAGCCTTCCTCTGCAAAGGGCCCGGCCCAGGGTAGCCTGCTAACTTCGTTCCCATTGTTGATTTTGGAAATATTAGTGGGTCTTCGGAGGTTTGTTGAAAAGCTACAGTACTCTCTCATCTATGCATGACCCTCAACCAACAGCAGCTTTCTGCCTCTCAAACTCTCATTTCTCAAAAGGCCAGAGTGACTTTTATGAATTAATCAGTTGCTTATAAAATAGTTGAATAAAATAGTCAATTTTTTTCTTTCACGTATTCCATCAAAATCTCCATTTCCCAAGAAAATAAAGGGCAGGTATTAACAGAAAGAGAGCCTCGGTCTATATGCCATTTAAAGGACTGTGTTCATGCAGGAGCTGCTGCGATGCCGCATTCTAACTAGTTTTGAGCTTCCCATCCTTTTTTCACTATAATTAATTTGTTCAAAACCACTAGGAAGGAAGAAGTGAGCGTGAGATTAAGTTAAACTAATTACAGCACTGTCCTTCAAATTTATGATTATATTTTCACTTTGAGAAAAGAAATTAAGTATTATCAAATTACTCCATTTTCTGTTATGACACCGAATGGACTCTCCCACGATTTCCTGAGGGACCCCCCCAAGAAAGACACAGAGTGTTTACTCAAACCTCCAATGGCAAGAGCAGCTGCTTTATGGTAAACACATAAAAAGCGATCCCGAGAGATCAAAGGCAAATCGCCCACTATAACTGAGGAGTTGTTTATGGTGTCCTTCCAGCAACAAGATGTGGCTGCGTTTTTCTCTTAACTCTGAAAAAACGTTCATCGGCCCTCCCCTCCCCGCCTCTCCAATGACTGTAACCATGGAGACAGATGCGCAGGGAAGCAGGATTGCAGTCCTTGAGCTATGCTTTCCTCTGATTGAAGAAAACCATCGAGGCTGGCAAAGGGATAAATGAATTATGAACCCCCTCTGTGCCTCAGGACTATAGCGATTGGGACCAGCCCTGGCCAGTCAGCAGGTTTTTCTCATTCCTGTGTTACTTCCGGGAATTCAAAGGCAGAAACATTTGTTCTGTGTGAAAGTGATTCTGCAAATGACAGTGGGCAGGTGTTTTATCTGTCATGGTAGGGCCCAGCAAATGTGTATGGCACCACCCACAGGGTTAGACACACAACTGAAGTTTTGGTTAACTTTGGAAGTCAACAAAATGTGTACAGTTGCTTTGGGGCCCATGGGCTTTGAACTTACAACGCCTGACTTACCATAATGATTCTAAACATGGACTCCCAAATACATATTGAATGTGAAATCAGAATCCTCACATAAAAATTAATAAGAAAATCCTACTCAAAAAGTAAAACATGATTTAAGCCTGACGTAATATCCCATACTTGTTCTGAATGTTCAGGTATTTTAATTAATTCAATAAGAAATCTCCAAGTTTAAAACCTAGGAAATTAAATTTAACCTATTTTTGCTCTAGAGTTTAAAAACAGCCCTCCCCAAAAATAGTTTAAAATTGTGACTAAAGTGTAAGAGGCTATTTTTAAATTTCATTTTAGTATTTGCTGGTATTGCATTCTCTGTCTTCATATGACACTCTTGTGCATAGGGACCACACTAACACAACTCTGAAGCACGATCACCCTTCTAGAGGTAAGGCTGCAGTTTGTCTCAGCACGACAACTCAGACCTGAAAATCTCCACACAGGAAAGCATGAAAGAAATGTTCTTATTGTCAAATAACTTAAAAAATATATAGCCAAGATGTTTTTAAAGAAGACATTCTACTCCAAAAGTTGTGGAATGCAAGGGACAGGAGAGATAGTCAAGAGAGATAGGTCAAGGTCACTAATGCTTTTCTGGAGGACCTAGGTTCAATTTTCAGCATCCACATGTTGGATCACAACTGCCTGAACTCCAGGCTCCGGGGAGCTGATGCCCCCTTCTGGCTTCCAAGTGCACTGCACGCATATGGTGCACAGACATACATGCAGACCAATACCCAATCACATACATTTAAAACACAAAAACGATGTGGAACGAAAACAACCAAAAACAAAGTGAGAATAAAACAATTTCTTCCCCGGGTTCTCTAAGTTTGAAAATGAAAAAGGCACACAGTCTCAAGACTGTTGACACAGAGGATCTGACGTGCATAGCTGACAGCTATTGGTGTAATTCCTCATTCTCAACTACGGCCTCCTAGTGATCCCATTAAGCTGCGGGTCTTGCTTTGTTGAAGAATGAACAAAATGGTAGCCTGAGCAATGGCCTCTGAGCAAAGCCAGACACATGCAGTGAGCAGATAATGCCATGTTCACGCCAGCTGACGTCTGTCACGTGTGCTCAATGTTTGAATCTGGCTCTATAGCCAAATCTGAGAGGATTCATACTCACTGTGACGACGCCAATAAGTCAGCCACACCTTTATCTACCACCGACCTTGAGCAATGTTTAATGTTGACCTTGAACATCTTGACAGGATTTTTGTCCTGAACAAGGGTATATGTTAATAGCATAAGAACAAATCTCAGTGCTAGCTGCAAACGTGCTATGAATCTGAAAAGGCATTTGATATTAGTTATTGTTCGTTGTAGGGATTTAACATGAATTACTTCATGTCTGACACATGTATGCTCTCCAGAAGAGGCGATTCCTCCTGACAATGTTCTGTTCAAGGGTTCTCATTCTCTGCTGATCTGATCTTGATTAAAATGTAGGGAAGAGGGTTTCTGCACTTACTTTATCATATGTGGCACAGAAACTTTAGAGTTCTCTTCGAAGACTATAGTCATCAATCCATTACACCGTATATTGTCCACACACTGTGAAATAATAACATTTAAAAGGTAATTACAACCCACATAAAAAGTCAGGCAAGTCATAGATTCCAAAAAGTCAGTTTGATTCCTCTTCTGTATGCTTCACACACACACACACATACGGGGGGGGGGGGAAGGGGAGGGAGGAAAACAGATAGATAGATGCTACCTATTTATAAGCTAATTAAATGCTATGTACATAATCAAACTGTATCAGCCAAATGCATGACAAATACCAGTGGGTAGATATAAAAGCCACATTTTCCCAGAGTTGTTATTATCATCATGGATCTAAGGACTCAAACTCAGGACCTTGCACATGCTAGGCAAGCACTCCTTCCTGCTCCTCAGTTTCTTAGAATTCGGAGTCACGATGTCACTCTGTCAAATTCTGTGTCAGCACAAACACTAACTGGAAGGTTAGTATTTTCTGCCCCAGCTACACTCATTTCTGCCACCAGGAGCAATATGGAGCAGCCAGAATATAAATGGCATTTTGGATGGAAATCTCTCACGAGCAAGCTCTGTGAGAGCCATGCCCACGTCTCAGGTGCCCTTTTGCCAACAAATTCCCACATTCTACTAGTTTGTCTGTCAGTTTCTGTTGGCACCACATAAGGTTGGTGAGGGGGGCAGAGTGTGATGTCTTGTGTTTCTGCACACTTAACACTCTGTGACCACTTTTCCTGTTTTCTAAGAGAACTCAGAAACTTTGGTTAATTCCCAACTTTATGTGTGTATATACCCTATTTACTTAAAACCTTCTTCTGAAATAACTTGGGGTTAAAGAAGAATTCGTTCTGCATTATAAACATTCCTTTAGGAGACGATGACTAAAAATGAGAATTAGACAAATTTTAAAATCAAATCTTGCTTCTAAATTATGCCACATAGTTCAAGTCTGTAACTGAATGGTACAGAGACGACCATTACAACATGACCTCACATAGGCCTGAATTTCGTGGCCTAACCTGAGTCCCAGTGCCAGATGAGAGAACGACGTGTATAAGAGGTTAGATCATTAATTTTTTGGTCAAATTGGTCTATACGTCATTTTTATGTTTGTTTTTTCTTTCAGAGGTTGTTTTCTTCAAGTCTTACATTATTATTATACCAGGAAGAAAGGATCCATGCCGAATAAAATGAGGTTTTCCTTTATGCCATTCCTTAAACTCCAACATTGGAAATAACTTCAAGTTTTGTTTCTCCAAAAAAACCTTATTTATCTATGAATGTGATTATAGGTGAATTTAGGCTCCACCTAACCTCTACAAGGTTGACACTAAAAATATAGAAGACAAGTCAAGATAGACCAGGACAGAGTAGATTTGTACAAAATGCAGAAAACAGTGAGATAAATCTCAGGATGAAAACACAACACAGATTCATGTCTGAACACTTGCTACAAGAAGCCCTCAAAATAATGAGGCTATGGGGTACCAGCCCAAAGATATACACACCAAAACATACAGAATTCACAAACTGCCCGAACTCTAGTGAATTCTCGTCCAAGTCAGAGGGGGAAAAAAACAGTTTCTCGTAAAGAAAATATATAACGCTGATGTCAGAAACACCTTCAAATCCAGATGAACAGCCCTGTCCTGGACTCCAGAGAACAGAGTCCAGAGGTGGCTTCCTTCTGTGAAGTTGATTCTAAGCACAGGCCTCATACTCTCAGCCATTCCTCCTCAGGGGTGGAGGAAATGCTGCTACAAAACTGATTCCCATAGTTCTTAGGATATTAGAAAGTGAAAACACCCCGCTCCCAAGTCCTGAGACAGCATAGAATATGCTCAGTTTTGACGTGGTTCCACCGGTGAGACAAATTGCTATAGGTTAGAATCCTCTTGGACCTAAAACACAATGACAAGGTCTTTACAGGAGTTCCCAGGGTCCGGTGACAATGTGGGTTGGTGACCCTGTGCACAGTTCATAAAGAAGGTGCGCACAGCAACATCAGGTCGGTGGCTGGAGTCAGGCAATGGGGAGGAAGAATCTTAAACATGGACTTTTATCCTGAAGGGAAGCCATTGAGCGCTTCTGAGCATTCCTTTCTGTTGGGTGATCTAAACTGGGCTTGTGGAGATACTCCTTGAAAGGGGAAAGGAGAAGCAAAGACCCCGTAGGGTCATTAGAACAACATTCTGAGTTGATAAATGAAATGATCTATGCCACCCAGAAGATGAGCTGTGGAAATGAAAAGTGAGATATTTTGGAGGGAGAGAGAGAGAGAGAGAGAGAGAGAGAGAGAGAGAGAGAGAGAGAGAGAGAGAGAGAGAGAGAGAGAGAGAGATAGATCAGTTATACCATAAAACCAAGGAGAAAACAATGATAAAAACCAAAGATGACCTTTGTTTTAGTCAGGGTTTCTATTCCTGCACAAACTTCATGACCAAGAAGCAAGTTGGGGAGGAAAGGGTTTATTCAGTTTACACTTCCACATTGCTTTTCATCACCAGAGGAAGTCAGGACTGGAACTCAAGCAGGTCAGGAAGCAGGAGATGATGCAGAGGCCATGGAGGGATGTTACTGGCTTGCTTCCCCTGGCTTGCTCAGCCTGCTTTCTTATAGAACCAGGTCTACCAGCCCAGGGATGGCTCCACCCACAAAGGGCTGGGCCCTCCCCCCTTGATCACTAATTGAGAAAATGCCTTACAGATGGATCTCATGGAGGCATTTCCTCAACTGAGGTTCCTTTCTCTGTGATAACTCCAGCTTGTGTCAAGTTGACACAAAACCAGCCAGTACAACCATACTGTAAGGTAATTTACATTTTTTCTCATGCCAATAATGATGCTGATGATAATGATAATGTCCTTTGTCCTTTGATTAAAACAGAGCTTAACACTCACCAACCTATTTTTTGAATTGTCAAGAACACCAAGAAGTTGCATTCAATATAAATCCTGGGGTCTTTACAAAATGGGTGCTCCACAATCTCACACATTACATACTTATAAACTGGACTAAAAGCTAAAATACTCTGGTAAAAGCATCTCTCTGGAGAATGGTTTACTCTGGCTCATGGTCCAAGGTTCAGTTCACGATGGACTGCATCCACACTCAGGAGCAGATAAAGGATGAATGTGGGCCAGTGCTCAGCCCCCTCCTTTCCTCCCTCCCTCTCTCCCTCCCTCTCTCCCTTTCTTCCACCATTGCTTACAGTCCAGGCTCCTCTGTGGAGGGAACTGTCCTGTTCATGATTAAAATAGGTCTTCCTTCATCAATTAATCAAGCTAATCCTTACAAGTATAAGCAGAGACCCAATTCTCAAGTGATTTTAATATCTGTCAAGTTGACAGCACTAGCCATTACAGCCCACTGTTTCAAATTCACTTCTTAATAGAAACCAGGGGTGGAGGTTAACATTTATTATCTTATCAGGCTGTGAATTCTGGCATGGAGTAATCAAGAAAGAGTTTTGTGGTAAGAGGCTTAAAATAGCCAGGGAGAGAGAGAGAGAAGAGAGGTCTCTCTTTTCCTTCAACACCTTCCCAACTACTGTAACAACGTCCTTCTCTCCAGTGTCCCACACATACAATGAAGATGTCACTGGAGTAGCAAACACAGAAAGTAGGAGAGTGGAAACATGGTGCTGGTGACTTCTATAACAGTGAGCCATATTCCCTCATTTTCTTTTACTATTCTAAGCAAATTGCCCAATTACATAAACAACAGCTCTCACTATGATTGTGCAAGCAAGAACGGAGCTGAGGCCACCATCACAACACATCAGCCTAGTGTTGCCCACGGCCTCACCGAGGTCAACATTCTACTCCAGTGGAACCCAGTCTAAAAGGAGCAAGAAGAAGATGTGACTGAAGTCGCACACTTATGTCACAAAGGGACAGCTACGTCTCCTCCAACATAGGCTCGACAAGCAGATTTAACCCGTTTTTAGGGATTGACAACTCCATTCCTTAAAGAATACAGGAATTGGGTGAGTCCTGAGTCTGGACAGCCAGGAAATATATCCTTGGCAAAGAACTCAAAGAGCATCTGACATGTGCAGGACCAAGTTGGAGAATAAGAGAGGGGTAGAGTGTTCCTGCACCCCACACAAGCTATAAGAGAAGGCAGGGCATCAGAGGACAGACCTGCAGACTGAGTATGCCCCTTCTCTCTTCCTGGAGACCAGACGAAAAGTCCTCACTCTCACTTCTTGAAACAAGGAACCAAGAGGACATGGGTCTTAAGACTATTCTGCCTAGATCCCTTGCCTAGGAAACAGATCTGTTTCTATAGAAACCAAAGGAGATGTGATGTGTGGTCACTGTGCCAGAGGCAAGAGATGGTACCAGTCCTAGGAGCCAAATGGAGTTGCTTTCCATCCTCAGCATAAAAGCAAGCCATGCCTCCCCCGCCCATCTTCATCTACCACCTCACTGGTCCAGGGACTGTTAGTTACAGTCAGACCTTGCAGACTGACTCAGAAGATGCACAAGGAAAAACCTTGGACAAAACAATAGCATCAGACAGAGCGCAACAAAGATCTGTGAAACAGGGAGAGCATCTTTCTTTTTCACCTCTTAAACACTATATGTCACACTGCTTTTTTGGCTGAAATAAATTTCACTTCTTCAGACACATGTAATTCTATAAAGAGAGATTAAAGGTGACCATAATACCCAAAAGTTACCACAAGAAGACATAAGAGTTTTTAACTATTTAGTTAAATCACTCCTCATCCTAAAAGTAGAATATGAGCCTCTTTCTACTTTTCTCAACTCTCTCCCTTCACAAACATAGGAATGGGTATTTTGGAAATCAGGAGATATAAGCAAAAGGAGAATATAGATCTTTGTCATCTTAGAGTTTTATCTTGATTTCACTTTAAAAATTTAATTTGTCTCTATTTATGTGTATGAGGGTTTTGTGTATGTGTGTGAAAGTGTACCACATGCCTTCCCAGTGCCTGTAGATCCCAGGAGAGGGCATCATATTCCCTAGAACTGGACTTATGCAGTTGTGAGCCACTATGTGCATGCTGAGAATTGAACCCCGTTCCTCTGCAAGAGCAATAGGTCCTCTAAACCTTGGAGCCATCTCTCCAGCCCTGTATATTTTTATTTATGATATATCTCAACTATCTAGAAAAAAAATAAGACATTCATACGTCAGCCAAGCAAGCAAACTTAACTCCCATTGACACATTCAAGTATCTGTATAGGGCATTCTTTGTCTTTTAAGGATATAAAAGATAATAAACAGAGCAGAACCCCTTTTTTCTTCCATTTCTCTAGGCTCCTCCCACTCAGATGTAAGCACCATGAGCTATAAAATCTTCTCTGTCTTAGTGGTGAAACAATACAACCCAAAGCAATTAGGGGAGGAACGAGTTTATTTTGATTACATTTTCACATTACTCTCCATCACTGAAGAAAGGCAGGATGGGAGCTCGAGGCAGGAACTGGGATGCAGGAGCAGATGCAGAATCCACAGTGGGACATTGCTTACTCTTTGCAGGAGAACATTGACCCCATGGCCTTCTTTCTTGTACAACTCAGAACCACCTGCCCAGGGGCTTCACCACCCTGCCCACATCAACCATTGATCAATAAGATGCCCTACAGACTTGTTGTCACGCAATCTGTATGGAGCCATTTCCCTTTGACAGTTAAGGTTCCCTTTGACAAAAACAAAACACCAAGCAAAACACTCACTCACTCTTTTCTCCTTTTAAAATAAGTTATATTTGAGTGTATTTGTTCAATACAATACATATGGTATTATTTGTAGTTTTGAAATTCACAAAGATGTTTGCATTCTTCACACTACACTGCATTGAGATTTATTTCTGTTCATCGGTATTGTTCAGTGATTGATTTTAACTGCTCTGTATCCTATGGTCTAAACAGACCTACTTATATAGTTAAGAGGTTTACATTTTCTGCTGTAGCAAGAATACAACTAAGTTCACAGATTCCTGCCTGTGAAAATGCTTCTACCACTATATCTTCTAGTTCTTCAAAGTAATTTTAAGATTTTTCTGTTCGTATTTGATCTTCTTCAGATTTGCCTCATTGTCAAGAATTTACTTGAGTAGAAGAGGCTTAGAATTCGGCATATTTCTTTAATCTGATGTGTCATATCTTTCATTTTTTAATAAAACAATCTCTACTCATGTTCACTTTGATGATGACATTGTACTTTTCTCTAATCTTTCTAACCCTCGCCCAAACCTTCCAGTGCTAGTTTCTGCTGCTGTGTCTCTTTCAGCTAGTTTTCCTGTCCTTTACATAAATTTCTTATACATGTGTCCCCAGCCTTTGATCTTCTCACCAGCCATGATTAATCTACCATCCTTAATGAATTTCCCAAGGTTTGTAATTTTGATGTTTGTAGTTTCCATTTAAGACTATTTATTAGGTATTGGGCTGGGGGGTGGGGGGGTATGGGGTGGAGAGCAGTTGGGAGCACTCACTGCTCTTCCAGAGAACCCAGGTTCAATTCCCAGCATCCAACATGGCAGCTCACAACTGTCTGTAACTCTAGTTCCAAGGAATCCAACACCCTCACACAGATATGCATTCAGGCATAACACCAATGCACATAAAATTAACAAATCATTTTTACAAAGATTATCTGTTCAGTTTCTTGGTGATCTGGCTTTGGCATTATCTTAAGACCGTGATGGATTTCCTTCAACAGCTTCCCTCCATCTTGGTCCCTTTCTGGTATTGTTTTACTATGTTTTAATCATTTGTAGTTTACAGTCCTAATGGTATTATCGTCACTATTATCTGACGTTTGTTCAAAGTATCCCTGTGCTCTCTAGAGATATTTACCTCCCAGGTTTGTTATTTTTAAAAAATATTCAACTTATATCAAAAACCAGGTACTGCTTAGAGTGTAAATCGAGATTTGCTTTCATAACCCTCTGGGGGATTTCAGCAATCAATAATTTATCAGCTTGGGATTTTTGTGCCATTAAATTCTAATTCCAGAAGCCAGAGATACCTTGTCAGGATCTGCTCAGAAGGACAAATGCCTTATTTCTTTTAGTGCCAATGGGTGAAAAATTTTAAGTCCTTGTCTTGCAAAGGAGATAGCTTTCAGTGCCCAGACTTTGAATGGGGATCCTGATGACTTTCATCAGTCTTGGGTTTCTGTCACCCTATCTTTGTGTTAACCCTCCTGGGAACAAGGGTCATCTTCCATCTGTAGCCCTTCTCCAGGCTTTGGAGGACAAGCTTTCAGATCTCATACTTCTTGTGATTAGAAATTTCTCTTCCTCCCTGTGTGTGAGGAAGTCACC